>NC_080391.1:19507369-20107369 GCF_028751815.1 Salvia miltiorrhiza | reverse complement strand
TTCTTTCTGCCGTGTTTGATTCTTGGCTTGATACTAGATTCATATTCTGATTTATGCACCAATATTTTCTTTCTGCAGGTGATGATTACAAAATTAAGGTGTGGAATTATAAATTGCATAGATGTCTATTTACTCTTCTTGGTCATCTTGACTATATCCGGACAGTCCAATTCCATCATGAGTATCCTTGGATAGTAAGTGCAAGTGATGATCAGACAATCAGAATATGGAACTGGCAATCACGTACTTGCATTTCTGTATTAACGGGGCACAACCACTATGTCATGTGTGCTTCATTTCATCCCAAAGAAGATTTGGTCGTTTCAGCCTCTTTGGATCAGACTGTTCGTGTTTGGGATATTGGTGCCTTGAGGAAGAAAACAGTGTCTCCTGCTGATGACATTCTGCGATTGTCTCAAATGAATGCGGACTTCTTTGGTGGGGTTGATGCTGTTGTGAAGTATGTCTTGGAAGGCCACGATAGAGGGGTTAACTGGGCTTCGTTTCATCCAACTCTCCCTCTGATTGTTTCTGGAGCTGATGACCGCCAAGTAAAAATCTGGCGCATGAATGGTATATTGGCTTGATCACTTATACATTTGAAGTGCTACTTGAGATATACTGTTATTTTATAAGAGTAATATAAAAAATATGTATTTATTGTTTTAATGGTTTTGACTATGATATTAGGAAAGCTACTATAGGTAAAAGGGAGACCATACACATCTCGATCGGCAGTGTTTGCATTGATATGGTTGTTGTTGATATGGTTGTCCGGAGACAAGCATATTAGAGATAACCTGTTTGTTATATATCACGTCTTGAAATTGTTTGCTTCAGTTTGCAAACCAGATGTGATTTGTTAAATGTAAAATGGGTGGTTCATGATATATAGGTTTTTAATTTGAGTTGATGAGTTCTTTTTGTATTTTCTATTGCTTTACTCTAGGATTATAAGGCGTTGTGGTTTACCGCCAATTACTCCTCCTGAAGAAGCTGAGGAGAGAATTCCAGTTTAGCTTATTTGAGAGTGTAGGAATTGAGTATTAGTTCTTGTTCTGTTATTCAGAGATTTTGTGTTAGTCATAAATTTTGCTCTAATCATGAGAGGACAAATTCCAGTTTAGCTTATTTGAGAGTGTAGGAGTTGAGTATTAGATCTTGTTTTGTTATTCAGACATTTTATGTTAGTCATAATTTTTTTTCTCGTCATATATACATGTATATTTCTTCAATAACATCAAGATAATATATTTTTCAGATACAAAGGCTTGGGAGGTGGACACGTTGAGAGGACACATGAACAATGTTTCCTGTGTTCTGTTCCATGCAAGGCAGGACATTATTGTATCAAATTCAGAAGACAAGAGCATCAGAGTTTGGGATGCTACTAAAAGAACTGGCTTGCAGACATTCCGCAGGGAGCATGACAGGTTCTGGATCCTTTCTGCCCACCCCGAGATGAATCTTCTTGCTGCTGGTCATGATAGTGGCATGATTGTTTTTAAGCTAGAGAGAGAACGTCCTGCCTTTTCTGTTAGCGGTGACTCTGTGTTTTATGTCAAGGATAGGTTTCTACGCACTTTTGAGTATTCCACTCAAAAAGATACACAGCTGATACCAATCCGTCGTCCTGGTTCTAATAGTTTGAATCAAGCGCCACGCACTCTTTCTTATAGTCCTACCGAGAATGCGATTTTGGTTTGCTCAGATGTGGATGGTGGTTCGTATGAGCTCTACATTATACCCAAAGATAGCTATAGCAGAGGCGACACAGCTCAAGAGGCCAAAAGAGGTGCTGGGGGTTCGGCTGTTTTTGTGGCTCGAAATAGGTTTGCTGTGCTTGAGAAGAGCAGCAACCAAGTCCTGGTCAAGAACCTTAAAAATGAAGTAGTGAAAAAGAGTGTTCTGCCTATTGCTACTGATGCCATATTCTATGCTGGTACTGGGAATCTGCTCTGCCGGGCTGAGGACAAGGTTGTTATTTTTGATCTCCAACAAAGAATTGTTCTTGGAGATCTTCAAGCTTCTTTTGTTAGGTATGTGGTTTGGTCTCAGGATATGGAGAGTGTTGCTTTACTGAGCAAGCATTCAATTGTTATTGCTGATAAAAAGCTTGTGCACCGCTGCACTCTTCATGAGACCATTCGTGTCAAGAGTGGATCATGGGATGATAATGGTGTTTTTATCTATACTACACTGACGCACATTAAGTATTGCCTGCCTAATGGGGATAGTGGAATTATAAAGACCTTGGATGTTCCAGTGTATGTAACAAAAATATATGGGAATACAATCTTTTGCCTGGACCGAGATGGGAAAAATCGTCCGATCATTATTGATTCAACAGAATATATTTTCAAGTTGTCCCTGCTGAAGAAGAGATATGATCATGTTATGAGTATGATAAAGAATTCAGAACTATGTGGACAAGCCATGATTGCATATTTGCAACAGAAGGGCTTCCCACAAGTTGCTCTCTATTTTGTAAAGGATGAGAGAACACGCTTCAACTTAGCCCTTGAAAGCGGTAACATTGAGAAAGCCCTTGAATCTGCTAAAAAGATTGATGAGAAGGATTACTGGTACAGGCTAGGAGTAGAGGCCCTTCGGCAGGGAAATGCAGGAATTGTTGAATATGCATACCAGAAGACAAAGAACTTTGAGAGGCTTTCTTTTCATTATCTTATAACTGGCAATCTGGACAAGTTGTCGAAGATGATGAAAATTGCCGAGGTGAAAAATGATGTTATGGGCCAATTTCATGATGCATTGTATCTTGGTGATGTGCGAGAGCGTGTGAAAATTCTGGAGAATGCGGGTCACTTGCCCCTGGCTTGCATAACAGCTTCCATTCATGGGCTCCATGATGTAGTGGAGCGTTTGTCTGAAAAACTGGGGGATAATGTTCCTTCTCTGCCTGAAGGGAGGAAAGCTTCTCTGTTGATCCCCCCAAGTCCAGTGCTATGCGCTGGAGATTGGCCTCTGTTAATGGTCAGTAAAGGCATATTTGAGGGTTCTCTTGACGACACAGGTAGAGGTGCAGAAGAAGAGTATGAAGAGGCTGCAGATGCTGATTGGGGTGAGGCTTTGGATATTGGTGACGTGGATAATCTGCAGAATGGAGACATCAATATGGCGCTGGAGGAGGAAGAGGTGCACGATGAGAATGATGAGGAGGGAGGATGGGATCTTGAGGATCTAGATCTGCCTCCTGATACTGATACGCCAAAGGCGGCTTCTAATGCCCGTTCTTCTGTTTTTGTTTGCCCCACACCTGGTATGCCTGTGAGCCAAATTTGGGTCCAAAAGTCATCTCTTGCTGCTGAACATGCAGCTGCTGGCAACTTTGATACAGCATTGCGTTTATTGGGCCGCCAGTTAGGAATATGCAATTTTGCCCCTTTAAAGTCGCAATTTATTGATCTTCACTTGGGCAGTCACAGTTATTTGCGTGCCTGTACTTCAGCACCAGTAATATCTGTTGCAGTAGAGAGAGGCTGGAGTGAATCAGCAAGCCCCAATGTGCGAGGTCCCCCTGCTCTTATCTTCAATTTCTCTCAACTAGATGAGAAGCTGAAGGTTGGTTACAGAGCAACGACTGCTGGAAAGTTTTCTGAAGCTCTTCGACATTTCCTGTCAATTCTTCACACAATTCCACTGGTTGTGGTTGAAACAAGAAGAGAGGTGGATGAAGTCAAGGAATTGATTATCGTGGTAAAGGAATATATTCTTGGCTTGCAAATGGAGCTTAAGAGGAGGGAACTGAAGGACGATCCAGTTCGTCAGCAGGAACTTGCTGCATATTTCACCCATTGCAAGCTCCAGCCACCGCACTTGAGACTTGCACTGACCAGTGCAATGACTGTTTGCTTCAAGGCGAAAAATCTGAGCACTGCAGCCAACTTTGCCAGGCGGCTTCTGGAAAGTAATCCAAGTAATGAGAATCAAGCAAGACAGGCCCGCCAGGTTCTGCAGGCTGCTGAAAGGAGTATGACGGATGCCACGCAACTCAACTATGATTTCAGAAATCCTTTCGTTGTTTGTGGAGCGACATATGTTCCAATCTATAGGGGGCAGAGAGATTTAACCTGCCCATACTGCACTACACATTTCGTTCCATCTCAGCAAGGGATAGTCTGCACTGTTTGTGATCTTGCGGCAGTAGGAGTTAATGCTTCTGGCTTGTTCTGTTCTCCTTCGCAGATGAGATGATTTGATTGTACAATTGCTTGTTTCTGTTTCTGACCTTTTCACAATTTCAGAAAGCGGCTACACCTGTGATGACCGTGACCGACACCTGGAGAGACTTAAGAGGTAGGAGCTTCAGACTGAGATGCTTCTCGGATTTATATATCTGTTTAATATCTGGTTTCCTTCTGCAATCGTCTGCCCTTTTTTGTTTTATTTTTATGATTACAGTCTACAGTTTCCTTTGTAATAAACTTGTGCAAGATTTTTGACTTTTCGACCATTCTTATGCAGTGTGGAAATTTAGTGTGCGTTACTCGACGTGCCTTTACCTAGTACTAGTAGTACCAATGGATCCTAAAAAGTTATTTTTGCAGATGTAATTGACATTTTGCCTACTTATATATTTCTTGGCTTCCAAACATATCTACTTTGCTTCTTCACTTCTCCCTTGAAGAGCTATTCTTTTCGTTTCACTTATTTTAAATTTATCAAGGTTATTTTTTTTTAGATTACGGACTAATTTGTACAAGGATCAGAAAAAAGCGTATCATTTTTTACGAGCTTTCCTCCTTACATTTTCATGCTTGGGGAGCTTGCTCTCTTTTCTTTTTTTGTTTAGCTAAATATTGTGAGGAAATAAGATGTTCTCTGTTTGAGAATGATTACTTCTTATTACTAGAAAAGTGTGGGCTTCCCTTTGGAAATTTGGATTAAATTAATCGTAAAATTCTGGTTTAATTAATGGTAAATGCGATGATTGTAGAATTGCAGTTCCAAATATTTATAATGGGAATGGCCGATGGGTTCGAATCAGATTCAACCTAAAAACAAGTGTGTCATCTAGCAGTCGTTTGAGAATTAAGATTATTTGCTTGTACGCAATCTACATCCTATTTATCCATTGAAAAAGTAAAAAAACGAAGTAAAAAAATCAACACCCAATTAAAATCTATTTACTACTACTACCTTCTTTATTATTATTATTATTATTATTGGGGGAGGAGGGGAGACCTGAGATCTCGCTCTACTACGCAGGGAGGAACAGCACATGAGGATGTCTCCAAATGCTTTGTTGCTACTAGAGAATACCTATTTTGCTTGAAGAAAAATTTAAAAGAGCCAGTAACTTTGAAACATAAAATTCCTACCCACTTTTGGAGTGAGAATTCGAAATACCTTTAAAGAAAATAAATAAATAATAATACTCTCTTCATCCACAAAAATTGTAGTAATTTGGTTGGAGGGTGCAAATTTTAGTAAATGGTTAAAAGGTGTGTATAAAATAGTGAATAAATTCCACCAAAATTGGATGAAAAAAGAGTACCCACTAAAGTTGATATTTTAATATGTATAGATATTCTTGATTATTAAAATGCAACTATTAATTAATTGTTTTTTTTCATAACATTTATTGATTAAGGGTGGTAAAGGTGGTTCTAACCAACACTGATATTTTCACATTAGAAGAATGAAGATAATAGTCCCCGATGGGACACCAAGCGGTGCGACCTCCTGTGTGTGAACAGTGAGGTCCCGGGTTCAAACCTCACTGCTCCCCCTCCCCAACTTCCCCAAGTCAAAAAAGAAAGAAAGAATGAAGATAATAACTTGTTAAAAATGGGTTGTCGGTCTTGCTTTAACACGAACATATTAGAGGTATTGATCTTCGGCATAATGGAGCTTCAACAGTGTTCTTTATAAGTATTAAATCGGGTTCCTTTGTAAACAACAATGACATGAAGTTTGAATTTGAAATGGAGTGCGTGATTTTGAATTGTAGCGGTAAAAAGCATAAACAAGCTTAAATTTTGGACTCTTATATTGATTTTGGCACTACAAAGATAAAGCATAGATTACAACGGGATATCTCCCTTCTATCTATAGGCTATTCTATGTCAGGGGCATTTCGGTCATTTCAGTTCTGAACACGAAGGGACATTTCCATCCTTTCAAATATATTATTCTTCTAGTGTTCGAGGGATAATTTCGTCTATTTGATTCTTCAAGTGTCACGTCAGCCATCAACAAATATTTGGTGGTGCTTTCTCGTGTTAGGAACAATTATGTGACTACCTGCAAGAACGGTTACAAGACCATTTATAAGTATGACATGTATTGTCAACTAAAAAGTACCTTTTGTCTTCTTCTTTAGTTCTGAATAACAAGTGTCAGCACTTCACCCTTTCGTTAGGATCTCTTACATTTCTTCTGATTATCTTCTTCCTCAATTCCCATTGCTTTAACTTCAGCTCTGCAACCTTGAGCTCCTTCGTTAGATCTAAATTGATCTACTCTATATGGCCTTCTATGGAATCTCACATCTCCTTCTTCTTCTCTGAGCTCACCCTTAGATCTAAATGAACTCAGCTTTGTTAAATCTCTCGGATCTTCTTCTGAAAATGGACCTTCATCATCCTTATTATTGAGTTTGCACGTGGACATTTGAACCTATTTTATGAAGTAGTAAATGAAGTAGACCGTAATATTATCATCGATCGTCAAAGGGTAAATTTGAACGTGCATATATCATTTGCTTCTCAAGTACAATTCTCAAAGTTCAATATACATTCTTGTAATTAAGTTCGTGATTAATTTGCCTCAAAAAATAAAAATAAAACAAAATAAATAATTTCATGCATGTTTGGTTGGTTTTCTGGAAGAAATCTCAAATTGCTTTTCATGAGATTTAGCAAAGCTTTTTTTAATGTCAGAAGATGATTGATTACCTCGAAAATCTTTAGAACCCTAACCCTCCAATGGGTCATAAAATTTACTCTTTATTTATTTTTTATTTTTTGTCTAAAAAAAGTTGAAACCCATGTGACTGAGTAGTCCGATGCTTCCCCATATTAAGACACATATGATGAATATTACATGTCAGTAAACCAATTATTTACTGAAAGACAAACCTACGTTTGTCTTAAAAGTTACGAAATCACTACCTAAGTCAAAATATATTGATTTTTATATATTGATGTGTATATATAATTCCTTTTATAAAGGAAAAAAATTCTCTAACTTTATCGCGATGTTTTTGCACATGGAGGACCAAAAGAATACCCTCCTACTCTAGAGACTATAATTAAGAACACTATGTTTTATTTTCATGCATAACAAGTTAAATTAATACTAACATTTAAAGGACGTCTCATAAATCGTTTCAAAAAAAAAAAAAAAAAGACGTCTCATAAATAAGTAATCGGATATAGTCATGTAGACGGAGAATAAAATAAATTTTGGCAAAAATTTTGCAGTTGAGAAAATTCTTATCTAGCTACTATAATCTAATTGAATGATGACATTGAAAGCTAAAGGAAAATAATTTCCAAAGTTCATTCAGATATAAAATCTATTCCTATGCAAAACTCTCACAAAATTAGACTACGAACTACTTTAAGCTCTTTGTACGTAATTTTATTTTCTTGTTGGCTTATTGTTAATAAGGAAGTGTAAATATTCTTCGCGCCCACTATTTCACATAAGAAATATTTCACTTTTTAGTGAACTACATAGGCTGGTTGTAATTGTAAGTATTTAAATAAATAAATTAAATCGTTTTGCTATTTTATTTATTTATCATTAGTGCTTGCCGAAATATATTAGGATAGAGGCAAATCTTTGAAGCTAGCACTACGCAATTTATTCATTAATTTCATTCTTTTCAAACTTAATCCTCACCCTTTTTTATGATCACCAGTCATAAATTAACCAAATTGAAAAAAATAATTAATTTAAATTTTTTTATCAAAATTAAAAAGGATTTAGCCAGTTTTAGTGTTCTGTACACATGGTAGTTCTTTTTTTTTTACAATTTTATTTTGAATAAAAAATAAAAAATTATAAAAACATAATAACTACATATGTGTACAAAACACTAAAACATTTAAAGAAATAAGTTTTCTTCAATTTGGTTAGTTTATTATCAGCCATAATGTTATTGCATAGGTTTATTATTTTTATCCACATTAGAAGTAAATAATAATTTCAATATTCAGAAAAAAAAACATTGAAAAATTAATTGGCACATAAAAGTGGCAAAAACGATTTGTTTGACTCACAAATTGAAAAGACATTGACGATTTTAAAGCGCTTCCCCTCGGACTCGGGGCTCGAGATGGAATAAGAAGACTGCATTCCAAATTAAGTTCGAAACATCACTTATTTTTTTTCTTTTTCTGTTTATTACTTTTTTTCCCCCTTATCTTCTCTTTGTTTTCTTTAGAATGGACAATTTTAGTTGTTTTTGCTTTTCTACTAGGAGTGTGTTTGGCTGAGCTTATAAGCTCCTCAAAATAGCTTATAAGCTGTTTAAGAGCTTATAAACTCCTTCAAAGTGTTTGACAAAATAAGCTCTTCAGCAGCTTATAAGCTTCAAAAATAAACTTCAAGAGCTTATAAGCTCCCCAAAAAATAAGTTCCTCTACCCTAACTTATTTTTTTATAATCTCATATGCAACAATCTTTTTAAAAATATTTTTCAACTATAATCTATTATTTTCATCATATACTATCATTTAAGTTCATTTTTCTTCGATTTTCTCTCTCTAAAAAATATTTTCTCTCTAGCTTATAAACTCAATTATCCAAACATTTTGACAACTTATAAGCTCTTAAAAATGACATCTTATAAGCTCTTAAAACATCTTATAAGCTCCAAGAGCTTATAAACTCTTTAAAATAAGCTTAGCCAAACACCCTCTAAATCGGTGGACAATTATATAGAAAGTGTAGAAAGAATTGTCAATATTAATCAACTCTATATATTCGATTCGTTTCATAGCCTTAGTCAAATTTGATTAAGTTACCTTTGGATAATCAATGTCGTCATTTAAAAGTTACCTTAAGTTGAGCCTAATGGACAAACTTAGATGAATAAAGTATGGATGCCGTAAATGCAAAAGTTTTAAAAAATATTTCAACATTTTAAAAATTGTATAAAAATTACTTCTTCCCTCCCATTATAAATGGTTCAAACCTTTTTGGCATGAGAATTAAGAAGAATATGTAAACTTATTAAAAGTGGTAGGAGTCACACTTTTTTAAGAATTAAATTTTTTCATTTATGGAAACATGCCACTTACAATAGGACGGTCCAAAATGAAATACATGTCATTTTAAATGGGACGAAGGGAGTATAAATTCAAGTGAACATTGTGTTATTTTCGATATATTTGTTGCATTAGAATCGTATCCATGTCTCACTACATATGCACAATTAGAAATATGAAAAAATGGTGAAAATGGTATCTAACAATTATAAAAGATACAATATAAAAATATCTATATTTTACAAGGATAGGTTATATGGAGAAATTAATTCTGTTGCGAAATTTAAAAATATTAAATAAATTAATAATTTTATTGAACAAGCATTTTGGTTTGGGGTTTGAATCCTGGAGTCCGAGATTTTTAACAAATATGTCTTTTCAACAAATGCGTCCGTTCATCAAAATTATTGGCATGCTCATCACAATTATTGACATGTTCATCAAAATTTGAACATTGAATTTGATAAGGAGTAAAAAATGCACCAGCGTGTACCCATGGAAATCTCACCCGTGACAGTCCACCCATGGAAGCTCACCCGTGAAAGCTTGGCTATGAAGTCTGCTTGACACCCGTGGCAGCCAAGTCAAATTCTGGTGATGCATAAATGAACGGTGATTGTTTGTTCGGTAAATTATTGGTGAATTGTGGATTTTACCTAGAGATTGATCGGAAAAGTAAGAAATTGCTAGATAGTTGAGAGCACGAGAGAAGATTGTTGCAGTAGTATCAGTATTGAAAGCGTAGGTTTACAAGGCACATGCCAAGGGCTATTTATAGATTACACGTAAAGGGTAAAATGGTAACTCCATTGCCGGAGCATGCGTCTTGCGTGGTCAGGGGCATAATAGTAAAATTGCCCTTAAGCGGGAGATTTTCCCGCTCTTCTGGTGATCCCTCTGGCGAAGACCGTTGCTCTGGCGAAAATGGCTTCTCTGGTGTAGGTCGTTCCTCTGATAAGGCCCATCCCTCTGACTTCTCTGCGGGAGCCCGTTTCTCTGATGAAACCCGCTCCTCTGGCTTATATCATTTCTCTGCTCTGCACATATTACTCCTCATCAAATTCCATCCATGTCAGAAGCCACCTTTGACATCCACGTGTGTCGAATTTCAACCATGGTAGCCTCCAATCATGTCAACGCCACCCTTGGCCACTCCAGCCATGTAAGTGATTTGGACTTAATTGTATTGTTTAATGGGCTTTAGGGCTAGGTCCACTTAATAACTTATAAATAGGGCTCCTATGTATTGAATTAGGGGCAGATTATGATTATTACTCAACTTTGTACATGTAACAATTAAAAAAAGCATAGTGAAAGATTTAGCAACCACCGTGGACGTAGATCATTATGATCAAACCACGTAAACTCTCGTGTTGTTTTCCGTTTTATTTATTTTCTTATTGAGATTTATTCCACGTACAACAAAATTTATTCTTAATCTTTGACCGTTTGATTGAGCTATTTTAATGGTTGAGATTGTTTCTCCTTTCTAACAACATTTGCATTTCTCTATTTTACAAAATATATAAGGGGTAATTGCCCCTAAATACATTACATTTCTCCATTTTCTGGAATTGCACATCACCTTTAAAATCCGCCTCATAATATATAACCTTTCTTTTTCTTCTGAAATTGTACATGGTCAGCCAACCATCAACCTGAAAAATGACGTGGATGCCGGCAACGCCACATATACACGCCGAAAAAAAAATTAATTGATGTGGCAGCCATGTAGAAAATTATAATTTTTTTTGCTATTAAATTCGAATTTCCAGAATATAGAATTAATGCATTAATTTCTCAAATCCCCAATTTTTCCCTAAATACCCTAATTTTACAATTTCCCCATTCGCAACAAATTGTCGAACGGACAGATCTTTATCGGCTTGCGCTGAACCCGATGGTTGGCCTCCTGACATCGTTGATCGCAACCTTCCATAACTAGATCCCACGAAAACAACTATTTCCCATCAGCCCTGCAGTTCTACCATAATCAACAACACGACAACGATAAATGCATTTAAACTAGCCAAAAAAGGATTATATTAACTAAGTTTTCAGCACAGTAGGCCCTTGATAAAGAAAGCAACCCATGCCAAATGCACAATGAATAATTCAAATTGCCGGCTTGTTCGCTTTAATTGAGTTCGTGGAATCTATCCAAATTAGCAGTTGATGTTAGGGGAAAGATCGCAATTTAGGTTAAATCAACGGCGACACGTTCGTCTCCCTGCCTGGTTCGTCCCGTGAGCCAGAGCCTTGGTCGCCGGTTCGTTGCGTGCGTCACAGCCTTCGCCGCCGATTCGTGTTGGTGTAATCGCCGGAGCTGGAGCCTCTCTTGGTGTTGGTGTAATCACTAGAGCTAGGGCAATTGTGGAGCAGATCGAAATTCAAGTCTGAACGCTAGGGCAATTGTAAAATGGGGAAAAATGTAAAATTAGGGAATTTAGGGGAAAATTGGAGATTTGAGAAATTAATACCTTAATTCTATATTCTGGAAATTCGAATTTAATAGCAAAAAAAATTATAATTTCCTACATGGCTGCCACATCAATTAATTTTTTTTTCGGCGTGTATATGTGGCGTTTCCAGCATCCACGTCATTTTTTCGGTTGGTGGTTGATTGACCTTGTGCAATTCCAGAAGAAAAAGAAAGGTTATGTATTATGAGGCGGATTTTAAAGGTGATGTGCAATTCTAGAAAATGGGGAAAGATAATGTATTTAGGGGCAATTACCCCAATATATGATTATAACCCCTCTGTCTCATAAAATTAAATATGAACATTTTGTCATTTTGGGTCGTCACACAAAAACATGAACAGTTTCTATTTTTGCACATTACCCCACCACAATCTTTTTACTTTTTATCTCTACTTTTTATAAAGTGAGACATATTTTTCACTCACAATACACTTTTATCTAATATTTCTTAAAACTCGTGCCATTTACAAATATTCATGTTTTTTTAGACAAATGGAGTAGCATTTATTTAGGATTTTTTTTATAAATGCTCAGTCACTAATGTTCGACGGCTCGACTCGAAGTAATCGAGCATTAATGCATATAATCTATTACTCGACATACTCTACTTGAAATATATACTCGGTCAATGTTGGTTGAATATGTTGAGCACAATTTTTGATTTTAGAAATACTCTCTCCGTCCATAAAGAGTGTGTGGTGGAATGGAAGACGCGGATTTTAATAAAAAAGTTGGATGATGTGATTTTAGTGTTAAATGGTAGTATTGGACCCACTTAATTGTAAAAGTAAATGGTGAGTCTTTTGTAAAATTGAGTGTGAATATGGTTTAAAGTATAAAGGAGGTTTCTAAAAAAGAAAAACACACGATCTTCGTGGACGGACGAAAATAGTAATAAACACACAATCTTTGTGCATGGAGGGAGTATAAAACAACGAGATTAAACTTTAAATTTTCGATTCTAATAATATAAAATAACGAGATTAAACTTTAAATCTATTAAGTAAAAATAATTTTGTATTTTCATGCTAAATATATACTCCCTCCGTCCCACAATTTTAGTCCCCTCTCACTTTTCACACATATTAAGAAAATGCATTTAACTTTTTATATTTTTATCTTTTATATCCTTATTTATTATTTTCACACATCCTTTTCACATTTAACTGAAGCATTAAATAAGGTTAATTTAGTAAAAACAATATTTTTATATAGTATTAATTAGAAAAATGGACTATCTTTTTGGGACATCTCAAAATGGAATAAGAGACTAAAATGGTGGGACGGAGGGAGTAATATATATTTTTTTGTTTATAATTTTGAAAGTAGATAAAAATTATCATTAACATATAAATGAAGAAGAAGAATCAAATATATGAACATAAGTGAACGCCCACGCCCGCGACCTTTTCTTGTAAAAAGCTCAGTTAACAATCCAGTCTGCAGTGAATATATATAAAAATTCGTGGGGAGACAAAATTCAGTCTTAGCCACTTTTGGAGGTGTACGGGCCGCCGTTGCTCCTCCGTACCTATATTTATTTTTATGTACACATTTCAAGAAAAAAAAATTAGAGCAATTATTGGCACAAATTAGTGAGAATTCACGGGTTGTAAGATGCTGCAATTAAGAAAAATAAGAAGCTTAGCCTTGGTAGCCCGTGACACGAAATGGTCTAAGCTGATCAAAAGTTTACTCCCTCCGTCCCACGAATTTTGATACGTTTGATTTCGACACGAAAATTAAGAAGTTGTAGATTAGTGTTTTAAGTGTGTAGATAATATATACAAAAGTGATAAAATAGGAGAGAGAATATAATAAAAATGATACAGTATGATAGATAATGTAATAATTATACCTTATTTGGAAATGTGTCAAGATTCGTGGGACTGTCCAAAAAGGAATACGTGTCAAGATTTATGGGACGGAAGGAATATTTAATAACCTCATCGTCCACAAAAAAATAAGTTCTGAATAAAACGACACATATTTTAATAAAAATAATTAAGAGTATTGTAAGTGGAGAAAAAAATCATTTAAAAAATATTTTTAATAATGATAATTAATTTTATTATAAACGGAAAAAGTGACCCAATATATGAAAAAAGGTTATTAAAAATGTAAAAGAGACTAATTTTTATGAACGTTCCAAAATGGTCGTGGACGAAGTAAATATTATTCTCTCCGTCCCACTAGAATTGTCACTTTTGAGTTGGACACGGAGATTAAGAATAAATGGTTAAGAGTGTAAAGTAGGTAGGGTCCACTTATTTTATGTGAATAGAGAAAGTAAGGACCACATACTATTTTAGGAAAGTGTCAATTCTAGTGGGACAAACAAAAAAGGCAAGTGTGCCAATTCTAATGGGACGGATGAAGTATTATCCAAAGCCTTCAGTTAAACCTGTGCTGGTTATCTTTACTTAATAATATGACTTGAAAAAATTTGAGCTGCTCGCTGCGCGACTTCCGTCTCTCGCCGATCCTCAGCTGCGCGACTGCACCGCGCTGCCGCCCTAGGTGGTTCGCCCCGCCTGTTCTCCTCAGCGCCTCCCTCCGCACGCAGCAGCAGCATTTGCCTCCATCCAATAGCAGAGACGCTGAAAAGTCGCTGAAGCATTTGCAGCTGCCACAGTCTGGAGATCGCCGCTGGAGCTGCTGCTTCTACTGCTCGCCTGGAGTCGCCGCTGTTGCTGCTGCTCTGGAAGTAGAGAACAATCTCTGGGTTTCTTTGTGTTTGCCAACAAGGTGTTTGATGAAATGCCAGTGAAAGCTTTAAGGTTTCCTTTTGGCATCAATTCATAAATCAAGGCTGCTTCCGCCGCAGTGCCGGCGATGGCAGGTTCTGCCGACCGTTCGGCACTCAATCTCCCTCCTATTTCCAATAACTTTAGGTCTTCTCCAACGAACCCTAAGCAGCAGGAGGCTGCAGCAACACAGTTTTTTATTTCTGCCGCCGAGAATCAAAATCACGTTGATGTTAATTCTTTACCTACTGCGCGTGCTCTTCTCAATGCGGGAACTTCTGCTACTGACCAACAAGTTCTCGCCGCTGAGCAGTAGCCTACGAGACTGCCTGATGTTGCGGCTTCGGAAGGCAACATCAAGGCGTCGTACGCTGCTATGGTCCGTCCTCGTACAGCCCGTAAGCCTGATATCTTGGCCAACAAGTTTGCGGCTTTGAATTCGGAGAAGCTTGGCAATAAATACAACTTGGATATCCCTTCTGAATTCTACAAGAAACAAGTGGAAACTTTTGATCATGCTCTCATTGGGCGTCTGTTGCTTCGAAAGGGGGACAAACCGAGAACTACTTTCGGTCTTAAGGAAGAACTCCAACATCATTGGAGCATTAAAGGTAGCTGGACGCTAACACCTATGGCCAAGGGTTTCTATATTATTAACTTCAGTTCTGCAGCGGATAAGGCGATAGCTAAGCAGCGCAATGGTTGGGATTTGACGCAGGGCGCTTTTCGGCTCCGAGAATGGACACGTTTCTTTGATCCCTACAAAGAGATTTCCTCGCTTTGTCAAGTTTGGGTGCGACTATACTATCTGCCGATTGAGTTATGGCATCCTGAGGTTTTCTCGGCTATAGGCAGAACCATCGGTCTTCCGATTCGGTTTGATGGTCCGTCCGTGTATAAAGAAGTCGGACATTTTGCAAGAATTCTCGTTGAAGTTGACTTGGCTCTTCCTCTTCAAGATTCTATGACCATCGGGTGTGACAATAATTCTATTTATGTTGAATTTTACTATGAACAGTTACCACTTTATTGTTCTTCATGCAGAATTACGGGGCATAGCCGGGACAAATGTATCAAAAGCAAAGCCAAAGATCATGCCAATCAGTCGAAAAATGATGCCACTGAGAAGGAAGCGGGGTCTAAAGATGTAAATCCCAGGGCTCGTGGGAAAAGTTGGCAGCCCACTGGAAGACCTTTACGGGTTTCTTCCCCGAAAGGAAAACAAATTCTGCAGGGAGAGTCTTTTGACAAGGTGGCAACTGATGTTAATCCCTTTGGTCCTTTGGCTGAGGAGGATCGGGTGACTCAGGGGGATTTTTTAGCGGATGATAGTAGAATGCCGGAGAGGCATAGTGATGATGCGGAGGTGGGGTTGCATAACTCCCGCTCTCCGATTCACGAGGATAGTTACACTGCTCGGGAGAAGCGCTCGGGGAAGGAGGCTTCGGATCTCTTTGGTCCGAATTTGTTGCATGCAGTTTTTTCGAAAATTGTGGAGACGGGTTCTAGCAGTTGTGAGGAAGTGGATGAGGAAATCTTTGCTGAAAATTTGGAGAATGATGTCCATGTTTTCGAGGGTTCCGAGTCTAGGGTGGATTCTGAGGTTAGTCCAACGGAGCCTACTGTTGATGAGATTAGGTTGGATTTGGCTAAAAAAACAGCGCAGTTGGAGGCAGCTATTAAAGCTCAGCGTGTTAAGGAGGTTCTTCAGTCAAACAGAGATTGCGCTCTTAAACGGCCGCGTGGTAGGCCGCCTAAGCGACTTGGTATTCAAACCGGGAAGAAGGACCCGCCGGCAGGAAAAATTAAATCTAGGCTGCGTGGAACAGAAGAGGTGGAACGTAATCAACAATCTGAGGATTTGATTAACAAACGTATGCAAGAGGCGAAAGAGTTGGGGCATAACCCAATGGGGTATGTGATTGAACAACGGACGTCGAAGAGCGGCAAAGTTATGAGTAACGTTGCTGACTTTACGGCTAAGAGTTGGGCAGCTAAAGTGGAGAGGGGGGAGTCCCAATCCACTAACACTCATTAGTTTTTATGAACTTGCTTGTTTGGAACGTCCGTGGGCTCACGGATGAAACCAAACTTCTTCTGAAAGAGCATTGTACCTCTTTTTCGCCGTTGGTGGTCGGTATTCTGGAACCTAAAATGGCTTTTCATAATTGCCCTGCTTCTTTTTGGCGTTCTTTGAATGTGGTTCCTTGTCATCAAAACTCCAGAGTTGATATGTGTTCGAATATTTGGGTGTTCGTTCATCCTGTTGTTTCTGTCAGAATTGAGTTATCTACTGATCAGGTTGTTTTATTGAGTTGTGTTTGGCTTCATCATAACTTTAGGGTTGCTGTGGTTCACGGCTCAAACTCTCATATTGAACGGCGCACTCTGTGGCTGGATTTGCTGAATTATCTTGATGGTCAGACGGTTTTCATTGGTGATTTCAATGCTGTTAAGGGAGCTCATGAACGGATTAGCACCCGTCTCCCAAATGCCGCTGCTTGCAGAGAGTTCAACGATTTTATTGCTGCTACTGGGTTTGTGGAACCCCAGACTTCTGGTCTTCGATTTACTTGGTCGGGCCGGAGGTTTATGCCTTCTCATGTTGAGTCAGTTCTTGACAGGGCCATTGTTTCGACTTCTTTTTCCGATAACTGGCAGTCTATAACGTCACATGCTCTTCCCCGTGTGACGTCTGATCATGCGCCGTTGGTGCTTATTTGTTGTCAAGCTCAGCAGACTAGTCGTCGTTTCTTCAAGTTCTTACATATGTGGACTAGTCATCCGGATTTTGAGAGTTTCGTTGAAAAATCTTGGCGGGACCCGGTGGACACGCGATGTCCGATCTATAGGGTTATGTTTAAGCTTAAACGGCTGCAAAAAGAGCTGCAAATTTGGAATAGAACTGTCTTTGGGAATGTTGATATTTCTATCGCTACTGCGCAGCAGGAGTTATTGGAGACTCAGGCTCAGATTTCACAGGAAGGGTATACGGATGCGCTTTTTGACGCTGAGGTTTTAGCTCAGGCGAAAATTAATGTGTCTTTATCCAGAAAGAGTAGTCTGCTTCGTCAGAAATGTAGAGTCAAGTGGCTGCATGATGGAGATCGGAACAACTCGTTTTTTCACTCCCTGCATCGTTACAAGAAGAGATCTTATATGATTGCCCATCTTGAGATTAATAATAAGATGGTTTATGATCAGGAGGAGATTGGTGGTCATATTGTCCAGTTTTTTACTAGTCTCTTTGCTGAAGATCAGACAGCTGAGGTGGATATTGTGCAGATTGAGGCTGTAATTGATCACACGGTTTCTTCGGCTCAGAATGCCTTACTGTCTAGGATTCCTGATCAGGAGGAGATTACTGCTGCGGTTTTTGACATGGATCCACACAGTGCTGCGGGTCCGGATGGCTTCTGTGGTCGGTTCTATCATGCTTGCTGGAGTATCATTAAGCAGGATATCTGGGAGGCTGTTAAGAATTTCTTTGTGGCTTCCTATCTTCCGACGGGTTGCAACTCCAATACTTTGATTCTCATTTCGAAGAAAGAGACGGTGAATTCAGTTACTGATCTGAGGCCTATTGTGCTTTCGAACTTCCTTTTCAAAATCATTTCAAAAGTTTTGGCTACGAGGCTGAGCGGTGTGGCGGCGGAGTTGGTCTCCAAGCATCAGTTCGGTTTTGTTAGCGGTCGTTCCATTCATGACTGCATTATGCTTGGTTCTGAGGGGGTGAACTGCCTCAAGCGTTCTCATGGGGGGATTAACATGGCTTGTAAGATTGATATCAGAAAGGCTTTTGATACCTTACGTTGGGATTTTCTTCTTAAGGTTTTGCGAGTTGGAGGCTACTCTGAAACTTTCATCAGATGGATTGCTATTATTCTTCGTTCTGCTAGACTTTCAATTCTTTATAACAACAATCTTTGTGGTTATTTTCAGTGTTCTAGAGGCGTCAGGCAGGGGGACCCTTTGTCCCCAATTTTATTTGGAATTGCTGAAGATGTGCTCAGTGTCCTCTTCCAGAATTGTGTTGATTCTGGTAATCTTGTTCCAATGAAATTGACCAGAGGTACTGCTTTCCCTACTCATCTTCTTTATGCAGATGATATTTTGGTGTTTGGTCGTGCAACGACTGCAAATGCTCGTAAGATCACTCATATTTTGGAGTTTTATGGCTCTCTTTCGGGTCAGAAAATCTCACGTTTATTTTGGGGACAATACTCCTAACAGGTTGAGACGTCATATCATTAATATTTTGAATTTCAGGAAGGGATCTCTGCCGTTCAATTATCTAGGCGTGCCTATTTTCTCTAGGCGGGTCAAAGCCTCTTTCTTGCGTGCAATTCATGATCGGATTATTCTCAAGTTTGCTAGATGGAAGGGCATGCAGCTTTCTATGGCTGGTAGAATTTGTTTGGTGAAGTCTGTGATTCAGAGTTCTATTACGCATTCTATGATGGTGTATCGCTGGCCGAGAAGTCTCATTAAGGAGCTGGATTTGAAGTGTCGGAATTTTATCTGGACTGGCGATGTTTCCAAGAGACCCAGCTGCCCGGTTCGTTGGGCGAGGGTGTGTGCTATTAAGGAGGAGGGTGGTCTTGGAATTCGTTCATTTGATATTATGAACAAGAGCTACTTGATGAAGATGGCGTGGAACATTATTGGTGGGCATAGTTTCAGTCATCAGATTATGCGCAGTAGATATTTGACGCCGCTTTGTCGTCCTACCAAGGCGGCGGCGTCTTCGATCTGGTTGGGCTTGAAGCCGGAAATCTCTGAGTTAGTTGATGAGGCTTATTGTTATGTGGGTGCAGGAACTTCGATCAATTTTTGGAAAGATGATTGGCTTGGTTACTCTCTTGTGAAGCGCTGTGGTGTCCCGGATTTTCTTTTGGAGACGCTGACTTGCTCAGTGGCGGATTATTTTTATGAAGGGGTTTGGCATTTCACTCAAAACTTTATAAATGTCTTCCCATAAATCGTTTGTGATATCCTGCTTCTTCCTGTCGGGGAGGGTTCAGATGATAGGTTTTGGAAGAGTTCTGTGCATGGTACGGTCTCTGCTGCCGCAGCTTTCTCTAAACGCTGTCATGGGTTTCCTTCTGTTAAGTGGGGTTCTTGGATTTGGGAAAATTTCATCCCGGTTCGACGTTCGTTGCTTTGTTGGAGGCTGATTCATAACCGTTTACCTACTTTTGATTGCCTCATTAAGAAAGGACTGATTATGCCTAATTTTTGTTGTTTTTGCTATAGGAGTGGGGAGTCTATCGATCATCTTTTCTGGCAATGCAGCGAGCTTAGACATGTTTGGGAGGAGTTCCTAAACTGGTTTAATTTTAATGGTGAGCATGTTGATATCCATGGTTTCTTAGTTGCAGCGTGGAATCATAAGCCTAGCTCTCAAGTTCTGACGTACTGGAAGGCTGGTATTATTTATCTTCTTTGGGCTATTTGGCATCAAAGAAACGAGTGTGTGTTCAAAGGGAAGGTTTATAGTAGGCAGCGGTTGCTTCAACACATTAGGATTGCTTTTAAAGAAGTTGAAGCTAACTTCAGCAAGTTGGGTTGTATGAATAACAGTTGGTCGGATTATTTGATTATTAGGAGGATTGGGGTGGCGTCTAGAGCCTCGCCGCCTCCTATTTTTGTGAATGTGCATTGGTGGCCTCCGATACTACAGTGGATTAAGGTCAACACTGATGGCTCTGCTTTGGGAGCTCCGGGGAAGATCGCTGCTGGCGGGGTTTTTCGGGATAATCATGGTTGTGTCCGTGAGTGTTTTCATCAAGATGGCGGCAAAGGGTTTTCCTTTGAAGCGGAGCTTCTTGCGGTCATTCTCGCGATTCAAATTGCGCATGAGCGGAACTGGCGATTTTTATGGGTGGAATCAGATTCTACTTATATTGTGAATCTTTTTCGAAGGCGGGATTATTTGGTTCCGTGGCGCTTCGTGGCTGCTTGGAAGAAGACCTTGGGTTTGCTTAGAGATTTCAATTTGCAGGTTACTCATATTTACAGGGAGGGTAATAAGCCGGCGGATATTATGGCAAGCGAGGTGGTGCCAAATGGTTGGTGGCTCCATGTGATTGAGGCTATCAAGATGGCGGTTGGTCTTGACATGGCTTCTCACAGCCACGTTCGTTTACGTTATTGATGAGCTGTGGTTGTGGTTTGGCTTGCGCTTGGGTGGAGCAGTTCATCTTGGCTCTCGGTTGTTTGCTCTGCGGTTACGAGGGGTCACGGCGACGGCGTCTTTCCGGCCATGTCTCCGTCTTCTTCTTTTCTTTGCTGTTGTTTTGTTCCTTTTCTGTGCTTTTGGGAGCCGGGATTTTTTAGGGGCGATGGTTCGGCCGGAGCTTCTGAAAATTTTCCAACTCAGCTTCTTAGGCACCTTTCCTTTACGAGTACTCTTTTTCCTCTTGCTGAGGTTTTAATGAGGCTCGGCCCTTAGTTTGCTCCCCTCTGTGCTCTCAAGGGTTTTGGTTCTGCCGTTTTTTCTCTTTTCCTTTTTAATAAAATTTTTTATTTAAAAAAATAATAATTGCTACAACGGCGGGGATAAAGCTTGGGGGCTTGGGGAGAAGGTAAGCTACAACGGCTGGGATGCAGCGCCGCGAACGGGTTGGGGGGAATTTTGGGCCGAGGAGGGGAAGACAGGCTGAGAATGTGAAATGGTTGTGCAGGTGGGTGGGTAGGTTGGTTGTTTCTTTTAAAAAAAATTTAGAAAAACTTATTATGGGTAAATTAGTCTATTTATATAAAAAAAAGTCACTATTTTCAGTTTTTTTTTATCTTTATGAATATATATATATTTTATTGCTATATGAAACATTATAGAGTAGCATATTACCTCAATGGTATTTTTCATCGTTAATTTATCATTAACACCACACTTTTAACAACAGTTCCTTTCACGTTGTTAAATCCCATCCTTAATTTTTCATTTTTATAGTGAATTTATTCCTCATATCATACTTCTTCACTACACAATCAAATATAACATTTTTAGAATATACTAAAGGTGTATTTGCTTTGAGGTGTAAAAAAGAAATAAGCTTCTTCTATTATTTTATATTTGATTTATTTTGATGTAATAAAACATTTCAGATATATCATATAAAATTTTGAATAATATACTTTTCCCTTAGATAAGGTATAATTTTAGAGGTAGTTTCTAAGGTAGTCATTCAAAATAGTGAAAATTAATAGTTATTCCCAAAACATAGTTTTAATAAATTATAGACAAAATTAAGTGTTTTGAACGAAATTACCCCCATCCATTTATATACAAAAAAACATCGCTATTTCTATTTTCCCAATTTTTGCACTCCATCTCTCTCTCTCTCTGAAACCCTAGTTCGTTGCAGTGCCTCCTCCACTCTAAAGTATCTCTCTCCAAATCTCTCTCTCTCTCTCTCATTGACAAGCCCCTCTATTTCCAATTTTCTTCGTCGTCGTCGTTGACATCATCTCCTTCTAAAATTTGGTGAACTATGAGTTCAGAGAGTTATAACAGTTCAAAGAGTTTCAGATCTACGAAAATCATGAGATGCAGATCCAGATCGATCAAAGAAGATCTAGAATGAAATAGTACAAACTTGTACCACCTGTTCCATGATCTTTTGTATCACAAGTATGAATGAATAGGACCAACGCGCCCATTAGCCTTGTCCATGTCGTTGTCGGGACATGGACATGTTTGATTGGTGCTAATGGTTCCATTCGTGCTAGTTGCACTGAGATCTGACTAGCATATGCAAGGAATGTTTGGAATGAAAACACAATTTCGTTCAAACCGCGAAGAGTGTGTAGTTGGAGAAGAATTTGCTACAGCCATGCCAAGTGCGCAACATTGGGGTGAGGAAGTTAATCTCCACTACCCATGCAAGACGCCTTCCTCCAGTGCAAGAAAGTGAAGGAAATGATGAAAAACGAAGGTTTAGGTTAGGCATTTAGTACTATTTTGTGCTAGTGCTAAGATTTATTCATATATGATTTGTAATTGTATTATTTGAAAAATGAAGAAAATGAAGAAAATATTGATTCAATTTTTTTTCATCAATTATAATTGGATATATTAGAATAAATTGTAAATTTATTATTTATTTATTGTGCCATTTTTCTGGGATGAATGGTACGAAATAGCATATTCGAACCATTCTTCCCAATGTCTTTCGCGCCAAGCGTTTGATACGAATAGTATGAAATGACCTATTTGCACTACTTGTCCTAAGGTCTTTCGTGCCAGTGTTGGTAAGATGCTAGTTTTATTGTGACAAATATTGAGACGAATGGTACGAAGCGCGAAAGACCTTAGCATGAATGGTGTGAATTGGTCATTTCGTACAATTTTGCCTTTAACTAGTCAGCTTGGTTAGGAGTGAGCTGCGACTGACTACATTTTTTGCCCAATTCTGCATTCAACTAGTCAGCTCGGTTTAATGTGAACCACGACTCACTAAACTTCTACATCATTTTTTGCATCATTGTGAGCTTACTTCAAAAACTCAATACGCTTTAACGTCAATATCTTCTCTTCCAAATGAATTTCACACTAAGCTCAACTCGATACATTATGACAAAATATTTCAACTAAACCACATAGCTTTGCAAGAAAACATGACTAAACTAACTAGAGAAAACAACACAAAAATTAACGAAACATATTTATAAATTTAAACGGGCCTAAGTAATTAATCCAGTTTGGAACGGATATAAATACATACATTATAGATGGGTCTAGTTTGCTGAACCCTAGCCCAAAATTTTAAATTATCTTCGTGCCTCACCACGATCAATGGCTGCGGGTGGGTGAAGTGATTGAGAATTGACTGAACTCTAGCCAAGTATAAAATATATTTATAAATTTTTGCTTAAAAACTATAATGCAAATTGAAATTTCATAAAAACTCAACAACATGAATACAACTTAATACTAGATCCAGAAACATCAATCTCATATTGTTTTCTTTGAAGACGAAACTAGGATTTTTTAAAAATGGCATTACGTCGTAAATTAATTTTCCGTCAAAATTCAATGGTTAACATATTAGTGTGAATGAGAAAGGATCTAGTGAAAATACTATCCATTGTGAGAAATGATAATGAATTTGGAACATTAAATATTCAATCCTATAGATGATATCCATTCAAATTAATCGTGTGAAATGAGAAGAATGAACAAGTCAATAAAATCTACTAATAAATCAATGTAACACGCGAATAACATTCTCATATAGGTTCGAATTTTGAAGGGGGCGAAAATTTTCCCACATTAATTGGATATGATTATTCATGCGTTATATTGATTTATTTGTAGATTATATTGACTTGTTCGTTACATTAATTTGTTTGTAGATTCTAAATGGTTAGATTTGGCCTGTAGATATCAATGATCATATGGTTTATAAGTATATCTTAGAATAAGGTGGTTTCTCAATTCTCACTCAATCACCTATTTATATAGGTTCAAATGAGAACCCTTATTTAATATGAGAACGGATAATCATTCTTAATCATTCGATCATAAAAATCTACAATGGATGAATGCAACATCTTAGTTTGAATTTTGAAGAAAGTGATTTTTGGTTTTGAATGCATTAAATTTAATAATGAATGCAAAATTTTATAGAAAAATTGCATTGTTCTCACATTTTGATGAAATATGTAGTCCTCACAATAAATCCTAACCCCTATATATAGGGTGTGCTTATCACGAGAACTACATGTTTTGTAAGAACGTGATAACAATGCATTTCCCTATAAATTTAATACAAACATTGTTAAATTTAGTGAATTCAAAAGAAAAAAAAAGATGAAAATATAAAATTTAAACTCAGGTGCTACATTCATCTATCAAGATAATATATTTATTGTAAATTTTTACAATCAAATAATTAAAAATAATTTTTTATTTGTATCTTATATAAGGATTCTCATGTTAAACTCTCTATGTAATTACATTCTATAAAATTGAAGTTGGAGAATTCCAATTTACAACAGTTTACTTTGAAAAGAGGTGACCTCTAAACAGTTCCAATTCTTCCAAATAAAATAAAGAGAGCTTTTATAACCATTCTTAAAAATGATTACAGATAGAAGAATATGAGAAGGATACGAGGTATTATTATTATTATTATTATTATTATTACTCCCTCCGTCCCGTCCTAAATGTCCCCTTACTTTTGGGCACGGAGATTAAAAAATGAGTATAAAGTAAATAAAGTGAGTATAAAGTAGATAAAATGGGTTGGTAGAAATTATTTAAATATTAAATATAGAGAAAATGTATTACTACCAAATAAGGTGTGAAATATTTGAAGTGGGACACCCATCATAAAAAGTGGGACATTTGAAGTGGGACGGACGAGGAGTATTATTTCTTTGTCGGGAGATGCCTATTGTTTCACTTTCCTACAATCAATAATTTGGGGGCCAATAGATAAATAAATAAATATTCTTCGACTCGGCGGAATTCGTGGATTTCCGAAAAGTGACCCACTAATCTTACTCACTGTCACGTTCGTATGCATGTCAGCATCTCTTTTGATTGGACGGTGATATATTTTTATTTTTGGTTTGGTAAACGAGGCGTTGGAGTTAACGTTTGACTCCTTTTAAAATGATGACTTTTCAAGTGTACATGATATGATGTTCAGTATAAAAATCATTCCCTATAAACTTTATGGGATAAAACTTAAATGCCCTAAATTGATAAGGATATTCTGTCCAAATTAAATGGACGAACTTAAATAGACTAGTGACTTTATTTGATTTTATAGGAAAAAATTTATATTCTCTCGTTCCGCGAAATCGTATTCTCTCCATCCGCGATTTCGTTTTCATATTTGTCATTGTGGTCCGTTCATGATATCATTTCTATTTTCATTTATAGAAGTAGAATCTACAAATTTTCACTCACAATAATAATAGGACCCAAAGTTTACCCACTACAATATTCATTATTATTTACTACTATTCATTATTTTTCTTAAAACCCGCACCATCCATAATATGGAAACGATATCGCGGACGGATGGAGTACATTTTTTATACAAATAAAATTATGTGATAAATATATTATTATTTTTTAAAAAATACAATGATTTGATAGCTATTGACTAACCGTTCGAACAATCGAATCATTTGCCGGGTGGATAAAGGATCTAACAGTAGGCTAAATCATTTAACCATTTGACTGATACTTAGATCATCTAGCCATTCAAATTAAATGATTTGATCTCTCGAGTGGTTAGATGATCCACTAATCGATTAGATGGATTTTTGAATAATAGCTGTTAAATCATTTTCTTTTTTAGAACATGTCAAAATGTGTAAAATATTGTTTCCTAAATATTTTTATATTTATAAAAGTAAATATTTGTTATGTAAATTTAATGATCGTGGACGTTTTAAATTTTCAACTGTAAAACTTAGCGATCACTTTATTTTATTTTAATAATCGCTATGTTGTGTAACACCCGCAAAGTCAAAATGCTTTTTGTCCTTTTTTTCCCGTTGTTAAGTAAAAATAAATAAATAAAAAGGTAAAACAATCACAATAAAATCAATCAGCCCCTAACAAGAGTCAAGAGCCTTATAACGTGAGAATTTACCTCGTTGAAATCGTATTAGTAAACCCTTCCGGCCTTCCGCTGGCTCAATTAGAGAAAAATATTTTTTCACTTTCCCTATTCAACGACAAGGGGAAACATGCATATACATTTTGTGAGAATTTACATTTAAATAAAATTTTACTTATCTATATATTACACTTTCTTCATGGGAGATGTTCAAATAAGAACCACTAATAAAATAAGAACGGAGAACCATTTTAAGCCATTCGATCATCAAGATCTACGGTGGATGCATCATCTTGGTGGATGGATGCAGGTGCTGGGTTCGAATCCTGAAGGGAGCAAAAAAATTATTTTTTTCGGATGCATTAAATTTAATAGCGGATGCATTAATTTGTATAGCAGATGCAGTAATTTTATTGGTTCTTATGTTCTCATGACAATTGTGGTTCTCACTATAACCGCACCCCTTCCTTCATCCATGATAAATATAATTTTTTGCTATTTTTATATTTACATAATAAGTGTGGTTTTTTTATTTAAGATATATCCTCATACTTTATCCTATTCATACACGATATTTATCAAAAACTCACAACCTATTAATTTATTAATTACCTAACAAATCAACTCTCCACTTTATACATATCTTCCAATATTTTCTTAAACTCGTGTCTTTTCATTTACACCATATTTATTGTGGACGGAAGAAATAATATATGTAAGAAAATGAACTATATTTCTGTAATACCTGCATAAAATTTTAAGAGATATATTTATTCAGTAAATATATCAAGTTTGTATTAGCAATGAATGAGAAACACATGGATACTTGTACAAAAATATATACTCCTTCCGTCCACGATATCATTTTCACTTTTGCCATTTTGGTCTGTCCACGATATCATTTTCACTTCTATTTATAGCAGTAGGGTCTACAAATTTTCACTCACAGTGGGACTCAAACTCCACTCACAACAATATTACTATTATCAACTATTTTTCACCACTTTCTTAAAATTCGTGTCGTCCACAAAGTGGAAATGATTTCATGGACGGATGGAGTAATATGTTAAAACTTAAATTTGCTCAAACATTATACTCCTTTTGTCCCAATTCAATATGTCATGTTTCTTTCTTTGGACGTCCCAATTCCAATTCAATAGGTCACTTCCTAAAATGGAAAGTCAATACGTAACAAATATCCCAATATAACTCATTATTTACACAATGTCATTTGCTCCACTCATAATTATCTCTTCTTTATTTCTCTATCATACTTTATGAACAAATATATCCTCAAAAAGAATTATTTTATCTCTTCTATTTTGTCATAAACTATTTGTTTCTTAACATTCGTGTCCAAACCTTATGGCCTATTGAATTGAGACGGAGAGAGTAAGTTTTTTTTTTTTTGTGATAAGAAAAGGGATTATATAAATACCAAAACCAGGTACCAGAGGTACCAAGAGTAACTTACAGTAGCAATGGACATGAATCTCTTGAGATCCAGTCCTTAAAATATGACCCAACGTCTGAGATTCCAAAGATTCTACCTCAGCTCCACATTTTAGCTTTTATCTCCAAAACCACATTATTTATTTCCCAGACTTTATCTTCAAATCGACTGGAATTTCGGCACCTCCAAAGGACCCAGTTCATGAAGCACCATAACGCCCTTAGGAACTTCCTACTCTCTTTCCGTTTGCTCCAATCTGTGAACATAATAAAGTGCGATACCACATTTTGTGGCTGCACAAAACAAATGCCAAGCCACTTATACATTTCATCCCAAACCTTTTCGGTCTTTGGGCAATGGAGAAGCAAATGATTAATAGACTTCTCTTGATGAAAGCACGTGTTGCATCCAAGATCAGCTACATGCAACGAAATGTTTCTTCTCTGAAGGTTATAGCAGGTGGGTAGTCTATTTCTCAAAATCCTCCAAGCTGTAGTTCTCGCCTTATGTGGGGCTGGGATACTCCACACCTTCGCAAGGCTCTCCTTGGACTCATTCTCTGCTACCGTTTCTTTCTTGACTTCACTAATGATCGAGTACGCCGATTTTGTTGAAAAAATGCCATTTTTACTTGCGCTCCACTGCCACCCATCGACCGTATCTGCATTAAGAGTAACCACAGAAATAGCAGATAACAATTCATTTGCCCCAACCCTTTCTCTCTCAAACAACTCTCGTCTCCAATTCAACTCCTACTGCCACTCCCCATTTTCCCATCTCCCCGACTCGCAAATCAGTGCATTCTTGTTTGCACTAAGACGGTACAACCTAGGGAAGACAAACTTAAGAGGTTTAGAACCCAGCCATCTATGTTCCCAAAATTTTGTGGTCTGCCCATTCCCGACCTTAAGCCTAATGTTGTTCAAAAACCAAGACTCTCGCGATCCCCCAACAGCCTCAACTAAACTAGACCACCAGCCCTTCCTAGCCCAGCCTCTTCCAGAGCATCTCACCGACATCTCTCCCCAATCAAGATCCCCATAGAGCGATCTGATCACTTTGGCCCACAGCAGATCCCTCCCACTTAGATATCTCCAGAACCATTTCATCACTAGTGCTTGATTAAACCACTCGAGGTTCTTAAACCCCAGCCCCCCTTCTTTTTTTGGTAAACATAAATCAAAGAGAGTAAGTTTTAAGTCTCAGTGTTGCAAATTTAGAATTAAATATAGGCTTATGTTGAATGCAGATTATATGAAATAAATTTATAGACATAGTTTATTGATATTGAACACAAAATAAATATTGTAGGCTCAATTGATGAGGATACTTAAGCTGAAATCACTCTAAGCAAGGCATAATCATATTGTACATCAAATGTCTTTATATTCAAATATAATTTTAATTTATTAAACTGTGATATTTATGCAAGTTAAAAGTGAATGTTCATGCTTTAATGTTTTACTCTCTATTTGTTGTGTGCTCCCGATTATTATGAAAATGGCTTTTAACTGAAATTTGTATTTCGATACTATGTAGACCAAATTCTAAATATTTACAAAGCATGTGTATTTTCTAAAAGAATGTTATTGATTTCGTTGACAATTTATCCTTTAAAATAAAGTACTTTATCTGTCCCAATTTAATAGGTCATATTTTTTTATTTGGGCATTTCAGTTTAATAGGTCATTTCTTAAAATGAAAAATCAATATATAACAAATACCTTCGGTCACCTTATTATTTATACCAAATGTCACTGAGGTCCACAAATAATTATCTCTATTTTCACTTAAAAAAGAATTATCTTCATTCTCTCTCATACTTTTTTGACAAATATAATCACAAAAAAAATTATTTTCTTCTCTCTCTCTTATTATTATTACTATTATTATTATTATTATTATTATTATTATTATTATTATTATTATTATTATTATTATTATTATTATTATTATTATTATTATTATTATTATTAACTATTTGGGCTTTTTACATTCATACCCATGTCCAATAGCCTATTAAATTAAAAATAGAGGGAATATATAATTTCATTGTTTATATATGTAGCTTATACAAAAAATATAAAATATTGATGTACATGCATGTCTAAGTGACTAAGTATATCATGTGGCGGTTAGGATTTCACAAGCTACAAATGGTAGCTCCGATCCGACTATTAAAAAAAAATAGAAAACTAATTAATCTGTTAAGTCCATATACATAGGATATGGATGTGGATCATCTAGATTTATTTTCTTTGAAGCAGTATGTAAATTTAAATTTGTACTATATATTATATTATATTTATATAAACACATAAAAATAACACGTGGCAGAGATTTTCAAAGACAACAAATATGGATGCGTATTATTATCCCTTAGAAATTTGATGATTCAAAATTTTATTTATTTTTTTAATTTTTAACGTATTTTTAATATGCATAATTTTACACACAAATATGCATGAATTCTTAATCTATTGCCATAATTTATTGTCATTTGTTATTAATATTGTTATTGTTGTGCCTAAGCACAGAGGGTATAAGGTGGCGGCAGTGTCATGCTACTGATGTTGGCCTAAGCGGGGATTCGGGGTGGTAATGACGACGACGATGTTAGGCTGTTGGTTGTGAGTTGACCGTCGGATGATGACAACTAAGTCAATCGTTGGCGTGAGTTGTTCGGTGGAAATAGAGATGAGGAGTAAGTGGTGGTGGCTGCGCCGGTGATGAGAGCACCTAACTCATGCACCCTGTGCTAGTGGCTATCCCAAAAAGCAAAATATGTTTTACATAAGTTGTTTGAAGGCAATATGCATATATTTAAACACATATATACATATAGATAAACATAAATATGCATAAGTTTGGGATCTGTGTGAATTTTTCAGTCATTTGATTATATTTACGGTGGATGCATCATCTTGCTGGATGAATACATCACCCGGGTTCAAATCCTGAAGGAGAGATAAAATTTTATATTACGAGTGCGTCAATTTTAACTGCGAATGCATTAATTTTTACACCAGATACCCGAACTCACAAAAATGCATCCATTTTATGCATTGCAATGCATTTTTGTGTGCAACATTATACTCCATTCGTCCCATTACAAATGTCACAATTTCCATAATGGGATGTCCCATTACAAATATCGCATTCCTTTTTTGGCAATATATTCTCTGTATACATAATATTTTAAATAATTTCCATCAACCCACGTATCTACAAATTACACATTTCTTAATCTCTATGTCCAAAAATAATAGAACATTTATAATGCGAAGGAGAGAGTACATTTTTATGGGCAAAGTTATGCATGAAAAATATGTAAGCTTTAAAAAGTAATAATTATAATAAAATTTGGGGGTGGGGGGTCAGCGACGAGAGGTATTTGATCACATAATGCAATGCATTTTTTGTCTGCAATGTTATGTATTTTGTGTGTGCAAAGTTATGCATGAAAAATATGTCAGCTTTAAAATATAGAAGAAAAAAAAAATCATTTTTTTTAATATTCAAAAATTTTATTCCGCTCTAACTATTGGATGTATTTTGCCTTCGAAGTTTATATAAGAATTATTAATTAAAATAAGAACCCTTAATTAAAATGAGAATAAAGATGCATCATGTTAGGTCCCGGAAGGTCAGGATAGGTGTATGGGGGGAGGGAATACACCTATAGGCTATTTTTAAAAAACAAACACAACATTTTGACTTATGAAAGAGTTAAAGAAAACTTTAGTTGCAAAGGTTGAAGACTGATACTAAATCTCTCTCCGGTAAAGAGATATCAGTTAAGCGACTTTAACTGATATGCGTCAGGCTTCAGTCTTGTTGTAAAACAGAGGAGTGTTATGAATCTTACTGACTATCCGAAGATTTATCAGTTAGACTAATAACACTGGCAGCAGAAAACTTTTCTTTTGAAATAGCCTTTGTGATTAACACGTTGTCAAGATTTTGGTTTCATTTTGCAATTAATCAGTTTCACTTAACAAAGAGTTTGTGCGCAGATAAGAAAGTAAATAACTGAAAGCGATAAAAGACAAATGAATTTTTACATGGTTCGGAACAAATTCCTACGTCCACGGTCAGTTGATCACACTGACAAACACTCTGGGCTTGTGCTTACGGGTGCACAGCAAACCTAACAACTGAAAATCAAATTTTCAGTACCAACACACTGGGTTGAATTTCTCAAACACTCTTAGCACGCTAAGACACCACAATGCCTTTGCTAGCGCTGGCTAAGATCTCTTGGAGTCAGAACACTGGTCTGAACTCCGCTTTTTACTCAAACACTCTTTTCGATCATTTGAAATGAGGTTTGAAGACTACCAACTAGATCACAGATAACAGGCTCTCTGTAATTGGTAACTTAGGCTTTGGATAAACTAGTATTTGCCTAAGGTTCTAAGAGAATGTATGTAATCAGTAGTAGACTGATTTTGGCTTTTGGATTCTCTTCTTCGATTCAAACTTTGGAAGGCTTTGAATGGCTGAGTTGCAATTTCAGCAGTGCTTCAGCTTATGCCTTTTGAATCGGTGAAGATTGAAGTGATCCTCGAGCTCTATTTATAGGAGAGGTCTTGAATAGATCCGTTGGCGGAGATGGTCTTTAAGAATTCATCCGTTGGAGAGTAATTTGAATTTGGGCTGAGGCTTCAATCTTCGAGGTTCCTTGTTTGGTGAGAAACGGCGTCTCGGGTACAGGAGGTAAGGCGGCTCTGAAAAGTAATCACCAAAAAAGAATGCTCTGCAGAAAAATGACGATCATCAGTATCTCTGCATTTAATGCGGCTGTACTTGAAGTGTGTGGCTTCCTTTTAGAACTCTGGAGGTTCAGTCCGAGAAAGAATGTTAACTGATATTTGACTTTAGTATCAGTGCTATGAATCTACTTGGCCAGCATTTGATGAATCAGTTAAGACTGATTCTTCAGTTGAGAAACTCGTTCAATCAAATATCAGTATTTGACTCTGCCTTTAATTGCATACATCAGTCTTCGGTCCTCCGGTTTTTAGTCTTCAGTCTTTAGAACACCAAGCAAACTAGAAAGTGAACTCCAACACTTGAGTTCAAAAAATTCTAGTTTATTACAAAGAAAACCTAAGGATTTTGGTATCATCAAAACAAGGGCTAGAATATTTCATTAAGTTCCCAACACATCATCTTGATTTGATGAATGCAACACCTGAATTTCTGAACGAAGCGAATTTATTTTTTCGAGTGAAAAAAATTTCACTATGAATAAAATAACTTTATACGTCTAATGCAATGTTATCACGTTTTCATGATATTTGCAGTTCTTATAATAAAATACCCATATATATAGGGGATGGCTACAGTGAAAACACTTCTTAAAATATAAATATAAACGTTTTTTAATGTACGAATTTTATCCAACAGGGTTACGAATTCATCCAACATGGTTACGAATTGTGAAAAATAAATTTTTGCTACCTTTGGGATTCGAACCCAGGACCACGAATTCATCCACAAGGTTACGAATCAACCGTAGATCTTGATGATCTAAGGGGAGGGCTAGAATAAAAACACTCTTAAGTTTATAAAATATAAATGATTTTCAGCCCTTAGATCATCAAGATCTACGGTTGATTCGTAACCTTGTTGGATGAATTCGTGGTCCTGAGTTCGAATCCCAAAGGTAACAAAAATTTATTTTTCGCAATTCGTAACCATGTTGGATAAAATTCGTACATTAAAAAACGTTTATATTTATATTTTAAGAAGTGTTTTCACTGTAGCCCTCCCCTATATATATATATATATATATGTGTGTGTGTGTGTGGTTAGGTTCTAGTGAGATTGTTATTTTTCGTGAGATGTGAGAATAATGAATAACCATGAACAAAGTGTTAAATAATATAATGTTGAGTAACGATATTAAAAAAATTAGTCCAACTTTCGCTTCTTCCAGAATTGGAACCCAGGTCAAAATTTATCTCCTTTAGGTAAATATCAGCCATATGATACATTAAATCAAGGGTTAATTGCCGCAAAAACCATATACTTTTTCGATTTTTTGTTTTTTCCCATGACAAAAAATATCTGAACAAAAATCTATGAATTGGAAAATTAATTGCAATTTTCTCCCGCGTCCATTTTTTTTTCCAAATTGAATCCGAGGTGGCAATTGGATTTCCAGCGTGTCATCGCCGAGAATTGAACGAGACGACGCCGTTTTAATTATAATTAAACGACGCCGTTTTATGATTTTTTGACAATTGAATTATAAAATCTGAAGCTTAGGGTTCGTCGATTTAGGGTTCGTCGAAGCTTAGGGTTCATCGAGCAAAATGTCCCAAAACCTAACTGGAAGCTCGAATTCAGGAGCTTTGCAACCGCTGCCCAATGTGGATGTGGAATACCAGCCGTCCTTGTTGTTCATGATCATTGGAAATGAAAATGAAATGTTGGTTTGTAGATTTTAATGGCTCAAAATCTGGAAATGGAATGCCCTGCTCAAAATACACAATTTGTAGATCTTAATGGCTCGAAATCTGGAAATGGAATGACACCAAAAATCTGCTCAAAATGTAGTTCTTAATGCAGAGCAAAAATCTAGTTCTTAACTTGACCATGCCTTCTCAAAAATCTGGAAATGGAATGCTCAAAAAATGGTAGCCATAGCTGACCAAAGCAGCCAGAGCTGACCAAGGCAGCTCTGGCTGCTTTGGTAAGCTCCAAAGGTCAGCTCTGGCTGCCTTGGGCTTCCAGAGCTGACCAAGACCACCAGAGCTGACAGAGCTGATTTTAGGTGAGGTGGAAAATTAAGGTTGTGTGGCTGCCATGTAGGGATGGCAGTGGATCTTGGACCCGGTCCAGATCCGTGGATCCAGATCCATTTTTACGGACCTGGATCTCAATTTTTTGGACCTGACGGATCTGGATCTCAGTTTTGAAAACGGATCTGGATTTGGATCTTAAAATTTTAGATCCGGATCCGGCCCAGATCCGACCCGTGGATCCGTTTTATTTTATATATATATTTTATATTTTATATTTAGTTTACTAATAATATTAACTAAATTAAAAATAATAAATAAATTATATTCAAAAGAATAAAAACTAAAAGTAATTAGATAAAAGTATTTTGTGTTATATTTTTCATGATGGAAACTAGATGTTGTTGATTTTGTGAATTTTTTTTAATTTAATTTAAAAATAGCAGATCCATGGATCTGGACCCGTGGACCCGCGGATCTGCATCTGGATCCAAAATTTACAGATCCACGGATCTGGATATGGATCTAGTATATGAAAATGGATCTGGATCTGGTATTGGCCAGACCCGGTCCAGATCCGGCCCGTTGCCATCCCTACTGCCATGTCATGATTTTATTTTAACACTTGGAATCAATTAAGCCACGTTGGATCGGAGCTCCATCGGAAATCGCCAGAAAATGGATGCAGGGAAAAATTGCAATTAATTTTCCAATTCATGGATTTCTGTTCAAATTTTTTTTGTCATGGGAAAAAACCAAAAATCGAAAAAGTATATGGTTTTTGCGGCAATTACCCCTTAAATCAACACCTACAAATCAATCCAAGATTTCACCATATATGAGGGATTTCATTGAAACCATTCCCTATATATATATATTCGATCCACAAACATCCCCAAATATTCAATAAAATTATTGTTATGTTCATCAAAAACTATTGACATGTTCATAGTTCCTTACTTCCAGAATTTTTTTTTCCCATGGAACCTAACTCTCTATATATATATATAGTGGTGGGCTAAAATAAAAATATCTCTTAAAATATAAATAGGAACCATTTTTGGCCCTTAGATCATCAAGATCTACGGTTGATGAAATAGAACTTTTATAAATAAGAAAAAAAGAACCAAAAAACCCTTGAGAGCACATAAAAGCAAACTAAGGGTCGAGCCTCATTAAAACCTATCCTAGAAACCCGAAAGGGAAAACCAAGATAGGAAAAAGAGTACCCGTCTAAACAAAGCACAAAGAGGAAGAAAAACTATAGAACGAGAGACGAGAAGACAACTTCAAAGACTCCAGCCTAACCACATTGTCCCTAAGTTGCCCGGTTAATGTAAGGTACATAACAATATACATAATATTGTTATGCACCTTAATGTAAGGTGCATAACAATATAAACGGGTGCTTAATGTAAGGTGCATAACAATATACATAATATTCCCTCGAAAAAAAAAATATACATAATACAAAAAGATTATGTGATATCAGTTTTATAATTACCAAAAATAAGAGGATTTGTTTTAGTTTGAGAACTAGGTGGACGGTTACAAACAAAGTAGAATTTACTTAATTAGTCTTAAACGTAATTAATCACATAAGTCACATAATTAATCACACAATTCACGGTAATGATATTAACCGTTAGATCTCACAAATTCAAAGGCTAAGATCAATTCTCTATTCTTAAAATATATGTGATTCTCCATGGATCCATTCTCTCTCTCTATATATATATATATAGAGAGAGAGAGAGAGGGAATGATTACAATGAGATCCCATGATGAGATCTTAGATTGATTTGTAGGTGTTGATTTAATGTATTCTACGTTGATATTTACTTGGATGGTGAATTTTTTTTACCTATGTTCGAATCCTAGAGGAAGCGAAAATTTTACTAATTTTTAAAATATCGTTGATTTAAAATATCGTTGTTCAACATTATATGTTGTTCAACATTATATATTGTCTTATTCTCACAAAAAATAGCTATCTCACTAGATCTTAACCATAGTATATAGGTCCAAATTTCCTTAGACGAGTACTCTTTTTCCTCCCTTCCTTGGAGGTTTTAACGAGGCTCGGCCCTTAGTTTGCTTCCTGTGCTCTCAAGGGTTTAGGTTTCCTTCTTTCTTTCAATAAAATTTTTATTTTAATAAGTATATAGGTCCAAATTTGGACAACACATTTTGTCTACGTGGTGCACTAAGCAAGCGACACATGGCAAAGGCATTCCTAGGCATTCCAAGGCAAAAATTATTGAAAATATAAGAAAGAAAATTAATTTTTTGTCGATTTATTTTTCGCATGGCCGTCGCCATCATTATGTGTTAGGTCCAGAGGGTCTCGAATAGGTGTATGGGGGGGGGAATACACCTATGGGCTATTTTTCAAATCCTTAATCAGAGAGATCTCAGTCAGAGATCAAAACGAAACTTTGCATGCAAACACAGACTCCTGTTTTACTGAAAACAGTTTTGACCAAACAGGGTTGACGACTGATACAGAAAGCTCTTCAGTAAAGAGTTATCGGTTAAGTTGTTGAAACTTAACTGATGCACGTAAGGGCTTCAGTCGTGTTTGCTAAGACAGAGATGATAACACTCTTCCTGACTATCAAAAGATAGATCAGTCAGACTGATATCATACGCAGCGGAAATTAAACTTAGTTTCGCAATAGCCTTGGTGGAGCACGTTGTTGGTTGTTAGGTTACTCTTTGCAGTTAATCAGTGTTCAGTTTATCAATTGAAATAACACAAGTAAGAATGTAAAACTGAAAGCTGTAAACAATACAGAGACTTTTATGTGGTTCGGAAAAACCCTTTCCTACATCCACGGTTGGTTGATCAGACCAACAATCCACTCCGCAAGTGCTTAACAGGTGCACTGCAAACCAAACCGTGTGCTTGCCGGGTGCACACAACCGTACCACTGAAGAAAACCCTTCTTCAGGACCCACGCTTCACTCGCGTCGGATTTCTCTGCTCAGCACAACCCGTGCTAAGACTTCTCACTCAGAGTCAGAGTACCTTCCTGAACTCCGAATCACTCAAACACTCTTTTGGGGGGGAGGTTTGAACGAGTGCCAACTTCACTACAAAGAACAAGTTCTTTGAAGCAAGTTTGACCTTTGGCTTTTGGGTAAACAGAGGTTTGCCTAAGGTCTAAGAGAATATGTGTAATCAGCAGTGACTGATTTTGGCTTTGGAATTCTCTTCTTCGATTCAAGCTTTGGGGAGATTCAGCTTTAGGCTGAGTAGCAATTTCGGCAGAGCTTCAGCTTATGTCGTTGAATCGGTGAAGGTTGAAGTGATCCTCGAGCGCTATTTGTAGGAGAACTCTTGAATAGATCCGTTGGCGTAGAACGTCATCAAGATTTCTTCCGTTGGAGAGCAATTCGAATTTGGGCTGAGGCTTCAATCTTCGAGGTTCCTTGTCTGGGTGGAAACGGCTCTCTTGATGGACAGGAGATGTGACGTTTCTGAAAAGTAACCACCAGATAGGAATGACCTCTGCAGAGATAAAGATATCCTGAGATCTCTGCATTTAATGCGGCTGTACTTTGTGAGTACGTGGCTTCCTCTGAACGTTGGAAGATCAGTCATAGGAGGAATGTTCAACTGATACTTGACTTTAGTATCAATCCATTGCGCGCATTAAGTAATCAGTCTTCAACTGATACTTCAGTTGGTATCTGCAGTCTTTAATCTTCAGTCCTTCGTTCTTCAGTCTTCAGTCTTCGACACCGCAAGCTAAACTAGAACCGAACTCTAACACTTGAGTTCAAAGCAATTCTAGTCTATTACAATTAAGTCCTATGAATTTTGGTATCATCAAAACAAGGGTTAGGATATTCCACAAGGTTCCCAACATTATGCATATAGTTGAACACAAATATGCATAAATATAAGGAAAAAGGTGCAGATTGACCTCCGAAGTAGTAGCCTCTATAGCGTATAACCCCTCTTACTCACTGTGCAAGCAACTAAACCTCCTAAATAAAAAAAAATCGTGCAATTAGGCCCCTCTGACCAAACGGCGTTAACTACCGTTAGTCAACCTTTTTTTTAAAAAAAAATTCATTAAAATATGAGGCCCACCATTAGTCTTGCTCAACTCTCATCTCTCTCTGTCTCTCGGCCACTCCACCGCCGCCGCCTTCCACCACCATCACCACCAGCCGCTCCTCCACGACGCAACCGCAACAGCTGAACAGCAGTAGCAACAGCAGCCGAACATAGGCAACAGCAGCCACCAAGGACAGCAGCAGCGTGCGAACTCGGCCGCGCCGCCCTCGTTGCGCCACCGCCTCGCCCTGCAGTCGCCACCACGACCCTCCTACGTCGCCACCCTCGCATAACCAGCAGTGGAAAAGCTCCCTGTCCTCTCGCCTGAAACTTGAACAAGAGCTCAAGTGAGCTCTCCTCACAGGTTTGTTTCGTCGTCGATCGGCCACTAGGCCACAAATCGGCAACGCGTAGCCGGTCACCCATCTTCAGGCTACCACCGACAATAATCAAAAAGCTCAAAAACTCTCTACATCTCCCGAACCAACAGCCGAATACCCTCCGGCGAAGCGACATTGGTGAAACTGAATCGGCGATTCAATTCTCATCGTTTCCCACACCTTTTGGTTATTTTCAATTCATCAATCCAAATCCAATTCTCAACCTTTTTTTTTAATCACGAATCCATCTCCATTAGCCTCTCATAATCGTCTCTGATTATCTATATATAGGTCCAATTTGATTAACCATAACATAACAAGCCATAAGGAATTCTTTTTATCCGTTCTCGGCAGATTGCACAAGGAATTGATCACCACCTTCCGCGTCGCCGTTTCGCAGCTCATTTCCGACGTCGAGGCCGAGCTCGCCGAGAAAGGGGAGTCGAAATTCAACCCGATCAGCGATAGGATGTCGTTCGATCTCTTGTTCCGTTTATTCGCCGGCAAGAGCTCGTACAACACCGCCGCAGGCGGCGGCAATGCCGGTCTCGACCCGTGGCTGTTTCTGCAGCTGGCGCCTTTGATCACGCTGGGGTTGAAGTTCTTCCCTAATTTTGCCGAGGATTTGCTGCTCCACACATTTCCGCTGCCTTATTTTTCGGTGGAATTGGGGTACGAGAAGGTCCACAGCGCGTTCCGCGAGATGGCCGGGGAGTTGCTCGACGAGGCGGAGGAGAAAGGTTTTTAGTAGGGATAAGGCCTCTCACAACATGATGTTTGTGATGGGCTTTAACTCCTACGACGGGATGAAGAGTCTCTTCCCGACTTTGTTGAAGTACGTCGCCGGGGGCGGGGAGGACTTGCACCGCCGCTTTGCCAGAGAGATCCGCAGAGTCGTGGAGGAGGAGGGCGGCGTGCCTCTAGCGACGCTCGAGAGGGTGAGTATAGTCAAATCTGTGTTGTGGGAGATGATGAGGATTAAATCGCCGGTTTAGTTTCAATACGGCAAGGCTAAAGAGGATGTGGGGCCATATTTTAATTAAAAAATAAAAAAGTTTGACTAACGGTAGTTAACGCCGTTTGGTCAGAAGGGTCTTTTTCCACGATTTTTTGAGTTCAGGGGTTTAATTGCACACACAATGAGTAGGAGGGGTTATACGTTATAGGGGCTACTACTTCGGGGGCCAATCTGCACCTTTTCCCTAAATATAAACACATTTATGCATAGCGATGCATATAAATATGCATGAGACTATGCGATCTGTCAAGTGCCTCTCGCTGCTGGTCACCTGACGAGTCGCATAGTTCTATATATATATATATATATATATATTTTTATGTAACGTTATGCATATTTTTGTTCAGTTATATGCATAGGACTATGCGACTCATCAGGTGCCTCTTGTCTCTAGTCACTTGACGAGTCACATAGTTCTATATATATTTATGTGTAACAATATGCATATATGTGTTTATATATATATATGCATATTTGTGTTCAATTATATGCATAGGACTATGCGACCCTCTAGGTGCCTCTTGTTGCTGGTCATCTGACGGTCGCATAGTGTTATGCATATTTGTGTGTAACGCTATATATATATATATATATATATATATATATATATATATATATATATATATATAGGGGAGAGTTCAATGGAGACCACTCCCTAGATAGAGAACGGAGACCAAATTCTGTGCGTCGATCTTGCTTAATCCAACGGTGATAATTTAACCTTTAATTATAATTTTATTTCATTTATTTTATATAATAAAGGTCAAATTTGTCATTTTGTTATCCCAACTCACGGCTCTCTCAACTCTCTCTCTCTCTCTCCCCCCCTTAAGCTGCTGCCGCCGCTATTCTTCTCCGGCTTCGCCGCCGGCGCCTCTCATCTCTCGGTCTCATCTGTTCTTATCTTCCTCACTTTTCTCCAGACTCCGGCGAGAACGACCAGCCGCAGCCACTGCCATCTCTCTTTCTCACTCTTATCTTTTCCCTTGCTCAGAAGGAACAACCAAGATCTACCCAGCCAACCGCTGCCCCACGCGGCGACGTTTCCTTTCTCGGCGGCGGCAGCACCGCTACCTTCCTATGCTTCTCTCTCCTTTCCCAAGTCCGGCACGAAGCTCTCCGCTTCTCCCTTGCTCAAATTTCTCTCGAACAAATCCGACCCAACTTCTTATGATTTGGTTTGCAATTTGCATTTGAGCTCAGATCTACTCTCCTCTGGGATTTGGGATTTGGGATTTGCAAATTGCGATCTTGCATTTGAGCTCAGATGTACTCCTCCTCCGCCCCATCCATTCTTCTTTCCCTCGCCTCCCTCCCCAATCACCGAACCCTAATCCTCTAGCCTCGATTCTCCGGCGTCCGCGCCCACGCGCAGCCTCCAGTCGGCGAAGGAGATCTAGACCGCTGTGAGGCTGGTGCTGCCCGGGGAGCTGGCGAAGCACGCCGTGTTAGAGGGGACCAAGGCGGTGACGAAATTCACGAGTTGAATTGGGTGTTAACAAATTCCAGTGGTTGCTAGTGGTTACAGCCTTAAATTTCTACTTTCGCTATTTTCGATTTTGAGAGATGAATTTTACTATTTTGTTGGTTCTGTATTACAAAATCAATGTTGGTAAATTATATTGGTTTGTAAAGTCCAATTGGGTGTTTAAAGATAGAACTTTTGTATAAATTCTGTTGGTTGATTTCTGCAAAAATAATGCAAAAATTTGGTTGATTAAGGAGTTTGAACCTACTGTTCGTAGAAAATATTAATGAACATACTAATGTTCAGCGATATGTTCGTAGAAAAATAAACGAACATGTTAATGTTCGTCGATATGTTCGTAGAAAAACAAACGAACATACTAATGTTCGTCGATATGTTCATAGGAAAAATAATGAACATACTAATGTTCATCTATTATGTTCATCGACGGAACAGGTTTCAGAATAGGAAGAGAGGAATTTTCAGGATTTGGTCAACAGGATCCCAGATTTCAGTGGATTTGAGTGGACATATTTGCCCTTTTCAGATTAAATAAATGTAATTAACCAATATTTAATTACATGAAAAATCAAATTAGGAAATTATATGAACCGTTGATTGGACAGAGATTAATGGCCTTGATTTGGTCTTTATTCTTTATCTAATGGTGTGGTCTCTATTGAATGCGACCCTATATATATATATATATATATATATATGTATATCTGTGTATGTATATGCATATTTGTGTCAACTGTATGTATAATTATGATGACATCGAGCAGCAACGAGAGGCACCTGAGAGGTCGCACAATGATATGCATACTTTTTTGTAATGTTATACATAAATGTATTTCGAGGGAGGCTAAAATAAAAATACATCTTAAAATATAAAATATGAACCATTTTCAACCATGATCTATGGTTGATTCATCACCTTGTTGGATGAATTTATGGTCCTGAGTTTGAATCTCATAGGTAGCAAAAAAAAATTATTTTTTGCAATTTAGACATTTACACAAAAAAATTCAAATGTGTTCTACATAGAATTCATACGTTTTAGCTAGTTCGTATTTTATATGTTAAGAAGTGTTTATAGCCTTGCTCTCCCCTATGTATTTATGTATATGCATATTTGTATTAAACTACCTTATAAAATTTTGAAAAATCTCTGCCACATGTCACATTCTTACTGCACATATATACACATTGTGTGGTCCACATTTGAATCTATATGCTATGCAATGATAAAGGGTGAGATCTAAAGATCCACTTTCTCTCTATAGATATATATGTATATATATGATTGGGATTTATAGACATAAAACCATAGATGCTTGTATTTATTATATATTATAATGTTAACATAAATATGTAAATATATATATATATATATATATATATGTGTGTGTGTGTGTGTGTGTGTGTTTAACTTTAACATTATGCCTAAAAGAAAAGGAGATAAGTAGCAAATACCCCCTATCATACAACCCCCTAATACATTTACCTCTCTATCTCTTAATTGTGGGCTGTTAGCCCCTCAACATCTCATAAAGAGTGCAAAAATCTCCTTGTTCCTGACGGACACTTAATTTATATATTTTTTATTTATTTTTTTATTTCTTGTTTTACTATAATGTTTGTTAAGTAAAATACATTGTTACAAATATGTCTATGCAAACATCCAACCTTAATTAATAATTAACAACTATCATTAAATATAAATTTGTATTTTTTGGGTAACAATCGACAAGTACACAAAGATTAAAATATGTAAGATTGAGTGCTCATAAGTTTTCACGTATTTTTCTCTATCATACCGCTTGGATACCATGGTCAATGGATCCTGCTTCTTTAAGGAATAAATAGAAGCAATTTCATGAGCATATTTTAATCTCTAGGTATTCGTCGATTGTTCCAAAAAATATGAATTTATATTTAATGATAGTTCTTAATTATTAATTAGGGTTGAGGTTTGCGTAGAAATATTTGTAGGAGTGTATTTTGCTTAACAAATACTCCCTCCGTCCCACTAGACTTGGCACTTTTGAGTTGGGTACGGAGATTAAGAATAAAGGGTTAAGAGTGTAAAGTAGGTAGGGTCCACTTATTTTATGTGAGTAGATAAAGTAGGGACCACATACTATTTTAGAAAAGTGCCAATTCTAGTGGGACAAACAAAAAAGGCAAGTGTGCAAGTCTAGTGGGACGGAGGGAGTATTATTCTGAAAGAAGAAATAAGAAAATAAAAAATATATTGTTGGGAACCTTGTGGAATATCCTAACCCTTGTTTTGATGATACCAAAATTCATAGGACTTATATGTAATAGACTAGAATCGTTTTTGAACTCAAGTGTTAGAGTTCGTTTCTAGTTTAGTTGCGGTGTCGAAGACTGAAGACTGAAGACTGAAGAACGAAGACTGAAGACTGAAGACTGCAGTTACCAACTGAAGTATCAGTTGAAGAATCAGTTGAAGACTGATTATTTAATGCGCGCAAGGGACTGATACTAAAGTCAAGTATCAGTTGAACATTCCTCCTAGGACTGATCTTCCAACGTTCAGAGGAAGCCACATACGCACAAGTACAGCCGCATTAAATGCAGAGATCTCAGAATATCTTATCTCTGCAGAGGTCATTCCTATCTGGTGGTTACTTTTCAGAGATGTCACATCTCCTGTCCATCAAAGAGAGCCGTTTCCACACAGACAAGGAACCTCGAAGATTGAAGCCTCAGCCCAAATTCGAATTGCTCTCCAACGGAAGAAATCTTGAGGACGATTTACGCCAACGGATCTATTCAAGAGTTCTCCTACAAATAGCGCTCGAGGATCACTTCAACCTTCACCGATTCAACGACATAAGCTGAAGCTCTGCCGAAATTGCTACTCAGCCTAAAGCTTAACCGCCCCAAAGCTTGAATCGAAGAAGAGAATTCCAAAGCCAAAATCAGTCACTGCTGATTACATACATTCTCTTAGACCCTAGGCATATATCTGTTTACCCAGAAGCCAAAGGTCAAACTTGCTTCAAAGAACTTGTTCTTTGTAAGTATAGTTGGCACTCGTTCAAACCTCCCCCCATAAAAGTGTTTGAGTGGTTCGGAGTTCAGGAAGGTACTCTGAACTCTGAGTGAAAAGTCTGAGCACGAGGTGTGCTTAGCAGGGAAATCCTACGCGAGGTGTGTGGGTGCTGAAGAAGGGTTTTCTTCAGTTTACGGTTGTGTGCACCAGGCAAGCACACGGGTACGGTTTGCAGTGCACCAGTGAAGCACTTGCGGAGTGGATTGTTGGTCTGATCAACCAGCCGTGGATGTAGGAAAGGGTTTTTCCGAACCACGTAAAAGTCTCTGTGTTGTTTACAGCTTTTAGTTTTACATTCTTACTTGTGCTATTTCTATTGATAAAACTGAACACTGACTAACAGCAAAGAGAAACCTTAATCCAACTATCTGCTCCACCGAGGCTATTACAAAACGAAGTTTAATTTCAGCTGCGTATGATATCTTTCTGACTGAACTATCCTCTGATAGTAAGGAAGAGTGATATCATCTCTATCTTAGCAAACACGACTGAAGCCCTTACTTGGATCAGTTAAGTTCCAGCAACTTAACTGATAACTCATTACTGAAGAGCTTTCAGTATCAGTCGTCAACCCTGTTGGTCAAAACTGATTTCAGTAAAACAGGAGTCCTTGTTTGCGTGTAAAGTTTCGTTTTGATCTCTGACTGAGATCCCTCTGATTGAGGTCAGTGGATTGCTGTAAAAATAGCCTATAGGTGTATTCCCCCCCCATACACCTATTCGAGACCCCCCGGACCTAACAATTGGTATCAGAGCAGGTTGTTCGCAAGAACTATATGCATCTGACTAGGTTCTATTTGAACTAGATCATTTTTCTTAAAGGTCTCGAAAAAGTTTTACTCTTTCTTTTTGTGCTTGCTATTTGCTCTATCTGCTGTTATCTGTTCTCTCTTTTTTGATGGAGACTAACCACAGCAGATTATCTTCTCTACCTATGTTTAGTATTGAAAAATACGACATATGGAAGTTTCGGCTTGAAAGCTTCCTCACCGCCCAACATTGCCGAATGTGGGAAGTCATCACCAGCGGACCGATCACCATCACCGAAACTATCAAAAGGGTTCCTGCTAATCTCCGACAGGATCCTTACGATGAGGTCTAGCCAAAGTCAAAGGCAGACTTCACCACAGAAGAAAGGAAGCAAGATGAGTTAGACAACCTCGCCAAAAGCATCATCTCTGGCACCGTTCCTGACAAGCATGTCATGAAGATCATCAAGTGCGGAACAGCAAAGGAGATGTGGGACATTCTGGAAAGAATGTGCGTAGGTTCCGAGGAAATCAAGGAGAATAAGCTATCAATAGCTTGCCAGAAGTTCGACTCCTTCCTCATGCTCAAGAATGAATCTGTCGAGGAAATGGAACAAAGATTCAATCTTATCTTGAATGAAGTTCAATCCATTTCCAAAGACAAATACACTCAACGAGAAATCAACCTGAAGATTCTTCGAGCACTGCCACGTGGAGAATGGCAGATCTACTCAGTCGCTCATCAACATAAGCCAGGATTCAGTCAGCTCCCGACAAACAAGCTTTTCTCCGATCTCATGGCAAATGAGTTCGACCTTCTGAGAAATCTTGGTAACAAGAAGGCTGGAGGATCAGACGAAGATGGTCCATCAACCTCAAGAGGAGTAGCACTGAAGGCCTCAACCAGAGAAGGCAATAAGCAGATCAAGGAACCAACGGAACTCAACCCAGAGGACTTCTTCAGTCAATATGCCTTGTTGACTGAAAGATTCAACAAGATGGAATCCAAGTTCCGGAAGTACAGAAGGTTCCACAAGCAGCACTACAAAGGAAAAGAAAGAGAAGGGAACTCCAGACATTCCACAGATCGAAGCGGAGAAAGGAAGTCAGGCGCTTACGACATCAAAGATATGGAATGCTTTGGATGTAGAAAGAAAGGGCACTTTCGACATGAATGCCCTGATCTGACTCCAGCTGAGCGCAGAGAACTGAAAGCTAAGAAAGATCGTAGCTTTTCGAAGAAGAAAGCGATGGTTGCTAACGATGCTGACTCTTCCAAAGACACATCAGAATCATCCGACTTCGACAGTTCCAGCTCAGATGATGAGAGCCGAGCCCTGATGGCCAATGAATCAGAAAGCGTGGCTGACAACAGCTACGAAAATGGAATGAATGGCTCAGAGGTAAACTCTCACTCAATAACTCCATTTACTGATAACTTCCTGATGCTTTCAGGAGACCACTCAGAATCTGGAGGTAGCTTGACTCAACTAGAAACACCTCTAAGTTGACTTGCAATAGAACAAGGACATTCTAGTGATGGTAAGTTGACCCAGTGTCATCTCTCAAGGAAAGTCTTTAAGGGCTTTTAGTAGTATCGCAGGAAAAACAATAAAGAAAGCAGTAAAGAGATTGATTATTAAACTAAAACTTAGAATTAAAAACTTAAGTAAAAACCGAACTTAAAATTAAACTAGGCGAATTAAACTATTAAACCCTAGGCAAGATTTTAAAGAACTTAAATTAAACCTAACTTAAGAAATTAAATACTTATAAATTAAAAACCAACTAATCTAGGCGTTAAACTAAAGTGCATAATTTAAATTGCATAATTAAAAAGAAAGCATAAACATGAATGAAAAACGTAAACATGATTAAACAAAATAAATTGAATTGAAATACGAAATACCGTAAACGTCTTGAACATGTAATTGTGTCACGCAATCACAATCCAAGAATTAAAACTAAACAAAACTAAATTGAAACTAACTAGAACAATGAAAACTCGAAACTATGAAAGCACTAAGAAAGCAAGTAAATCCTAAGCTTCGGATGCCAACAGATCTCCAAGATGGCGTCTAAAACTAGGGCAAAGTATGATTGATTATTACAATGAAAAGTATGGCCCTATTTATAGACTTCAAATTCTTAAGGATCACCACGGGAGTTGCCATGCAAAGAAGAATTCTAAAGGCAATAGAATCGTGCAAAATAAGACAACTTCCAACTGGATGCACGCTTCTGGAAAACACTCCTACTCTCGCCAACTTCGCAGCTCTCGCTAGAGGAATGGATGATTTCCCTGACCTCGCCAGAGAAATGGTTCGACAGAGGAACGGTGAATTCTCTGCTATCGCCAGAGTAACGGCGATTTCTCTGGCTGGTCTGACTATTGAGCGCTAGACTTTACTTCTCTGATGCTGACGCTTCTCGGCAGAGGAATAGGTGATTCCTCTGCTCTGGCTTCTCGATTCCTCTGACTAGCGACTTCTCTGACTGGTTATTCCTCTGGCGATTCGATTCCTCTGATTTCTCTGCTCCTCTGGCGATTGATTCCACTGCTATGGCAGGTGATTTCGCTGCTCTGGAGATTGGTTTCTCTGACGCGGGTCTTCGGCTGACTTCTCTGGTCTGGCTACAGAGTTATGCTAAAAACACCCTCTTTAGCCCCGAAATCTCCAAAATTATATTCTTCCATCTAAAAACCTAATCCTCATGCGAAGCATCAAACAAGCCATAAAACGCACCAATTTCCAGAAGATTCTCTTAAAATAAAGCTTATATAAACCCCAAAATTTAGCACAATTAAGCATAAATCAACCCCCCCACACTTAGCCTTTTGCTTGTCCTCAAGCAAAATCCATATGAATCATAGGAAGAGATTGATTTCAACAATGCTAATTTCCAATCCAAACATTCACAAGTCAATTCCAGATTTTACAATCAACACACATTTTCTCGATTATGCAAGTAATTCAAAGTTTAAGAAGCAACAAAAGAGTAATGCAAGTAATTCGATCAGACCCAATTCTCCGCTAGAAGTGAATTCCCTAATGTGATCGCCTTTATAATCAATATCACCATTTTTCACACTTTTTGTGCTTAAGATTTTCGACAGTTGAGCCATAATTCATGAAATAAAACCATTTGGATGTAATCCAAAGTCTTTTCACGTGGTTTCCCATGCTCATAGTTGAACTAGAGGAGCAGAGACTCAGAGCTGTCACGTTTCAGAACAGGCCAGATGTTTCAGAGCTGGCTGCTTTGAAGCTGGCAATTCGTCCAACATTTTTCACATTTCACAGATAAGATATGATCGTAGGCAATCACAATGACAACACTCCTTCTAGCATCTATCGGACAAATCACGTTTTACTAACTTACAATCATGTTGCAACAAAACTCATAATTCATTGCACAAACAAGAAACATATATCAAGAATAACCACCATTCATCCACAAACCCGAAATTCGCATCGAAAACCATCTACTCTTCCACAAATTCATAAAAATTAGCAAGATTCGAGACCAAACACTAAGCATAGAAAGACTAATCTCGCCCAATTGAAAATATAAGCACAACAAAACACCCCCCCACACTTAAAGCATGCCATGTCCTCAGGGCACAAAAAGAAATAAGAAGAGTTGAGGATACGTCCCTGATTATCGGCATTGAGACACTGAAGCATCGTGCGAGGTGGTGAGATGGGGATTCGCTGGCTGTGGCAGAACGGAGTGTTGCAGCGGTGAGAAGGTCAGTGGTGGTGAAGTGCAGTGCGGAAAGGTGCAGCAGCGCTGGTGGCTGTATGAGAATTTCAGCGCTGAAAATAAGACATGCTCACCAAGCATCATAGTATCCGCAAAGCAACCAAAACTTAGGAAAGACACGAAACACCCAACTAAAAACAAAGAAAAACAAAAACTAAAAACAAACCAACGGTGGGTTGCCTCCCACCAAGCGCTAGAGTTAGAGTCTCCAGCCCGACTTCAGATCTGAACTTCAGCAAGGGTTGTGCAGAGCTTGAGACTCCACTTCCATAATCTGACTCTGGTGCTCGTAGTATGGTTTCACTCGATGGCCATTCACTCTGAAACTCTCCTTCGTGTTTTCATTGAATAGCTCAACGGCACCATGCTCAAACACTTCCTTAAGTAAAAACGGACCACTCCATCGAGATTTCAGCTTACCCGGGAACAACTTCAGTCGAGAATTGAATAAGAGCACCTTCATCCCGGGGCAAAGCTTCTTATGGCAGATACGGCGGTCATGGAGTCGCTTCACTTTGTCCTTGAAGATCCTCGCATTCTCATATGCCTCATTGCGTAGCTCATCTAACTCCTCCATTTGCAGTGTGCGCTGCTTCACGGCAGAGTCCAAGTCATAGTTGGCAGCTTTGATCGCCCAATAAGCTTTGTGCTCTATCTCCACCGGCAGATGGCAAGCCTTGCCGTATACTAAACGGTATGGACTCATCCCAAGCACGCCCTTGAAGGCAGTTCGGTATGCCCAGAGAGCGTCATTCAACTTTGCGGACCAGTCCTTGCGCGAGGGCTGCACCGTTTTCTCCAAAATCCCCTTGATTTGCCGATTGCTCGTCTCGGCTTGTCCAGAGGTTTGTGGATGATATGGTGTTGCAACCTTGTGCGTGATCCCATTCTTCTTCATGAGTTTTGCAAACAACTTATTGCAGAAGTGCTTGCCTCCATCGCTAATGATAGCTCTAGGAAATCCGAATCTAGAAAGAATGTTCTCTTGCACAAACTTAAGCACCACATTAGCATCACATGTCCGCGTGGGGATAGCCTCAACCCATTTGGACACGTAATCTACAGCAAGTAAAATATATTGAAACCCATGCGAAGTAGGAAATGGCCCCATGAAATCAATGCCCCACACATCGAAAATTTCGACAATTAAAATACTTTGGAGGGGCATCTCATTCCTGCGGCCAATATTTCCTACTCTCTGACACCGATCGCAAGCAAGAGTGAATGTGTGTGCATCTTTGAAAATGGAAGGCCAAAACAAACCAGATTGAAGAATTTTATGTGCTGTTTTCTGTCCCCCAAAGTGTCCACCACAATGATCCTCATGGCACATTTTTAACACTTGTTGTTGCTCCTCTGTCGGCACACACCGTCGAATGACATCATCCTTTCCAAGCTTGAAAAGGTGAGGAATCTCCCAATAATAGTGTCTGCTTTGAGCTAAAAATCTCTTTCTTTCCTGCGATGTCAGCTCAGGCCGTAGAATACCACAAACTAAGTAATTGACAATATCTGCATACCAGGGCTCGGCACTCGCAGGGCTGCTCTGAACAGCGCTGAGTTCGGCAGAGCTGGTCAGAGTAGAGCTGTCTTTGACTCTGCGCTGGAGATGTCGGCTCCTCTGCTCTGGTACCGACTCCTCTGCTCTGGTATTCGACTCCTCTGCTCTGGCATGGGCAGAGTGGATCTCGGCAGTGCTGCTCTTATCAAGGGTTAATGCATATGTATGCTCAAAAGGAAAAGATTCAGGGATGCAATTGAGACTTGATTCTATCAGATTCTTATCCAATCGGGAAAGGTGGTCAGCTACGTGATTCTCGCTCCCTCTCCTATCCCTGATCTCTACATCAAACTCTTGCAACAGTAAGACCCAACGGATGAGACGAGCTTTAGCCTGAGGTTTAGTCATCAAGTATCGAAGTGCAGCATGGTCACTATGGACAATGACCTTAGACCCAATGATGTATGCTCGAAATTTATCTAAGGCAAAGACCACAGCAAGCATCTCTTTTTCAGTAGTGGTGTAATTTACTTGTGCACTATTCAGAGTTAAACTAGTATAGTAAATCACACGTAACATCTTATCCACACGCTGACCTAGCACCGCTCCTACAGCAGAGTTAGACGCATCACACATAATCTCAAAGGGCAATGACCAATCAGGCGCAATTACAACCGGGGCAGAGCTCAACTTAAGTTTCAATATTTCAAAGGCATGCATGCAAGAGTCATCGAAATTAAAAGGAACATCCTGAGCTAGCAGTTTGCATAGAGGTTGGCTAATTTTAGAGAAATCTTTAATGAAACGTCGATAAAAACCAGCGTGACCTAAGAAACTCCTAATCCCTTTGACATCAATAGGAGGTGGCAACTTTTGGATTACCTTCACCTTAGCTATGTCGACCTCTAGTCCATGCTTAGACACCACATGACCCAAGACAATCCCACGAGTAACCATGAAATGACTCTTTTCCCAACTCAAAGTTAGGCCACTTTCAATACACCTTTTCAACACAACATCAATCTTAGTTAAACAATCATGAAAAGACTGCCCAAAAACCGAAAAATCATCCATAAAAACCTCCACGCATTTACCAATCATATCAGAGAATATGGACATCATGCATCGTTGAAACGTCCCGGGCGCATTGCACAATCCGAACGGCATCCTCTTCCATGCAAATGTCCCAAAAGGCGTGGTGAATGCAGTCTTGACTTGATCTTCCGGTGCGATTGCGATTTGGTAGTATCCTGACAAACCATCTAGAAAACAATAAAAATCATGTCCTGCTAAACGGTCTAACATTTGATCAACAAAACGAAGAGGAAAGTGATCCTTTTTGGTGACGGCATTGAGTTTCCTGTAGTCGACGCACATCCGCCATCCCGTGGTAGGGCGCGTCGGTACCAACTCCATCTTGTCATTGCGCACAACCGTCATTCCTCCTTTCTTTGGCACGACATGCACCGGGCTCACCCACTCACTATCGACAACTGAATAGATAATCCCTTCGGCAAGAAGCTTAAGGATTTCCTTGCGCACAACCTCCATCAGCATAGGGTTCAAGCGTCGCTGGGCATCTCGCTTGGGTGTAGCTCCTTCCTCTAGGTTGATCCTGTGCATGCATGTGGCTGGACTAATGCCACGTATGTCACCTATGCTCCATCCTAGCGCTGCTTTGTTTCTCTTCAACACCTCGAGCAGCGCCGCTTCTTGCTCTTGAGTCAGAGTAGACGAGATGATGACTGGCTTCTCATTTCCGTCTTCTAAAAAGACGTACTTGAGATTGGTTGGGAGTTCCTTCAATTCGAGTGCTGGTTTCTTTGCCCCCACCTGTTCCTCCTCTAAGCTGGGCCATGCAGGTTTGGGCAGTACAGGGCTGCTGGGCAGGTCAGCGCTGCCAGGGCTGAAGTTAGAGCAGCGAAGCTCCCGTGACAGAGCAGCGCCGAACTCTTCAGCTTCCCGAGCTAGTTCTTCCATGTCTGCTGATCCAGCGCAAACTTCCTCGCATTCCTGCTCCTGTAAAAATACCTTCTCAACCAAGCCATTAATAGCATCTATATATGAGCATTCATTCATAAGGTTGTCCGAAGGCATAGCCCGATTTTCATGCACCGAGAAAGACACCGACTCCCCCAACACTGACATTTTAATAGTTCCATTTTTTACATCAATCAACGTGTTAGTGGTCGCCATAAAGGGCCTTCCTAATAGCAAAGTATGATCTCTACCATTCTCGTGCACATCCCCAATCTCCAGTACGACAAAATCAACGGGCACTATCAGACCCCCGACTCTAACTAGGATATCTTCTACTATACAACGGGGATACCTGACGGACCTATCAGCGAGTTGGAGGCACATGCGAGTAGATTTTAAATTACCTAACTCTAATTGTTGATAAATAGAGTAAGGCATCAAGTTAATCCCAGCCCCCAGATCCAACATACCCGTGGCTTCCTTACCATTTCCCAAAGCAATATTAATCACAAAACTACCTGGATCGCGTTGCTTGGGTGGCAAAGATTGCTGCATGATTGCGTTTGCAACTTCGGAGACCAACACCTTCTCATTGTCACCGAACCTTCTTTTGTTGGATGCCAATTCCTTGAAGAATTTCACATATGCAGGCACATTTTGGATCACATCAAGAAGAGGCAAATTCACATTTACCTTGGCCAACATGTTGTAGAATTCTTCAAACTGACGGTCCTGCTTCTCGTTTCTCAATCTGTTCGGAAAAGGAATCGGTGGTCGATATGGTGCAGTAGCTTTGTGGAGCTTGACCTCCTTCTCCTTCTCTCCTTCCTTTTGCTTGTCTGCCGTCTCTCCATCAGTCGGGCTGGTCAGCGCTAAGCTCGGCAACTCTGGTCTAGGCTGGACAGAACTCGGCAGCTCTGCTCTGGTCACGGTAGAGCTTGGCTGCTCTGCGCTGGTCAAGGTAGAGTTCGGTTGCTCTGCACTGGTCAAATTAGGAACCTCCACTTTGTTATCCACCATCTTACCACTGCGAAGAACAGTTACAGCAAGAGCTTGATGCGTCTGAGCAGGTTGACCATGAAACTTCCCGGGTTGCTGTTGTTGTTGGATTTGATTCAAGGCACCGGAAAGTTGTCCAACCGTAGTCTCGAGCCTTTTGATCGTAGAAGCTTGAGACTCTATACTTTGTTTGCTCATCTCCATAAAGGCTTGCAGTGTTTCTTCGAGCGTGGATTTTTGTGGTGGAATCGACGGCGCATTCTGTTGCGGAATGGATTGCTGTTGTTGGTATTGTGGTCTGTATGGTTGAGAAGGCCCCTGCGGTGGTGGGAAATACTGTTGTTGTTGATAGCCCATCTGGGGTGGTCGACGGAATTGATTCCCCCCAAAATTTTGATTTCCCCATCCTCCATTCGGCTGACTCCTCCATCCTCCAACGATATTTTGTGGACCTTGATTCATGCTCTGGCCATATGGTCTGTTCTGCACTTGATTGTAGGTTTGGAATCCTTGTGCTGCATAGACCTCAGCTTGTCCTTCCGGGGTAAACTCTCCCATTCTATGGCACTCATTAGCTCCATGGCTGAAATCTCCACAGATACCACACGGCTCAACATAATGTATGGCTGGGTTCTGCGGAGTTGACATTGGCAGAGCTGGATTCGGTTGAGTTATCATCGGCGGCGCTGAGCTCTGAACTGGAGAATTTTCCATCTTTTCCATCTTGAGCTGTTGAACTTCTCGCATGATCGAAGCCAATTGTTGCTGCATCTCGAACTGATTTGTCACAGCACTGGCTTCAACTCTTCTTCCACGGACGGACTTCTGTTGGGAGCTTTCGGCCAAGGTCTTGAAAATTTCTTTCAGGTCTGCAGCTGTCTTCCGAGCTATGTTTCCTCCTGCCGTGCTATCCACCATAAATTGGGCAGTTTGTACTAACCCATCGTAGAAGAACTGCATCAACATGACATTAGTGAACTGATGTTGAGGGCATTGGCGGATGAGTTCTTCATATCTTTCCCAAGCTTCATGCAAAGGTTCGTCCGCTCCTTGGGTGAACTCCATTATTTTCGTTCTCAGCTCCTGTGTCTTGTGACTTGGGTAGTATTTCAGCATGAATTTTTCACAAGCATCTCCCCACGTAGTGATAGAGTTGGGCGGCAGAGATAGCATCCACGTCCTCGCCCGGTCTTTAAGTGCGTAGGGGAAGCACTTGAGCTTGAGTTGATCCTCTGTAAGAGTAAGTAGAGGGATTGTTTGCACTAGTGTGCAAAAATCCCGGATGAATTGCAGCGCATCCTTGCTTGGCATCCCGTGGAACACCGGCAGCAGATTCGAATCATTAGGTTTGAGATTGTAGTTTCTCACAGCAGCGGGAAGCACGATTGCCGACGTGTTGGTATCTCCAATTACCGGCCTGGTGAAGTCTCCCATATATTCCGTGTTCTTGGCCATCTCCTTCTTTTCCTTGTTTAAATTCTGCTTGGTGCAAAAATTGGCGGAGCTGGCCTCCTCCTCTTTAGTGTGTTTTGCCGTGGCTGTCGTGTGCTCTGTATCGGCAGAGCTGGCGTCCTCTCTCGTTGACTTCTCTGAAGGCTCCGAGTCAGAGCTGGCTGGCGAATCTAGTTCCTCCTCTCCTTCGCTCTGCTCGGGTAGTTCAGAATCAGAGTAGGACTTGGCAGAGCTGGCTTCTTCCTCTTCTACAGTCTGCTCTGGAACTTCAGGTTCAGAGTCAGAGAAGAAATCTTCAGTTTTGTCACGTGTTTCTCCGTCAGAACTGGAGTTTGACCCCTCTGCTCTGTCGTTCCCGATCACTCCCTTGCAGCTATTCTTCCTGAAAATCCCTTCGCTCGTACTATGCAAAGGAGACACCAATTTGCCTTTAAGACTACGTCGTCCCTGCATGCACAACACTGAACAAACGGATTAAACGCACCGAGTGGAAGAAACTTAAAAACAGAAATTAAATAAAGCAAGTAAAAACGACACAACTAAAACGCCTAAAACTTTCCCCGGCAACGGCGCCAAAAATTTGACTAAACTAGAAACACCTCTAAGTTGACTTGCAATAGAACAAGGACATTCTAGTGATGGTAAGTTAACCCAGTGTCATCTCTCAAGGAAAGTCTTTAAGGGCTTTTAGTAGTATCGCAGGAAAAACAATAAAGAAAGCAGTAAAGAGATTGATTATTAAACTAAAACTTAGAATTAAAAACTTAAGTAAAAACCGAATTTAAAATTAAACTAGGCGAATTAAACTATTAAACCCTAGGCAAGATTTTAAAGAACTTAAATTAAACCTAACTTAAGAAATTAAATACTTATAAATTAAAAACCAACTAATCTAGGCGTTAAACTAAAGTGCATAATTTAAATTGCATAATTAAAAAGAAAGCATAAACATGAATGAAAAACGTAAACATGATTAAACAAAATAAATTGAATTGAAATACGAAATACCGTAAACGTCTTGAACATGTAATTGTGTCACGCAATCACAATCCAAGAATTAAAACTAAACAAAACTAAATTGAAACTAACTAGAACAATGAAAACTCGAAACTATGAAAGCACTAAGAAAGCAAGTAAATCCTAAGCTTCGGATGCCAACAGATGTCCAAGATGGCGTCTAAAACTAGGGCAAAGTATGATTGATTATTACAATGAAAAGTATGGCCCTATTTATAGACTTCAAATTCTTAAGGATCACCACGGAAGTTGCCATGCAAAGAAGAATTCTAAAGGCAATAGAATCGTGCAAAATAAGGCAACTTCCAGCTGGATGCACGCTTCTGGAAAACACTCCTACTCTCGCCAACTTCGCAGCTCTCGCTAGAGGAATGGATGATTTCCCTGACCTCGCCAGAGAAATGGTTCGACAGAGAAACGGTGAATTCTCTGCTATCGCCAGAGTAACGGCGATTTCTCTGACTGGTCTGACTATTGAGCGCTGGACTTTACTTCTCTGATGCTGACGCTTCTCGGCAGAGGAATAGGTGATTCCTCTGCTCTGGCTTCTCGATTCCTCTGACTAGCGACTTCTCTGACGGGTGATTCCTCTGGCGATTCGATTCCTCTGATTTCTCTGCTCCTCTGGCGATTGATTCCACTGCTATGGCTGGTGATTTCGCTGCTCTGGAGATTGGTTTCTCTGACGCGGGTCTTCGGCTGACTTCTCTGGTCTGGCTACAAAGTTATGCTAAAAACACCCTCTTTAGCCCCGAAATCTCCAAAATTATATTCTTCCATCTAAAAACCTAATCCTCATGCGAAGCATCAAACAAGCCATAAAACGCACCAATTTCCAGAAGATTCTCTTAAAATAAAGCTTATATAAACCCCAAAATTTAGCACAATTAAGCATAAATCAACCCCCCCACACTTAGCCTTTTGCTTGTCCTCAAGCAAAATCCATATGAATCATAGGAAGAGATTGATTTCAACAATGCTAATTTCCAATCCAAACATTCACAAGTCAATTCCAGATTTTACAATCAACACACATTTTCTCGATCATGCAAGTAATTCAAAGTTTAAGAAGCAACAAAAGAGTAATGCAAGTAATTCGATCAGACCCAATTCTTCGCTAGAAGTAAATTCCCTAATGTGATCGCCTTTATAATCAATATCACCATTTTTCACACTTTTTGTGCTTAAGATTTTCGACAGTTGAGCCATAATTCATGAAATAAAACCATTTGGATGTAATCCAAAGTCTTTTCACGTGGTTTCCCATGCTCATAGTTGAACTAGAGGAGCAGAGACTCAGAGCTGTCACGTTTCAGAACAGGCCAGATGTTTCAGAGCTGGCTGCTTTGAAGTTGGCAATTCGTCCAACATTTTTCACATTTCACAGATAAGATATGATCGTAGGCAATCACAATGACAACACTCCTTCTAGCATCTATCGGACAAATCACGTTTTACTAACTTACAATCATGTTGCAACAAAACTCATAATTCATTGCACAAACAAGAAACATATATCAAGAATAACCACCATTCATTCACAAACCCGAAATTCGCATCGAAAACCATCTACTCTTCCACAAATTCATAAAAATTAGCAAGATTCGAGACCAAAAACTAAGCATAGAAAGACTAATCTCGCCCAATTGAAAATATAAGCACAACAAAACACCCCCTCCCCCACACTTAAAGCATGCCATGTCCTCAGGGCACAAAAAGAAATAAGAAGAGTTGAGGATACGTCCCTGATTATCGGCATTGAGACACTGAAGCATCGTGCGAGGTGGTGAGATGGGGATTCGCTAGCTGTGGCAGAGCGGAGTGTTGCAGCGGTGAGAAGGACAGTGGTGGTGAAGTGCAGTGCGGAAAGGTGCAGCAGCGCTGGTGGCTGTATGAGAATTTCAGCGCTGAAAATAAGACATGCTCACCAAGCATCATAGTATCCGCAAAGCAACCAAAACTTAGGAAAGACACGAAACACCCAACTAAAAACAAAGAAAAACAAAAACTAAAAACAAACCAACGGTGGGTTGCCTCCCACCAAGCGCTAGAGTTAGAGTCTCCAGCCCGACTTCAGATCTGAACTTCAGCAAGGGTTGTGCAGAGCTTGAGACTCCACTTCCATAATCTGACTCTGGTGCTCGTAGTATGGTTTCACTCGATGGCCATTCACTCTGAAACTCTCCTTCGTGTTTTCATTGAATAGCTCAACGGCACCATGCTCAAACACTTCCTTAAGTAAAAACGGACCACTCCATCGAGATTTCAGCTTACCCGGGAACAACTTCAGTCGAGAATTGAATAAGAGCACCTTCATCCCGGGGCAAAGCTTCTTATGGCAGATACGGCGGTCATGGAGTCGCTTCACTTTGTCCTTGAAGATCCTCGCATTCTCATATGCCTCATTGCGTAGCTCATCTAACTTCTCCATTTGCAGTGTGCGCTGCTTCACGGCAGAGTCCAAGTCATAGTTGGCAGCTTTGATCGCCCAATAAGCTTTGTGCTCTATCTCCACCGGCAGATGGCAAGCCTTGCCGTATACTAAACGGTATGGACTCATCCCAAGCACGCCCTTGAAGGCAGTTCGGTATGCCCAGAGAGCGTCATTCAACTTTGCGGACCAGTCCTTGCGCGAGGGCTGCACCGTTTTCTCCAAAATCCCCTTGATTTGCCGATTGCTCGTCTCGGCTTGTCCAGAGGTTTGTGGATGATATGGTGTTGCAACCTTGTGCGTGATCCCATTCTTCTTCATAAGTTTTGCAAACAACTTATTGCAGAAGTGCTTGCCTCCATCGCTAATGATAGCTCTAGGAAATCCGAATCTAGAAAGAATGTTCTCTTGCACAAACTTAAGCACCACATTAGCATCACATGTCCGCGTGGGGATAGCCTCAACCCATTTGGACACGTAATCTACAGCAAGTAAAATATATTGAAACCCATGCGAAGTAGGAAATGGCCCCATGAAATCAATGCCCCACACATCGAAAATTTCGACAATTAAAATACTTTGGAGGGGCATCTCATTCCTGCGGCCAATATTTCCTACTCTCTGACACCGATCGCAAGCAAGAGTGAAGGTGTGTGCATCTTTGAAAATGGAAGGCCAAAACAAACCAGATTGAAGAATTTTATGTGCTGTTTTCTGTCCCCCAAAGTGTCCACCACAATGATCCTCATGGCACATTTTTAACACTTGTTGTTGCTCCTCTGTCGGCACACACCGTCGAATGACATCATCCTTTCCAAGCTTGAAAAGGTGAGGAATCTCCCAATAATAGTGTCTGCTTTGAGCTAAAAATCTCTTTCTTTCCTGCGATGTCAGCTCAGGCCGTAGAATACCACAAACTAAGTAATTGACAATATCTGCATACCAGGGCTCGGCACTCGCAGGGCTGCTCTGAACAGCGCTGAGTTCGGTAGAGCTGGTCAGAGTAGAGCTGTCTTCGACTCTGCGCTGGAGATGTCGGCTCCTCTGCTCTGGTACCGACTCCTCTGCTCTGGTATTCGACTCCTCTGCTCTGGCATGGGCAGAGTGGATCTCGGCAGTGCTGCTCTTATCAAGGGTTAATGCATATGTATGCTCAAAAAGAAAAGATTCAGGGATGCAATTGAGACTCGATTCTATCAGATTCTTATCCAATCGGGAAAGGTGGTCAGCTACGTGATTCTCGCTCCCTCTCCTATCCCTGATCTCTACATCAAACTCTTGCAACAGTAAGACCCAACGAATGAGACGAGCTTTAGCCTGAGGTTTAGTCATCAAGTATCGAAGTGCAGCATGGTCACTATGGACAATGACCTTAGACCCAATGATGTATGCTCGAAATTTATCTAAGGCAAAGACCACAGCAAGCATCTCTTTTTCAGTAGTGGTGTAATTTACTTGTGCACTATTCAGAGTTAAACTAGCATAGTAAATCACACGTAACATCTTATCCACACGCTGACCTAGCACCGCTCCTACAGCAGAGTTAGACGCATCACACATAATCTCAAAGGGCAATGACCAATCAGGCGCAATTACAACCGGGGCAGAGCTCAACTTAAGTTTCAATATTTCAAAGGCATGCATGCAAGAGTCATCGAAATTAAAAGGAACATCCTGAGCTAGCAGTTTGCATAGAGGTTGGCTAATTTTAGAGAAATCTTTAATGAAACGTCGATAAAAACCGGCGTGACCTAAGAAACTCCTAATCCCTTTGACATCAATAGGGGGTGGCAACTTTTGGATTACCTCCACCTTAGCTCTGTCGACCTCTAGTCCATGCTTAGACACCACATGACCCAAGACAATCCCACGAGTAACCATGAAATGACTCTTTTCCCAACTCAAAGTTAGGCCACTTTCAATACACCTTTTCAACACAACATCAATCTTAGTTAAACAATCATGAAAAGACTGCCCAAAAACCGAAAAATCATCCATAAAAACCTCCACGCATTTACCAATCATATCAGAGAATATGGACATCATGCATCGTTGAAACGTCCCGGGTGCATTGCACAATCCGAACGGCATCCTCTTCCATGCAAATGTCCCAAAAGGCGTGGTGAATGCAGTCTTGACTTGATCTTCCGGTGCGATTGCGATTTGGTAGTATCCTGACAAACCATCTAGAAAACAATAAAAATCATGTCCTGCTAAACGGTCTAACATTTGATCAACAAAAGGAAGAGGAAAGTGATCATTTTTGGTGACGGCATTGAGTTTTCTGTAGTCGACGCACATCCGCCATCCCGTGGTAGGGCGCGTCGGTAAACTCCATCTTGTCATTGCGCACAACCGTCATTCCTCCTTTCTTTGGCACGACATGCACCGGGCTCACCCACTCACTATCGGCAACTGAATAGATAATCCCTTCGGCAAGAAGCTTAAGGATTTCCTTGCGCACAACCTCCATCAGCATAGGGTTCAAGCGTCGCTGGGCATCTCGCTTGGGTGTAGCTCCTTCCTCTAGGTTGATCCTGTGCATGCATGTGGCTGGACTAATGCTACGTATGTCACCTATGCTCCATCCTAGCGCTGCTTTGTTTCTCTTCAACACCTCGAGCAGCGCCGCTTCTTGCTCTTGAGTCAGAGTAGACGAGATGATGACTGCCTTCTCATTTCCGTCTTCTAAAAAGACGTACTTGAGATTGGTTGGGAGTTCCTTCAATTCGAGTGCTGGTTTCTTTGCCCCCACCTGTTCCTCCTCTAAGCTGGGCCATGCAGGTTTGGGCAGTACAGGGCTGCTGGGCAGGTCAGCGCTGCCAGGGCTGAAGTTAGAGCAGCGAAGCTCCCGTGACAGAGCAGCGCCGAACTCTTCAGCTTCCCGAGCTAGTTCTTCCATGTCTGCTGATCCAGCGCAAACTCCTCGCATTCCTGCTCCTGTAAAAATACCTTCTCAACCAAGCCATTAATAGCATCTATATATGAGCATTCATTCATAAGGTTGTCCGAAGGCATAGCCCGATTTTCATGCACCGAGAAAGACACCGACTCCCCCAACACTGACATTTTAATAGTTCCATTTTTTACATCAATCAACGTGTTAGTGGTCGCCATAAAGGGCCTTCCTAATAGCAAAGTATGATCTCTACCATTCTCGTGCACATCCCCAATCTCCAGTACGACAAAATCAACGGGCACTATCAGACCCCCGACTCTAACTAGGATATCTTCTACTATACCACGGGGATACCTGACGGACCTATCAGCGAGTTGGAGGCACATGCGAGTAGATTTTAAATTACCTAACTCTAATTGTTGATAAATAGAGTAAGGCATCAAGTTAATCCCAGCCCCCAGATCCAACATACCCGTGGCTTCCTTACCATTTCCCAAAGCAATATTAATCACAAAACTACCTGGATTGCGTTGCTTGGGTGGCAAAGATTGCTGCATGATTGCGTTTGCAACTTCGGAGACCAACACCTTCTCATTGTCACCGAACCTTCTTTTGTTGGGTGCCAATTCCTTGAAGAATTTCACATATGCAGGCACATTTTGGATCACATCAAGAAGAGGCAAATTCACATTTACCTTGGCCAACATGTTGTAGAATTCTTCAAACTGACGGTCCTGCTTCTCGTTTCTCAATCTGTTCGGAAAAGGAATCGGTGGTCGATATGGTGCAGTAGCCTTGTGGAGCTTGACCTCCTTCTCCTTCTCTCCTTCCTTTTGCTTGTCTGCCGTCTTTCCATCAGTCGGGCTGGTCAGCGCTAAGCTCGGCAACTCTGGTCTAGGCTGGACAGAACTCGGCAGCTCTGCTCTGGTCACGGTAGAGCTTGGCTGCTCTGCGCTGGTCAAGGTAGAGTTCGGCTGCTCTGCACTGGTCAAATTAGGAACCTCCACTTTGTTATCCACCATCTTACCACTGCGAAGAACAGTTACAGCAAGAGCTTGATGCGTCTGAGCAGGTTGACCATGAAACTTCCCGGGTTGCTGTTGTTGTTGGATTTGATTCAAGGCACCGAAAAGTTGTCCAACCGTAGTCTCGAGCCTTTTGATAGTAGAAGCTTGAGACTCTATACTTTGTTTGCTCATCTCCATAAAGGCTTGCAGTGTTTCTTCGAGCGTGGATTTTTGTGGTGGAATCGACGGCGCATTCTGTTGCGGAATGGATTGCTGTTGTTGGTATTGTGGTCTGTATGGTTGAGAAGGCCCCTGCGGTGGTGGGAAATACTGTTGTTGTTGATAGCCCATCTGGGGTGGTCGACGGAATTGATTCCCCCCAAAATTTTGATTTCCCCATCCTCCATTCGGCTGACTCCTCCATCCTCCAACGATATTTTGTGGACCTTGATTCATGCTCTGGCCATATGGTCTGTTCTGCACTTGATTGTAGGTTTGGAATCCTTGTGCTGCATAGACCTCAGCTTGTCCTTCCGGGGTAAACTCTCCCATTCTATGGCACTCATTAGCTCCATGGCTGAAATCTCCACAGATACCACACGGCTCAACATAATGTATGGCTGGGTTCTGCGGAGTTGACATTGGCAGAGCTGGATTCGGTTGAGTTATCATCGGCGGCGCTGAGCTCTGAACTGGAGAATTTTCCATCTTTTCCATCTTGAGCTGTTGAACTTCTCGCATGATCGAAGCCAATTGTTGCTGCATCTCGAACTGATTTGTCACAGCACTGGCTTCAACTCTTCTTCCACGGACGGACTTCTGTTGGGAGCTTTCGGCCAAGGTCTTGAAAATTTCTTTCAGGTCTGCAGCTGTCTTCCGAGCTATGTTTCCTCCTGCCGTGCTATCCACCATAAATTGGGCAGTTTGTACTAACCCATCGTAGAAGAACTGCATCAACATGACATTAGTGAACTGATGTTGAGGGCATTGGCGGATGAGTTCTTCATATCTTTCCCAAGCTTCATGCAAAGGTTCGTCCGCTCCTTGGGTGAACTCCATTATTTTCGTTCTCAGCTCCTGTGTCTTGTGACTTGGGTAGTATTTCAGCATGAATTTTTCACAAGCATCTCCCCACGTAGTGATAGAGTTGGGCGGCAGAGATAGCATCCACGTCCTCGCCCGGTCTTTAAGTGCGTAGGGGAAGCACTTGAGCTTGAGTTGATCCTCTGTAAGAGTAAGTAGAGGGATTGTTTGCACTTGTGTGCAAAAATCCCGGATGAATTGCAGCGCATCCTTGCTTGGCATCCCGTGGAACACCGGCAGCAGATTCGAATCATTAGGTTTGAGATTGTAGTTTCTCACAGCAGCGGGAAGCACGATTGCCGATGTGTTGGTATCTCCAATTACCGGCCTGGTGAAGTCTCCCATATATTCCGTGTTCTTGGCCATCTCCTTCTTTTCCTTGTTTAAATTCTGCTTGGTGCAAAAATTGGCGGAGCTGGCCTCCTCCTCTTTAGTGTGTTTTGCCGTGGCTGTCGTGTGCTCTGTATCGGCAGAGCTGGCGTCCTCTCTCGTTGACTTCTCTGAAGGCTCCGAGTCAGAGCTGGCTTGCGAATCTAGTTCCTCCTCTCCTTCGCTCTGCTCGGGTAGTTCAGAATCAGAGTAGGACTTGGCAAAGCTGGCTTCTTCCTCTTCTACAGTCTGCTCTGGAACTTCAGGTTCAGAGTCAGAGAAGAAATCTTCAGTTTTGTCACGTGTTTCTCCGTCAAAACTGGAGTTTGACCCCTCTGCTCTGTCGTTCCCGATCACTCCCTTGCAGCTATTCTTCCTGAAAATCCCTTCGCTCGTACTATGCAAAGGAGACACCAATTTGCCTTTAAGACTACGGCGTCCCTGCATGCACAACACTGAACAAACGGATTAAACGCACCGAGTGGAAGAAACTTAAAAACAGAAATTAAATAAAGCAATTAAAAACGACACAACTAAAACGCCTAAAACTTTCCCCGGCAACGGCGCCAAAAATTTGACTCAACTAGAAACACCTCTAAGTTGACTTGCAATAGAACAAGGACATTCTAGTGATGGTAAGTTGACCCAATGTCATCTCTCAAGGAAAGTCTTTAAGGGCTTTTAGTAGTATCGCAGGAAAAACAATAAAGAAAGCAGTAAAGAGATTGATTATTAAACTAAAACTTAGAATTAAAAACTTAAGTAAAAACCGAACTTAAAATTAAACTAGGCGAATTAAACTATTAAACCCTAGGCAAGATTTTAAAGAACTTAAATTAAACCTAACTTAAGAAATTAAATACTTATAAATTAAAAACCAACTAATCTAGGCGTTAAACTAAAGTGCATAATTTAAATTGCATAATTAAAAAGAAAGCATAAACATGAATGAAAAACGTAAACATGATTAAACAAAATAAATTGAATTGAAATACGAAATACCGTAAACGTCTTGAACATGTAATTGTGTCACGCAATCACAATCCAAGAATTAAAACTAAACAAAACTAAATTGAAACTAACTAGAACAATGAAAACTCGAAACTATGAAAGCACTAAGAAAGCAAGTAAATCCTAAGCTTCGGATGCCAACAGATGTCCAAGATGGCGTCTAAAACTAGGGCAAAGTATGATTGATTATTACAATGAAAAGTATGGCCCTATTTATAGACTTCAAATTCTTAAGGATCACCACGGAAGTTGCCATGCAAAGAAGAATTCTAAAGGCAATAGAATCGTGCAAAATAAGGCAACTTCCAGCTGGATGCACGCTTCTGGAAAACACTCCTACTCTCGCCAACTTCGCAGCTCTCGCTAGATGAATGGATGATTTCCCTGACCTCGCCAGAGAAATGGTTCGACAGAGGAACGGTGAATTCTCTGCTATCGCCAGAGTAACGGCGATTTCTCTGGCTGGTCTGACTATTGAGCGCTGGACTTTACTTCTCTGATGCTGACGCTTCTCGGCAGAGGAATAGGTGATTCCTCTGCTCTGGCTTCTCGATTCCTCTGACTAGCGACTTCTCTGACGGGTGATTCCTCTGGCGATTCGATTCCTCTGATTTCTCTGCTCCTCTGGCGATTGATCACACTGCTATGGCTGGTGATTTCGCTGCTCTGGAGATTGGTTTCTCTGACGCGGGTCTTCGGCTGACTTCTCTGGTCTGGCTACAGAGTTATGCTAAAAACACCCTCTTTAGCCCCGAAATCTCCAAAATTATATTCTTCCATCTAAAAACCTAATCCTCATGCGAAGCATCAAACAAGCCATAAAACGCACCAATTTCCAGAAGATTCTCTTAAACTAAAGCTTATATAAACCCCAAAATTTAGCACAATTAAGCATAAATCATAGCTCATCCGATGAAACTGACGAGTTTGATCAGCTCATGACTGATCACTGTCAGCTGAGGAAAATGTTCGAAGATCTCCTCAAGCAGAATCAGAATATGGACAAGGAGATCAATGATGAACGAGCTAAGAATCAGACAATCATCTACTTTCCGGATGAAACTTGTCTTGATCAGCTAATCATGGAGAACAGCCGACTGGAAGAAGAGCTCAGAATCTCCAACTCAGAATGTGAAATAGCATCTCATGAAATCAAGAGGCTCAATCACAAGCTGGAAGAAACAGTCAAGAACTGCATGATGCAGTCTCCCATGATGAGCAACTTTCCATCGAAAGGACTGGTCAACAGCATCGGAGGAAAGGTTGCAGCTGTCAAAGGAAAGGATACCATGATCATCTCAAAGGACGATCCTTCTGAAATCACAACCTCAGAAGAATCAAGAGATCATGATATGGATGAAGTTCGCAAGCGCAGACTGATGGCTAGATCAAATGTTCCTCCTCCACGAAGCTTCAGACGAGCTAAGGAGGCCCCCAACCAGATCATTCTATTGAGAAGACTGGAAAGCAAATTTCAGTCAAAGATCAGGGAAGGAACATCAGAAGCCAAGAAGAATCTTCCTCATCAATCCAGGGGGAAGAAAGGCCACATCAGTCAGAAATTGACATCCTCAGTTCAGTTTCAGAAGGAACAGCATCCATGGAGACCAAGCAATGCTGAGTCCAGACGAGCCAAGAGTCATCCACGACAACAAGCTACTGGACATCAGCCAAGTCTCCAATAGTCTGCAAAGACTCGAGTATCTCAGGAAAGATACTTTGCCGAGCAAAGAAGACCTCAACCACTCATCAGACAGAACTGCTACAAGAGTGAGGCCTTCAAAAGGATTTCTCAACAGAAGAATGCTCATGTGCCACCTGAAGCGCCAACAACGTCAATCAGACATTCAACCAAGCGCAAGAGATCAGCCAGACCAACTCTGAAGCAGATATGGGTTCCAAAGGGAACTCGAGCTAACATCGAAGGACCCAAAGCTTGATTGGGTGCCTGAAGCAACTCTTCCTTGCAGGTCAATGTCAGGAAACACAAAAAGAAGGAAGAGGTCAAAGCTTCAATCAGAACGTGGTATCTGGATAGTGGTTGTTCGAAGAAGATGACGGGCTACAAAGAATATCTATCTCAGTATGTTGAGAAAGCTGGATCCAAAGTTGCATTCGGAGACAACTCAATCGGAGAAACAAAAGGCTACGGTGTGCTCAACATGGGTAACGCCAGTATCAGTAATGTTAGCTTTGTTTCTGGTCTTAAACATAATCTGTTGTCTGTGAGTCAATTTTGTGACAGTGGTTTCACAGTGAAGATCAAGAAGGATGAATTCACTGTTAGAAACAATCAAAAGAAGGTGGTTCTGAAAGGATTCAGACAAGGAAGTCTCTACGTCGTTTCTTGGGAAGACAGCCCAGCAGAAACGTGTCTCATCAGCAAGAGCAGCTCGGAGCTCAATTGGCTATGGCACAAGAGACTCAACCATCTCAACTTCAAGACGATCAACAAACTTGCTAAACATCAACTGGTAGAAGGTCTTCCTTCTATTGTGTTCCAGAAGAAGCAAGAATGTGAAGCATGCCTCAGAGGAAAGCAGACGCGGACGTCATTCAAGTCAAAATCAGGACACTCCTCTGGAAGGATTCTGCATCTACTTCACATGGATCTGTTTGGCCCGATCACTCCAAAAAGCTACAACGGTAGAAAGTACACCTTAGTAGTTGTGGATGATTATTCACGATATACTTGGGTTATCTTTCTCTTCAAGAAGAAAGAGACACTGGAGGAACTGTCAAAGCTGCTGAGAAGACTGAGCGTTGAAAAGGAAATCAACATCATCAGCATCAGATCAGATCGTGGGACTGAGTTCCTTAATACTGTCATTCGTAAGTATTGTGATGAACAAGGAATCAGTCATCAAACTTCTGCAGCAAGAACTCCACAGCAGAACGGAGTTGCAGAAAGAAGAAACCGGTCTCTAAAGGAAGCAGCAAGGACGATGCTAGCCGAGTCAAAACTCCCCTTGAAGTTTTGGGCCGAAGCAGTCAACAACGCATGCTACACACAGAATCGCTCCTTCCTCACTCAGAGACATGGAAGAACTCCATACGAGTTATGGAAGAACAGAAAGCCATCGATTGCCTACTTTCATGCTTTCGGTTCTAAGTGTTTCATACACAACAATGATAAGAAGAGGTTGAACACTTTCGATAGCAAGGCTGATCCAGGAGTCTTCCTTGGATACTCTGGAACAGAACGTTCAAGCAAAGCCTATCGAGTGTTTAATACTCAAACTCTTTGTGTTGAAGAAACACCTCATGTGATCTTTGATGAGTCTACAGATGGTTTCAGGGAACAAGATGCTGAAAAGTATGTTCAGATCGCTGAAGGTTCCAAAGCTGAAATCCACAACATCGAGCCCTCTACTGTTTTGGTGTGGGGACCTGGCAAAGATGAAGATGCTGAGATGCTTCAGTATCAGAAGATCAACCAAAGGTCTGAAGTTCAGACTGGAGCCAATGCAGATGGCATCAGTCAAGGGGGAACTCCAGTTGCTGAAGTTCGAGTTGAACGCGCAGAAGCCGCCCCAGCTCAACTCTCCCCTGCTCCAGAAGGTGCTCAACACCTCAGAACCATTCTGACCGAAGAAACCCCACCATCTCCAGAAGAAATCAAGAAGTATCGAAGATGGTTTGAACTCCACTCAAAGGAGAACATCATTGGAGAACCATCAGATGGCGTCAAGACTCGGAGATCAATGTGCAACCTCGTCTTCGACATCAATCAGAACTGCATCAATGAAGATAAGAATTTCAGCTGTTTCTTATCAACTACAGAGCCCAAGGATATTGAAGAAGCTCTGAAGTCTACTCAGTGGGTCATCGCAATGCTAGAAAAACTCAATGAATTCAACCGGAATTCAGTTTGGGAGCTTGTGGATCGACCAGACGATGCAAAGGTGATTGGCTTGAAATGGATTTTCAAGAACAAGGAAGATGAAGAAGGAAACGTTGTGAGAAACAAAGCAAGGCTAGTGGCTAAAGGATACAGTCAAGAAGAAGGAATCGACTACGACGAGACGTTCGCCCCAGTTGCCAGATTGGAGGCAGTCAGACTCTTCTTAGCCTTCGCAGCTCACAAAGGTTTCAAGGTACACCAAATGGATGTCAAGTGCGCATTTCTCAACGGAGTGCTCACAGATGAAGTCTATGTAGAACAACCTCCAGGGTTTGAGGTTGCTGGACCAGAAAAGGTGTACAAGCTGAAGAAAGCGCTCTATGGGTTGAAGCAAGCACCAAGAGCGTGGTATGATACTCTCTCGGAGTATCTGGTTGAACAAGGCTTCAAAAAGGGATCTGTAGACAGAACTCTGTTCACTCTCAAAGAAGGAGAAGATCTCTTGCTTGTTCAGATTTATGTCGATGACATAATCTTCGGATCCAAATCCGAACGCATGTGCAAGAAGTTTGCTGACATCATGACCAACAAGTTTCAAATGTCCATGATGGGAGAAATGATTTTCTTTCTCGGATTGCAAGTCAAGCAGACCAACGAAGGAATACTGATCAGCCAGTCCAAGTATGCCAATGAGCTGATAGCTAAGTTCGGTATTCAGCACATGAAGTCAGTCAAGATCCCAATGAACACAAACTGGAAAGTTGATCCAGGTTCAGAAGGAAACTCTGTCTCTTCGAAGAAGTACAGAGAAATCATTGGATCTTTGCTGTATTTGACTGCGAGCAGACCATATATCGCATTTGCAGTCGGGGTATGTGCAAGATATCAATCAGATCCTAAGGACGCTCATTTGGATGCAGCAAAGCGGATTCTGAGATATCTCAAAGGCACGCCCAATTTAGGATTGTGGTATCCAGCAGACGACGACATCAAGCTCACCGGATATTCAGATTCAGACTTCGGTGGATGCAAGCTTGATCGCAAATCAACCTCCGGAACATGTCAATTCCTAGGCAACAAGCTCATTTCTTGATTTTCAAAGAAGCAGACTTCAGTCGCCACCTCTACAACTGAAGCTGAATATGTTGCTGCCGGAAGCTGTTGCTCACAAATCCTGTGGTTAGTCCATCAACTAAAGGACTATGGGATCGACGAAAAGGAAGTTCCTATCTATTGCGACAGCTCCAGTGCTATTGCAATCTCCCAGAATCCAGTTCATCACACCAGAGTGAAGCATATTGAAATTCGACATCACTTCATACGTGATCATGTCGAAAAGAAGAATGTCTCTGTGGAATGGATTCCCACTGCTATTCAGAGAGCGAACCTGCTGACCAAGGCTCTTCCAGAAGAGAGGTTCAATGATCTATGTGCAAAGATCGGCCTCATCAACCCTGAAGAGTGATGCTGTGTTTGAAGGTTTTCTCAAACAGTCATGCTGACTGGTGGTCAACCAACTGCTGCTTCTACGTTCGCCGACGTGGAAAGCAATGAAGTCCGAATGCTCATCTGAAGAAGAAGTCATCCTGATGAATCAACCAGGATCACGTGGTATCAACTGACTACGATGTTCAGTTGATCAGTAAGTATTTTAAATGCTTACCTTTCAAAATCAGTTATTTCAGTTAAGAGCTTTAAGTTTTAGTTCAAAATCTTTTCTCTAACTGATCAGTTTCTTTCAAAAACTTTAACTGATTGTTGGAAATTGTTGGAAAATGAAATATCCGAGAAGGACAAGATTTTTATAAAGTGAAAATCTGTTTTGATTGAACTTGTCCTGATCTTATTGCCAAAAATCTTTCCAACCTTTTTGCCTCTGCAATAAAATTTCTTGAAAAGCTCATTGACATGACAGTATGTAATGATGCCTTTCAACTTTTTGAAGACGCAGTCCCTCGCAGTGACGGCGGACGCGAATTTTCTCTTCAAATGCATTTTAGGCACAGTTTTCGAAAAACATTTCATCTTCTTACATGGTTCAAATCTTGTCTATTTATACCATGTTGTCTTCAATATTTTTCTGCATCAACTAACAACTCTCCACAGCCTTCACTGTGAGAAAAAAAGTTTCAATTGTTTCAAAAGTTGCAGAGAAAAATTGTTCCGACTAAAGGAGAAATCTATGACTGCAAAGTCATGGAGTGGAAGAATGACGCTCACATACCTGGTCTTCACCGGACCCTTCCACTGGACCTCAACGTCTCTCCGGCGTCAAAGTTTGCTCTACCCTCAATTGTATCCAGCGAAGCGAGCGTCTTCCATCCTCATGCCCGGTGCAATGGTTTGTAGTACCTGTCTGAAAAAGGACTAGACTTCATCACCTTCATCAAAAGGCCTCTCGCCTTTTGTGAAGCTTCAATGCGGAGCAACAACAATGAGCAGGAACTCATTGTCAACCGGCGCTATGTCAACAGTGAGACCCTCACAATCTCCACTGTATTGACAACCCCTCACCTCTCAAACCCTCTGCTTCTCTTATTTTTTTTCTCGTCATCTGTTTCTTCTTCCTAACCTCCTTCTAAGCCTTCGCCTTCTGCATCCCCCATGACCCCAATATCTTCCTCCTGCGAAATTACCTTCGCATGGTCTTCCCTTCCTTCTTAGGTTCGCCCTTCTTTTTGATGTTGCCAAAAAGGGGGAAAGAAGAAATATCTAATGAACTTAAGTCGGTCAAGCAACATGATCATCCTTTTCATCAGGATGATCATGAGGAAGATTAACCAGAGGAAGAGACCTCGATTCAACGGAACACAAGTGAGAGTGGAACAAGCTTAGGAACATGAAGACACGAAGACAGAAGATGAAGATCAAGAAGTTCAAGGCGCAGCCAAGCAGACTGCTGGAATCCATGGGTTTCCCATGATGTTTTTGTTTTTCTTTTTACTCCAATGTAAGTCTTGCCCTGTACCTCGACTGATGGCTTATCGGTCTTATTTAATGAAATGAACTTCTTATTGATCTCAACCTGAAGACAATGACTCTTTGTCCAGGCTCTGATTATGGTTTTTCTGTCTTCTTTTAGTTCTGTTTTTAGAACTGTTTTCGTTCTTGCTTTAAGTACAAGTTTTTAGGTTCTATTGTTAAGGGGGAACTGTTTTCACCCCTTGTTTAGAACTTGTACTGTGAGTTCAGTCTTTTTGCTGTCTAGAACTGCTGTGTGGTTTTGGCATCATCAAAAAGGGGAAAATTGTTGGGAACCTTGTGGAATATCCTAACCCTTGTTTTGATGATACCAAAATTCATAGGACTTATATGTAATAGACTAGAATCGTTTTTGAACTCAAGTGTTAGAGTTCGTTTCTAGTTTAGTTGCGGTGTCAAAGACTGAAGACTGAAGACTGAAGACTGAAGAACGAAGACTGAAGACTGAAGACTGCAGCTACCAACTGAAGTATCAGTTGAAGAATCAGTTGAAGACTTATTATTTAATGCGCGCAAGGGACTGATACTAAAGTCAAGTATCAGTTGAACATTCCTCCTAGGACTGATCTTCTAACGTTCAGAGGAAGCCACGTACGCACAAGTACAGCCGCATTAAATGCAGAGATCTCAGAATATCTTATCTCTGCAGAGGTCATTCCTATCTGGTGGTTACTTTTCAGAGATGTCACATCTCGTGTCCATCAAAGAGAGCCGTTTCCACACAGACAAGGAACCTCGAAGATTGAAGCCTCAGCCCAAATTCGAATTGCTCTCCAACGGAAGAAATCTTGAGGACGATTTACGCCAACGGATCTATTCAAGAGTTCTCCTACAAATAGCGCTCGAGGATCACTTCAACCTTCACCGATTCAACGACATAAGCTGAAGCTCTGCCGAAATTGCTACTCAGCCTAAAGCTTAACCGCCCCAAAGCTTGAATCGAAGAAGAGAATTCCAAAGCCAAAATCAGTCACTGCTGATTACATACATTCTCTTAGACCCTAGGCATATATCTGTTTACCCAGAAGCCAAAGGTCAAACTTGCTTCAAAGAACTTGTTCTTTGTAAGTATAGTTGGCACTCGCTCAAACCTCTCCCCCATAAGAGTGTTTGAGTGGTTCGGAGTTCAGGAAGGTACTCTGAACTCTGAGTGAAAATTCTGAGCACGAGGTGTGCTTAGCAGGGAAATCCTACGCGAGGTGTATGGGTGCTGAAGAAGGGTTTTCTTCAGTTTACGGTTGTGTGCACCAGGCAAGTACACGGGTACGGTTTGCAGTGCACCAGTGAAGCACTTGCGGAGTGGATTGTTGGTCTGATCAACCAGCCGTGGATGTAGGAAAGGGTTTTTCCGAACCACGTAAAAGTCTCTGTGTTGTTTACAGCTTTCAGTTTTACATTCTTACTTATGCTATTTCTATTGATAAAACTGAACACTGACTAACAGCAAAGAGAAACCTTAATCCAACTATCTGCTCCACCGAGGCTATTACAAAACGAAGTTTAATTTCCGCTGCGTATGTTATCTTTCTGACTGAACTATCCTCTGATAGTAAGGAAGAGTGATATCATCTCTATCTTAGCAAACACGACTGAAGCCCTTACTTGGATCAGTTAAGTTCCAGCAACTTAACTGATAACTCATTACTGAAGAGCTTTCAGTAAAACAGGAGTCCTTGTTTGCGTGTAAAGTTTCGTTTTGATCTCTGACTGAGATCCCTCTGATTGAGGTCAGTAGATTGCTGTAAAAATAGCCTATAGGTGTATTCCCCCCCCCCCCATACACCTATTCGAGACCCCCCGGACCTAACATATATATTTAACAGTGTTTGTTCGTAGAGAACAGGGGAGATTTTGCACTCTTTATGAGATGTTGAGGGACTAACTGCCCACAATTAAAAGATAGGGAGATAAATGTGTTAGGAGTTAGTATATATGATAAAAGCTATTCCATCCGTCCACAATTTAAAGCCCTACTTGCTCTTAATTTTTTGTCCACAAATTAAAGCTCTATTCTGTTTTTTTGTACTTTTTTACTCTTGTTCTTTTCCTATATTTACTATCCTTTGTCATTAATGGACTCACCTTAAAACGTCATTATTATTTTTATATTCTATATTTACTACACTTTATCACTAGTGGATCCACTCACAACATTTATATAACTTTAGTCAATTATCTTTATCACTTTAGTCAACTGCCCTTATATTTCATCCATATCATTTTTTTCAAGTTTCTTAGTCTCTGTGCCCACACTAAAATGAGGCTTTAAATTGTAAACTGAGGGAGTATTTGCTATTTCTCCCGAAAATTAAATTAAGGCATCTATATGATCGATTTCCTAAATACTCCCTCCGTCCCACTTCAAATGTCCCATTTTCTATTTTGGGTTGTCCCACTCCAAATGTCCCATTTATTTTTTGGCAATACACTCTCTCTCTATACCTAATATTTAAATAATTTTCATCAACTCACTTTATCTACTTTATACCCACTTTATCTATTTTTTACACATTTCTTAATCTCCGTGCCCAAAAGAAAGAAGACATTCGAAGCGGGACGGAGGGAGTATATATCTATATACTTATGTTTCATGGGTTTGATGGTGTAAAGATGAATAAGCAAAAAGATGATCCAATCAATGTCATGTCGGTAAATGTAAGCCGTTGGATGAGCATGCAAGGACTAAGATTTATCTTTCATCAAACAAAACTGCGAGAGAACTGTAGAGAAGAGGGGGCAAAGATTTTGTGCTCAAACAAAAAGAGCCCCCCCACCATCACTATCTCTCTACCATCTTTGCGTGTAGTTGAATGAGGTAGTGCGTGTTGTGTGTGAGAGAGAAAGTGGAAGAATGGTTACTGTGGGGTCTTAAATTGAGGTTGCAGATGAGTGGGCTGCAGTGGCTGATGGCGGCGTTTGCAGGGCTGTGAATTTAATGCATCCCACACACACACACACACACACAAACTATTCAATCCCTTGCCCACAATCATCCCATTTCACTCTTTCTTAATTCTTAATTCTCAACTAATATATATATATAGAGAGAGAGAAAGAGAGATCGTAATCCAGACCAACATCAATAGCTTTCTTTCCCTTCCTCAATTAACCTAAAAAAGTCCTAAAACTTTGATAGTGAAAACCTGCATACACAAAAACCCCAGAGATTAGAGAGAGAGAGGGAACAGTGTGTCAACCAGAAAAATTAGTAGAAAAAAGATCTCGACCACGTCCCCCATTTCATATTGCCCAACTCCAAAACAAGAAACACACAGACGGCTTAGAATTCTCAACCTTGTTGTGTTTGCTATGGACTTTTGGGCAGAATTGAGCTCAAACTCAAGCTGTGGGCAGGAAGAATGTCTGGGTTTCTCTCACTAAGCCACAGAGACGATCACGAGGAGATCTACAACAAGGGTTTCGAATTATGTCAGCAGCAGCAGCACAGCAAGCAAGACGTGGGCGTTTCGAGTAGGCAGAGCTACGGCAGCGGCGCAGTGGAATTAGGGTTTGACGCGATGAGCGGTGGTGTGGGAAGAGTGGAGATGATAAACTGTCAGGATTGTGGGAATCAAGCCAAGAAAGACTGCGAGCACATGAGGTGCAGAACCTGCTGCAAGAGCCGCGGATTTCCCTGCCAAACCCACGTCAAGAGCACCTGGGTTCCGGCCGCCCGCCGCCGCGAGAGGCTGCAGCAGCAGGTTGTTAGAGGTGAGAATCTTAAACGTCTCAGGGAGAATTCCGCCGGCGCCACCGGAGGTGCGGAATCAAGCCATCAATGAGTGTGGTGATGGCTCTCAATTCTTTTAATTTTTGGGTAAAACTGACACAATTTTGATCCTTAAAATCCAACAAAAGATTTTATGATTAATTGTTCTTGTCCTATATATAGTAATATATATATATATATGTATGCTGCAAAACTGTCGATCTGTCGTATGTAATTTTTGCATCATTTGCGTGTGTGTGATGAAAATGAAAATCCTGTTTGTACCAACTATAGCTCGCTTTACCTTTCTTTCCTTTTTCTTTACTGTTTCAGAGTAAAACTGACGCAAAATAGAGTCTCAAAAAAGAGTTAGTGAAAGAAAATGGTGTCCAAAACTTTCCTTAATTATATATATATTCAAGAATTTATTCATGGGTAAGTTGTAAAAATGTTTCCGAGTTATGATGGATGTTTTTTTTTTACCGCATTGTGATCAATTAGGGTTTGAGGTGGGGCAGTTTCCGCCGGAAGTAAATTCTCCGGCGGTTTTCCGGTGTGTGAGGGTGAGCGCGATGGACGATGCGGAGGAGACTTTGGCGTATCAGACGGCGGTGAACATCGGAGGGCATGTTTTCAAGGGAATTCTCTATGATCAAGGCCCCGATTCCCGGTACCACGGTGGCGGTGGAGGAGAAAGCAGCGGAGGGTCGCAGCCACATCAGCTCGCTGCAGCGCCGCCCTCTGCCGTTGCCACGACGAGCAACCTCAATGCCTCCATTCTTGATGCTTCAATGTATCCGAATCAGCTAAGTAGCTACATGTCGGGTACGCAGTTTTTCTTACCACCGAGGCCTTGATCAACATTTGTTATTGTTGTAACGTTTTAAATTAATCCGATCCTATTTAATTTGGCACAATTTAGTGAAAGGGTTAGGTTAGAATTAAGTGTGTAAGAAGAAGAAGTGTGTGTTGTTTTATTATTCAATTAATGTCCGAATATCTATTACGATTCTCTAGCTCTTTGTTTTATATATTTATGGAGGGTTTAATTTGATCTTACCGATACCTTGATATTGTTTTTTCTTTGTGCTTTCTGGGGGAATGATTTGTTTAAGATTTTTTTTTCTTTTTCGCAGCATATGGATGTGTGTTGCATGATTCGTGTTTGTTTTGATCACTATTTCTCTCTTTGAATTACTTTTTGTCTTCTTCATTTGGCTTTCTTCTTGGTTTTCAACTCCATGATTCCTTCCCCTTGTTTTATTGCTGGATTAATGCGTTTGAAGTAGAAGATATATATCCAGAGATTTTGCTATGTATATATATTTCTCTCCCTATATATATATATATATATATATATATATATATGATCATTTTGCGTAGATTATTTATTAAATTCAAAATTCAAAAATGTAATGAAAGGAAAATGAGGGGTTGGCGGTCCAGCGCTCTGCAAGTCTTTGATACACATTGGCGAATGTCACTTTATTATTCATTATTCATATCCCAATAAAGAGCACATTATAGAAGTGACATTTAACCCTCCTAACATAATATTTCACACGCACATAAACAAATTTATAATAGTACAATCAATATTCAAGATATATATTCTATATCATATCATTGTCCTTTAATAATAATATCACCAAATTTATATATATATCATCGTTTCTCGAACCTATATATACTCCCCACACAATTCAGTGGAGATATTAAATGTAGGTGTAGTCACAAAATACTCTAAAAGGGCAAAAGACCCAGAGAAAGAAAGCTGTAAGGAATTAAAATCTAATATTGACCAAACTCAAGAAAAGGATATTGGAAGCTGTGGCCTGTGCTTCCTAAATGCTGGGTGTTTTAATGTTTCAGCAAGTGTGTGTGTGTGTGAAACTGGATAATATCATTAATGGATTGGATGTGCATTTAATGGTTTCTGTAGGATATATATATATATATATAGATGGGATAGATATGATTTGGTGAGATTAAAGAGGCCCTTTTTCTTTTGTGTAGGCTTCTAGATATGAACCTTAGCATGTGTATGGAACAAAAAATAATTACAGAAACTTTCCCTAGATTCCAAATTGTGTGTACCTTGAGAAAATTCAATAATCTTTTATAGACAATGACATTTCAGTCCTAAAGGGTACACATATACACCTAGTTCTTGTTTTGATTGTTTGCTCAGCATCATTTTTTGGTTGTGTGCGCGCTACAATTTAGGGTTTCAATTCGTTATTGTTGGTATGTGCGCAAACATATATGGGTGCATGTGACAAAATAAGTTGATTTCATTTCTTACTATGAAATTATGGTCAAGATTTGCTCCGATAGTTTTATTAGTCTTTTTCAAGTCAGGATAGGTAAAAATTTCAAATTGCAACTCTTTTGGTGTGGGTGTGTTGGCCAAGCAGTAAGGGATTAATGCTTAAGACCAAAGGTACATTTTGATACCGTTAATTTATCAAAAAAGAAAAATGACTAATTTGGTACATTTTGAAATTTATGGATTAGGGTCGGTCTCTGGTGCGACGGTCGCACTCCAGTGCAACGGGTCCGCCCCGACCCGGCCTGCGCCCCAGACCCGAAACCATGAATCCTAAATTATTATATTTGTTTATAATAATTGTTACTTTTAATAAGCATGACATATACATTTGTTCGCATATACTTATATAAATATAAGTATTTACCTTAATTTAATATAAAGTATTATATTTTCTAAACCCTAAATTCTGTATACTAAACCCTGTAAGCTAAACTCTAAATATGAACACTAAACCTTAATAGGAGTATTTACTTTTAATAAGCATAAGATATACATTTGGTCGCACAAATGCATACTTATGTTAATATATATAAATATTTACCTTCATTCAATATAAAACATTATATATATTAATAATTACTTTTTCGTACGATAATAATTATTTGATCAAATAATAATGTAATTATTTATGCTTATTAAAAGTAATCATTGTTATAATAAATTTGATATGGAGAAATGTAATGTTTCAAAAATATTATATTAATTGTAATTATTATTGTAATAAAAATTAATTATTATTATAATAAAAATTATTATTATTATTATAAAGAAATGTAATGTTTTTAAAATATTATATTTCTTCACAATATTGATGTTAACTACTTATATTAACATAAATATACATTTATGTGTACAAATGTATATATTATGTTTATTAAAAGTAACAATTATTATAAATAAATATAATAATTAGGAACATGGGTCAAACCCACGCGGGTCAGGGTCCCGGATCAAGAGGGGCGGGCTTGGGGCACGGGTCTCATGGGATGCGACCCCAATAATCCGCGTATGGATGGATTAATATTACCGGTCTCATTCTAGGATACTAAGAGCACTCCCAGCAGATCACCTAAATGCATCACTAACTCTAAATTTAGGCTAAAACAATTGAAAATGAGATAAAAAAAAAATGCATCCAGCAGATTCCCCCAATTGGATGGGGCCCACAAAAAAATTTACACCTACCTAAATTCAATCTTAAATTTACACCCACCCTAAATTTATTTTAAGCTTATAATTAGTAGGGCCCACACATAATTATTGTTTTTATGTAGAAAATAGGAGATTTGGTGTATGCATTTATAAAATCGAGATCCTAAAATTAAATAGGGAAGATTTAGGGAGGAATATAGGAGCATAATTTTGGGATTTCTGCTGGGAGTGCTCTAATTACATGTGTAATCCAACAATTCCTAAAGACCAAAAAGACATTTTAGCCATGCTTTGGAGAATTTATTTATTATTTTTATTATTATTATTATTATTATTATTATTATTATTATTATTATTATTATTATTTTTTGGGGGGGACCAAAAAGACATTTTAATTAGCCATGCTTTGGAGAATTTATTTATTACTCCCTCCGTCCCAATAAAAGTGGCCACCTTTCCATTTTGGTTTGTCCCACTAAAAGTGGCCACTTTCCTAAAATGGAAATATTTACTTTAATTAAGTCATATTAATTAAGTTAATTAAAGCTTCTAACTAAACCTAAACACAACTCAAATACACACACAAACACACGCACACTCGGTCCCTCCCCCCCCCTCTCCTCCCTCCTCCTGCTTTCTTCATCTCCGGCGAATGACAGCAGCGCCGGCCGCCGGCCGCCGCCCCGTCCCCGACCTCCCTCTCACTCATCTCTGCTCTCTCCCTCTCTCTGCTCTCTCTTCACACGGCGGCGCCGATTCACGGTCGCATCTGCTCACACGGCGGCGGCGATTCACGGTCGCATCTGCTCTCTCCCTCTCTCGTCGCCGGCCTACCTTCCCATATATCTCGTCTCTCTCTCTCATCTCTGCTCATCTCCCTCTCTCTGCTCTCTCTTCACACGGCTCCGATTTGGGCGAGCTGCGGAGTATCGATTTGGGGGCCTAGGGCTCCGATTTGGGGCGAGCAGCTGGTAATCGATTTGGGGGCCTAGGGCTCCGATTTGGGGCGATTTTGGGGTGAGCAACGGAGTATCGATTGGGTTGTCTCTTTCCATTTTTTGGTTTTTGATTTGGGGGCTCTGCAATTTGGTTTTTTGGCTCCGATTTGGGGCGATTTGGGGGTGAGCAACCAGATATGGTGGCGCGATTTGGGGGCTGGTTCGACAGGAGAGAGAGAGCTCGACGTAGGTGAGGGGCGACCGCCGTCGCCGTCGCCGGCGTCCAGGTGCAATGAGAAGGAGAAGAAGTGAGATGGTGAAAGTAATTATTCCAATAAACTTGGTGGACCACACTCAATTAACTCATAACACCAAGTTTCTTAATCTCCGTGCCCAAATAAAAGTTGCCACTTTTATTGGGACGGAGGGAGTATTTTTTTTATTATTTTTTTTTTATTATTATTACTCCCTCCGTCCCGCGAAGCATGACACGTTTGAGTTCGGCACGGGAATTAAGGAATTGTAGATTAGTGTTTTAAGTGTGTAATTAATAAAGTATAAAATTGATAAAGTAGGAGAGAGAATGTAATAAAAGTGATACAGTAGGTGAGAGAATATAATAAAGGTGATAAAGTAGGAGAGAGAATGTAATAATTATTGACAAAAAAGGAAACGTGTCATGCTTCGTGGGACAACCCAAAATGGAAAGTGTGTCATGCTTCGCGGGACGGAGGGAGTATTATTATTATTATTATTTTGTGGGGGCGGGGGGGGCATGTCGTGTACGTAGTTGCTAATTATCGGTATTTTGACAAAACAGGTGCTTGTACGAACTACAGTAATTATTAGCTAGTCATTAGTAATTTATGTTACGTGTGAACTACTACATCTCGTGATTTATTATGTAAAGGGAATGGATTAGGGAGGTCACTAAATATCTATACTATATTAAAAAGGCAGTTTTCAATTTGAAATCAATTTCAAATTGATTTAGATGGCAATTTTGTAAATAATGGAGAAATTAAAGTCATAATTTTTGCAAAACTCAAATCTATGTATAACCAAAAAATTCCATTAATTTCAAAAAAACGTGTTGCATAAAAAATGGAGATGATGGGTTGACCATATTTTCATTCTACCTTTTTATTATTTGTTTTTTTGTTGTAATTTCTTTTAAATTATTTTTCGGTTTCTTTTCATTTTTTGGAATTTTTGTTTTTTCTACAAATTATGTATTTTGATTAATTAAATGTATTCAATATATATATCAAATTAAAGATCATGACAAAAAATTTAATTTGATAATATATATATATATATATATATATATAATAAGTTTAAAATATGAATTTTATTCAAATTAAAAGTTTCAAAGTTATTTTCTTTTCTCTCTCCTTTCTCTTAGTATTTTATACTACAAGTTTTTTTGAAAAGGAAGTTAGCTCTTTCAAAAAAAACTTGTCTTTATTATTTGTGTTAAAATATTTTGTGAAATCATGGAAACATAATTTTGTGTAAATGATATAAATTTTATTATGAAATACGGGAAGTATATATATTATCTCTTTATTTATTTGTTAAAATTCTATGAGGCATTTATAATTTTTTTTTTTTTTGTGTTGTAATTTTTTTTTTTTGTAGATAGATACAAATTATGGAATATTAACTTTATAAGTTCAATACATTATTTTTAGATTCTCACTGAAAATGTAGTTTCCAACCATATATAGATATGCGTTTACACAATTTTCATAAAATATTTTAATCCCCCAACTATATGTCTTACAAGATTTTTCATAAAAAAAATAAAATAATAAATAAGTGCACTTTTATTTCAAATTTACCAACTTTCATAGTATACTTTTTAGTTTAGATATTTCTCAGTCTGCATTTTTTTAATTCAAAGTTCTTTTCTCATCCTTAGATAAAAATGAACATAAACAAATTATATTAATATGTTGAGTTTTTGTTGAAATGGCGAAAATTTAAGAATTGTTTTGTTTTGGCATATTTTTCATCCTTTACAATAATTTAATTAGGGAGCTTAAAATTTGCCTTATAACTTCATTAGTTAATACCAAAAAATTTCAATATTAAATATTGACATATGTTAATATGATTAGGCAATATAAGGTCCGACTCGAATTTCCTTTTCCTTTTACCAATTTTATTGAAATTTGATAATAAAAAAAGGGACACCTGAAAAATTTCATGACCAAAAAATCGAAAGAGAGACAACATAATTAAATAAAAAATCGGCAATGAGTAAGATATCTTTATTTAATTTTTTATATAATTCAAAAGTCATGCAACAAATTTGAAATTGCATTGTAACACTATTGATATTCAATATATTTTGTGGTGAATTATTATCTATGTTCCTTAAGCGTGTATTACATATGAATGAGATGACACAGATTTAAGAAATGGTTGGTAGATAATGTGTTGACTGTAAATGAATGGTTGTGGTTAAAAAGAGAAAAAAATGAGGTCATGTCTCAAAATAGAAGTGATACACTCTTATGAGACAGACGAAAATAGAATATGTGATACATTCTTGGGGGACAGAGAGAACATATATATTTTTGTATCACCATTACAAATTCTATATGTAAATTTTGTATTTTATTTGTATGTAAATTTTATATTTCAAAATACGTAATTTTTCATAAAAGACCATATATTAGTACTTTTACATAATTTATTTTTTTAAGTTATAAATTTATTATATCCGTGCATCGCACGGGAGTGCGTAATAGTTTGATTGTAAATTGTAATCTATTCTAATTTGTCAGATTTTATTTCTGCTTCTGGCGGTTTCAACAAGCATCTGTGAAGGATACGCAGACACACACATTAGTACACAAACAATCATATGTAGTGTGTTTGTTGGAAAATGAAATTTTAAAAACTGTGTGATAATTGTTTCCAAAATGAGATTTTTATCTTCAAGCATCAACAATTTTATCATATTAGACAACAAACGCACGCTTGTGTAGTATTGGCTTCTGATTTCATTAGAAGATAAAGCAGTAAGGAAAACAAACGTACGTACATTATTGCATTTACTTCTAAGTTGTTAAATTAAGTTCATTTATTTTTATTTCATGTGAATCTCATTTACTCATTTATATAAACTTTCAGTATCTATATACTAAATTTGGTGGTCATTAATATTGTCCAACGTCTTGTTTGTAAATCAAGCATCCAATTCGAGAAAAGAAAAAGGTGAAAGTATAGCTAGGGATTCAATATGTATCTACAAATAAAAAGTATAATGATTCAATTCAAAAGGCTTTGACCTTATTCGCCTAAAAAAGAATTTGACATTATAGGGCCTCTATATATATATATATATATATATATATATATATATAGAGAGAGAGAGAGAGAGAGAGAGAGAGAGGGAAGAGATCGTATTGAGCCCCTTCCCTTAGGTAGTATATGCTAATTGTTAAAATAGTACCGTAGCTTTTAGCGATAAGAGGACTATATGTTATGGAATTTGAAAATGAAAATTATACGTTACAAAATTTGAAAATGAGGACTGTAGCTTTCATTTTTTATATTTACACTCATATTTAACACATCAAAATAAGGACTATAGCTTCCATCATGACCCGAAATATGAGTGTAAATGTAAAAAATGAAAAATATAGTTCTCATTTTTAAATTTCGTAACTTAGTCCTTATTTTCAAATTTTGTAACATATAGTCATCTTCTTCAAAAACACTAAAAGTGACGTGCATGTTTTAACAATTAGCTCGGTAGTATATAAATTCGAATTTGGACCACACAATGCGTGTATGCGACACGTTAGGAGCATGTCACGTGGTAGATTCCTTCCAAGGGCTTTGAAGGCAAAATACACACAATGGTAAAATAAGAATAAAATTTTCGGAATAAAATAATAATTAAAAAAAAATGTCGAAAATTCATGTTTTTGGCACTGCTGCCGTCAAAATTGTGCATATAATTGAACACAAATATGCACAAACATAAACATGAATATGCGTAGCGTTGGATAGAAATATGCATGACAAAGTATCACTATAAGACCCCTCTGATGCCTCTCGCTGTTGTTCGTCGCCGCCATAATTATGTACTCCCTCCGTCCACCAATTCATGTCCTAATTTTCATTTTGATTCGTCCATCAATTCGTGTTCTCCCATTTTTAATGACCATTTCCTTAACAAATAAATCATTTTTTCTTAAAAGTCGTGCCCCCTTTCTCCTCTCAACAAATAAACAATACACTTTTTCTTAAAACTCGTGCTTCTCCCCCTAGGATACGAATTGGTGGACGGAGGGAGTGTATAGTTTAACATAAATATGCATAAAGGTAAACACAAATATGCATAACGTTTGATAGAAATATTGCACAACAGAACTGTTGGGTCCCGGAGGGTTTGCTGAACAGGTGTATGGAGGGGGGAATACACCTGTACGTTATTTTTTTTAGGGGTTTTGATTTGACAGTGGTGGTTCGGATTCAACTATTAAGGTAAAATGTAGGATTTTTCGTGTCCGCATTAAATGACCGTCCTAATCGTGCCTAAAAAGGCGTAAATCGTAATGATGTGCTGACGTGGGTGAACAATAAGATGAATTTGAAAAATGCCCTAATGAGAATGAAAAAGGCAGGATAAAATAAACATTCCAGTAACAATGAGCAGAAGAAAAGAATATATCTTTCAGTTTTCGAACAAGCAATAATCATCATTCAACAATCAACAGAGGACGTGCAGTATGTAATGACTAATGACATGAGAACATTGAGATAGGATTACTTACTAGTCGACTGAATATCGTAATCAGTCGATACCACGTATGAGACAATAAACGCATTCGTTTGGTTTCCCCTTGACTGGTGATGGGGTCACTTGACTGATGATTGTTCAGTCGGTACGAGTGGTCATCCTTCATTTGGTGAGCTTGACTTTCACTAACTGAAAGTTGACAAGACTGATACTTGAGTTTTTTTTTTTTTTTTTCTTCTAGTCATTCAGTCTGATTTATTTGCATCTTGGGCTTCTTCTTGGGGAGATTCAAGTTTGCTTCATCTTCTTAAGGCAGTTTTTGAAGCTTGTCTTCTTTTGGAACCTTTATCTACAGGCTGAATAAACGTATGTTGATGAAACTGCTGTCATTCGCTTCTTCAATCCTTTTGATCGTTCTATATCATTGAGCATCCTCTTATAGCGTTGAATCCTTTCCTTTCTGGGATGACAAATGTATGTGAAATCCATTTTGTTGGATATCTTCACTAAGAAAAATGATTTCATTTAGATAACTGTTTCTGTCATCTAATTATGTCGACATCCTGCTTAACTTCAGTTGATTTCTTTAACGATTCCTCATCTGAAGTTTTACATCTTTCTTCGTTCATGATGTCGATCAACGAGAGAGAGAGTCCTGTGAGGTTAGTAGCTATGATATATAAATGACGTTTTTATTAAAAAGACAACCTAAAAAAGAAACCCTTGAAAGCACAAAGAGCAGACTAAGGGCCGGGCCTCGTTAAAACCTTGCTAAGGAAAACCCAAAGGGAAAAACCATAGCAAGGAAAAAGAGTACCCGTCTACGGACAACCAGCGAAAAAGCCACAAACAAAACAGGCAACGAAAGGTGAAACGACTTCAGGAGCTCCGGCCTAACCATTGCCCCTAAGAAGTTTCGGACCCTTCCGCCACCCCAAACAAAAACCGAAACAACCCCAACACTATCAAACAAAGCGACAAACGACGTCCAACTATGACGGGCTAAAAAACCCATCACCAACTCCACGATGACGGTCCAGTTGGTGACAAAGAAAATCAAGGCCGACGGGCACAAACCAGAGCCACCCGGCGCCTTGCAACCAACAGAGAACGCACCCCACAACCCCAAGCCTGAGCTTACCCAAAGCTTGAAAAAACGTTGTGTGTCGCCCCAAACAACCCCACCCGAAGTAACATCCTCCATCCTCACCCACACCTCCGCAAACCTCCAACCCGAACCATCCGCCACCACCCTGCGAGGAACGAGAGCAGCCCCCGCCTGCAGCTTCGTCAAGAAACGCTCCTCAAGCCAAACCTGATCAGCCGCCACAACAGTCGCCGTCTCCTCCCTGAGATCGCCCCGAAGACAGCTCCTCTCAACAGTAGCACTCCACCACCTGTGCAACCAAGACTCGAGAGAAGCAACACGCCTAAGCAAATCACGCAACTCGAACATGCGAGTGAGAACACATATCCGTACGTACTGCATTTTTAATATCATCAATTTCGTGAGGCCACCACCCTTCATTACGGCCCGGATTTGCCATGATGTCCGCCACTTTATTGCCCTCACGATAAATATGTGTGACATGAAGCTGAAACAAATTCATCAACTGCAAAGTATTTTCCCAAAGAGCAACAAAACGCCAAGGTACCTTATTTGATCTTTCTTGAAGAAGACTCACAACATAAGTCGAATCCGCTTCCATCCAAAGACGAAGCCAGCCTCTCGCATGAGCAATCCTAATAGCAATGATCACCGCCATTAGCTCAGCCTCAAACGCATAGCCAGTGCCATGCTTATAGTGAAAACAGCCTCTAACCCAACCCCAGTTATCTCTGAAAACACCTCCAACACCAATAGCCCCTGGCGCCCCCAGAGCCGACCCGTCGGTATTGACCTTCATCCAAGCAGTGGAGGGAGGCCACCAGCTCACCGAGATGAGCTTTGGAGGTGGCGCAGTTCTACCCTTCACACCTATCTCACGCAGAATCACATAATCCGACCACTCATTATTCATATGACCCAAATGCTTGAAATTCTGCTCCATCTCGACGAAAGCAACTTTAGCCAAATGCAAAACATGTCTATAAGAGAATTGCTTGTCATCAAAGATACAACTGTTACGCTGCGTCCAAACCGCCCAAATAATCGTAATGATACCAGCCTTCCAGAACTTCTGCACCTGAGAACTAGACTTCTTATTCCACGCAGTCACCAGAAAACTTTTGACGTCCAGTTCATAAAGAGCTTGCGGGAAGTTAAACCAGGTTAAGAAAACCTCCCACACTTTTCGAACAGGGGCACAGTTCCAAAAGGTGTGATCCACGGTCTCCTCATTGCTCCTACAAATCGGGCACCAATTGGGAGTAACAAGCCCATTTCTGATCAGACGGTCATAGGTAGGCATTCTATCATGAAGAAGGCGCCAGCAAACCAGCGAGCGGCGAACAGGAATAAAAGGTTCCCAAATCCAAGGTTAGTAGCTATGATAAAATGAGAAAAATAGACAGATAAGAACGACATAGCACGTAGAGGAAAGAAAATTTTGAAAATTTTAAAAACTCTCATTAAAATTATCTAGTTTAGAAGAACCGGGTCAAAGCAGTTTGTTCTTGCGAACAACATGCTCTGATACCAATTGTTGGGTCCCGGAGGGTTTGCTGAACATGCGTATAGAGGGGGAGGGGGGGAATACACTTGTAGGCTATTTTTGTGAAAACAAACAAATCAATCTTCAGTTGGAAAATGGTTGTAGACTGATATTGAAGTGACTTTAGTATTTCGATTAAAGTCAAGCACAGAGCTTTAACTGATATCCACGTAAGGCTTCAGTATAGTGTTTGTAAAAATAGAGTAGAGTTACAAATCTTACTGACTATCAGTTGATTGATAAGTTAGACTAATAACTCAGCAGCGAAAATTTTAACTTAATTCAAATAGCCTTTAGAAAGTTTGTCACTTAATAAAATCCTTAGTTACAATTTTCAGTAAAGTAAGTTCAGTTGTAAAACATATTTTAATGCAGATAATGAATAACTGAAAGCAGATAAAGAACACAAGAATTTTTACGTGGTTCGAAACAAGTTCCTACGTCCACGGCCAGATGATCAATCTGACAAACTCTCTGGGCTAGTGCTTACGGGTGCACAACAAACCTTGAACTGAAAATCAAATTTTCAGTACCAACACACTGATTTAGATTTCTCGCTCACTCTTAGCACACTAAGACACACATATGTCTTTTCCAGCGCTTGGCTAAGATCTATGAAGTCAGAGCACTGGTCTGAACTCCTCTCTACTCAAACACTCTTTTCGCTGGGTTGAAAAAGGGGTTCGAAATCTTCCAACTCAGATTTCTGAGAATAGACTCTCAAGTAATCGATTCTAGGCTTAGGATACAACAGGAGTTGCCTAGATTTCTAAAAGAGTTTAGGTAATCAATAAGACTGATTTTACAACATTTATGTACTCTCTTCTTCGATTCAAAGTTTTGTCTAAGATAAGGCTGACTTGTGATTTTGACAGAGCTTCAGCGTAAGTCTTTGAATCGGTGAAGATTGAAGGCGTTCTCGAGCTCTATTTATTGGTGAAGTCCCGAATATATCCGTTGGAGAGATGTTCTTCAGGATTTCAGCCGTTGTGATACATTTTGTGCTTTGGGCTGAGGCCTTAATCTTCTTATCTCCTGATTGGTTGAAGGCTTGAATCCGTTTTGTCCTTGGAGCAGAGTGCGTCTGAATTTTAGCACGAAAAAGAAAAGTTGGTGTACTGGAAATCACGATCTTCATATCAGGTGCATTTAATGCTGTTGCAGGAGCATTTAATGCGGATGCCAGCGTTTCAGTCCGATGAAGAATGTTAACTGATATACTCAAGTCGAAGCTCCGTTGTTTACACGTGTTTGCACGTGAGACTTGAGTTTAACTGAAGAATTAGTTAGAGCTTTTGTCCATTGCTCGAACAGTCGTTGTCTTCAGTTAAATTGTCTTCCTGTTTAACTGAACGTCTCTAGTTCACGATGTCCTTCGTATCACCAGTATATTCCTTCAGTTGTTTCATCTTCAGTCGGGCTTTGATCTTCTAAGTCTCCAGTCTTCAGTTTATTCGGTCTTCAACAATGAGAAACCTCAGTTACCTATAAACTTCAGTCTAGCTAAAAGATTGAGCTCTAACAGTTGAGTTCAAATAAAGAGGTTAGCCTAGAGAAAAGAAAACTAAGGATTTTGGGATCATCAAAACTGGGATAAGATATTTATTTTATTTTCCAACAATTGAACCATGAATATTATTAAACTAAACCATGCATATTGTGTTAATGAACCCTTCATATTATGTTGATGAATCATGCATGTTGGTTCATTGAAACGAAATGCATGGTTCACTAACACAATATGCAGGGTTCATTGACGCAATATGCATGATTCAGTTTACTTTTCTTGCAATTAGTCGTGTATGGTTCTGTTTATAATATTCATTGATATGTTTTGTCATATGCATGATTTTCGCAAGAAGCGGAAAAATGACTGTTTTGTCCATCCGTGTTTTTTTTAAATGAAATATTTTAGTGTCAGTGTCACGTGTCATTCATTTGTGCAGACCGTCTTTTTCAATTAATGGTTCAAATTTAGATCTATGAGAACCCAATATATATAGGGGAGGGCTACGGTAACCAACAACAATACACATCTTTTTAGGGGAGGGCTACAGTATCCAACAATAATACACATCTTAACATATAAAATATGAACTAGTTAAAATGTATGAATTCTATGTAGAGCACCTATAAATTCGTTGTGTAAATATATGAATTGCGAAGAAAAAAAATTGTTACCTATGGGATTCGAACTCGGGACCATGAATTCATCCAATAAGGTGATGAATCAACTGTAGATCTTGATGATCTAATTTAGAGCTAAAAATGGTTCTTATTTTATATTTTAAGGTGTATTTTTATTTTAGTCCACCCATATATATATATATATATATATATATATATATATATATATATATATATATATATATATATATATATATAGGGTGCGGTTATAGTGAGAACATAAGAACCATTAAAATCAATGAATCTACTATATAAATTAATGCATTCGCTATTAAATTAAATGCATCCGAAAATAATAAATTTTTTGCTCCCTTCAGGATTCGAACCCAGGATCTGCATTCATCCACCAAGATGATGCATCCACCGTAGATCTTGATGATCGAATGGTTTAAAATGGTTCTCTGTTCTAATTTTATTTAGTGGTTCTTATTTGAACCTCTCCATATATATATATATATATATATATATATATAGGGTGCGGTTATAGTGAGAACCACAATTATCGTGAGAACATAAGAACCAATAAAATTACTGCATCTGCTATACAAATTAATGCATCCGCTATTAAATTTAATGCATCCGAAAAAAATAATTTTTTTGCTCCCTTCAGGATTCGAACCCAGCACCTGCATCCATCCACCGTAGATCTTGATGATCGAATGGCTTAAAATTGTTATCCGTTCTTATTATATTAGTGGTTCTTATTTGAACCTCTCCCTATATATATATATATATATATATATATATATATATATATCTGTGTGTGGGGGTGGGGGTGAGTTAAAATAAAAATACCTCTTAGAATATAAAATATGAATCATTTTCAACTCTTAAATCATCAAGATCTATGATTGATTGATTTGTAGGTGTTAATTTAATGTATCCTATAATTGATATATACCTATAAGGAAATTTTTTACATGGGTTTGATATTTAGATGGAGCAAAAAAAATAGTAATTATTTTAATATCATCATTCAAGATTATTTATATTCACTATATACTAACTTATCCATTAATTTCATATTTCATGAAAAATACAATTTCATTAGAACCTAACCATAAATAGATAATTCCTTGTTTATTTGTCAGCGCCTTTCATTTCATTCTCACGAAAAGATAATGACGTAAGGCCTCTTCTTCCTTATTTATTTATTTATTTATTTATTTATTTATTTATTCTTTTTGCGTTCTTAAATACCTAGCTAGAAGAACCCTTCAATATATCCAGGCTGAGCAAAACCGAACGAAAACCCTCCAAATCGAACCGAAAATAGTGGTTTGGTTCGATTTTTATGTATGAAACGGTTCGGTTCGGTTTGAAATTAAAAAAAAACTGAACTATTTCGGTTTTGGTTCGGATTTGAAAAACAGTGCGGTTTTCAACCTGAACCAGACCGAATTAAATATTATTAATAAATTATTATATATATATTAAATAAATAATAATTAAAAATTAAATTCATATTTTAGGGTTTTACACTTTAGTACTTTACACATATTAGATTATAATCGTATCATCTAGAATTAAATATTATTAATAAATTATTAAATATATATTTTTAAATAAATAAATAAATAAAATAAAACGGTTTATGCCAAATCGAACCAAACCAAACCGAAAATTTACAGTTCGGTTTCAGCCATCTAAACGGTTGGGTTTGGTTTCAAATTTTATGGGCGGTTTGAGTTCGATTTTTTCGATACGATTTGGTTTTGACCCGAACCGTCCGAATGCTCACCCCTTCGCCTTCAACTACGATTTCTTGTATATTTTGTCATTAATTTTTCTTTTCTTGATTTGTACAATGGGAACATTTTACTCTTAATTCTCTCACTTTTGAGGTATAAGTTTAAAATAATCTGTTAGTTTTTTTTGTAAGCATAGGTTATTAGTTGTTTTATGGCTTATCTTATGTAATGGCTTTTTTTTATCATAGACTGACTAGGGTTGTACTATATTGGCTTGGGGCCTAAATATTAATCATAATTTTATAAAATTTATAAAGTAATTTTATAATTAAAATTAAGTTATAAATAACTATTTAAATAAAGGGAAAAGGTGCAGATTGGCCCCCGAAGTAGTAGCCCCTATAGCGTATAACGCCTCTTACTCACTGTGTGTGCAACTAAACCCCTGAACTCCGAGAAAAGGGTGCAAATTCCCTCATCTGACTAACGGCTGTTAATGACGTTAGGTCAGAGGGGGGAATTTGCACCCTTTTCTCGGAGTTCAGGGGTTTAGTTGCACACACAGTGACTAAGGGGGGTTTTACGCTACAGGGGCTACTACTTCAAGGGCTAATCTGCACATTTTCCTTTCTTAAAAAAATTATCTCTCATCTCTCTTTTCTCTCAAAAAGTCACGCACAAAAAAACAGGGAGCCCTCCTCCTCCAAAATCTGATCGCCGCCGCCGCTGATTTAAGCTCCGGCAAGGCTGGCCGAGGGCGCTGCCCCTTTCCCTCTCTCCTGGGCCCTAAACCCCTGAGCTCTCTCGGCTGCACACGCTCAACGTCAAGGGCGAGCCCTAATTCCCCCCTTCCGTCCGAAATCGCCGCCGCGATATCCGGCAAACCAGCCGCCTACTGCCAATGACACCCACCACATGCTCTCTATCTCAATCTGTGACAGATCGCGAACCCTAGCTTTTCTCGATGAGGAGTCGCCTCTTTCTCTCAAATACGGCGAAATCGCCGCCACCGCTGCTAAAAGGCCGGCAAGCAGCCAATCCATGGCTCCAGTGCAGCCGCACCCAGTCGGAGAGCCGTCTCTTGCTCGATTCTCCTCTGAAGAGGACGAAGGATTGAACCTTAGCACCGGCCTGCCTCCACCGCTCGAATTTCGAACGAAGAGCGCCGTGCACGCTCTCCATCACCACTGGCTGCTCTCTAGCAAACTTACGGTCGTCCTCTGTGCTTTGCTTCAACAAAAGACAGCGCGAAGGTCGCCCCCAAATCACGCCGCAGAAGCAAGCTTGCCGCCTCGAAGCTTCGCGAGTTTGTGATGTTTGGCAAGGCGTCGGCGCCATCGCCAAATTTGACGCCTCTCACAATGTAACGATCATAACCTCCTCATTTTCGCTATTTCTATATAATGTCGATTTGATGGATTAATCGTTTGTGTTGCTGATAAAAGATGATCCTACAACTTGGTGATTCAACCACCGTTAACGGCGGTGCAGTGGCCGAGAGAGAAAGAGGGCTGAGTGAGAGAGATGAGAGTTAATTAAAAAAGGGAAAATGTGCAAATTGGCCCCCGAAGTAGTAGCCCCTATAGCGTATAACCCCTCTTACTCACTGTGTGTGCAACTAAACCCCTGAACTCCGAGAAAAGGGTGCAAATTCCCCCCTCTGACTAACGGCCTAACGGCTGTTAACGACGTTAGGTCAGAGGAGGGAATTTGCATCCTTTTCTCGGAGTTCAGGGGTTTAGTTGCACACACAGTGACTAAAGGGGGTTTTACGCTATAGGGGCTACTACTTCGGGGGCCAATTTGCACCTTTTTCCTTAAATAAATAAATAAAATTATTCCATTTATTAAAGAAACAATAAAATTTTTAAATGATGAATTTGAAAATTAGCATAAGTTAATAGTTTATCATTATAATTAAATAGTCATCAGGAATAACAGTAACTAACATAATTAGCTACTGCAATTATGTTCTTCAGTCTTAACTTTTCTAAAACTATTAAGAGGGTGTTTGGCTGAGCTTATAAGCTCCTCAAAACAGCTTATAAGCTGTTTAAGAGCTTATAAGCTCCTTCAAAGTGTTTGGCAAAATAAGCTCATCAACATCTTATAAGCGCCAAAAATAAGCTCCAAGAGCTTATAAGCTCCCCAAAAAATAAGTTCCTCTACCCCAACTTATTTTTTTATAATCTCATATGCAACAATCTTTTTACAAATATTTTTCAACTATAATTTATTATTTTCATCATATATCATTTAAGTTCATTTTTCTTCGATTTTCTCTCTCTAAAAAAATATTTTCTCTCTCTAGTTTATAAGCTCAATTATCCAAACACTTTGATAACTTATAAGCTCTTAAAAATGACATCTTATAAGCTCTTGAAACATCTTATAAGCTCCAAGAGCTTATAAGCTCTTTAAAATAAGCTTAGCCAAACACCCTCTAAATCAAAATCATGGCGCCCCTAATTTGATTCCAGTTGATCACACTATCTATATTCCATCACCAACTTTTAAGCATTAAACAGCTGTCCAATTAAGAACAAGCCCCTATTCTGGAACCCTTCCTCTTCACTGTAATCACCAAAATATACATATACACGGAGCGTTAAACGAGATTCTTGATGAGATTTTAGATTGATTTATAAACGTTGATTTTATATATTTTATGGCTAATATTTATTTAGAGGATAAATTTTTTTATCTGTGTTTGAATCCTGAAGGAAGCAAAAATTTTACTAATTTTTTAAATATTATTATTCATCAGTATATACTACTTTATTCAACATTATATATTGTCTTATTCATTGTACTCGTTGGAGACACACACACACACACACACATATATATATATATATAGGAGTGCGCTCCAATGAAACCCTTATTTTTCGTGAGATACTGAGACCCTTATTTTTCAATGAATAACACATATATACTGATGAACAAGGCAGTATATACTCATTACTAACGAAATTTAAAAAATTAGCAATAAATAAGACATATATACTGATGAACAATGTAGTATATACTGATGAATAACGAAATTTTAAATATTTCGCTCCTTCTAGGATTCGAACCCTGAGAAAAAAAATTTCCCTCTAGGTACAATATCATTCATAGGATTGATAAAATAAACGCACGAGATCGTGTCTAAGATCTCACTAAAAATAGGGGGTCTCATTGGAGCGCTCCCCTATATATATATATATATATATATGGAGAGGTTCAAGAAAGAACCACTAAATAAAAGAAGAACGGGGAACCATTTTCAGTCATTCGATCATCAAGATCTACGGTGGATGTATCATCTTGTTGGATGAATGCAGATCCTGGGTTCGAATCGTGAAGGGAGCAATTTTTTTATTTTTTTTAGTGCATTAATTTTAACAGCGAATGCATTAATTTTTGCAGTGGATGCATTAGATTTGATGGTTATCACGTTTTCACAAATAATGTAGTTCTCTCTAGAACTACACCATATATATATATATATATTATTTTCGCAATTTATACATTTACAGAGCGAATTCATAGGTGTTCTACATAGAATTCATGCATTTTTGTTGATTTGTATTTTTTTATTTTAAGAGCTGTTTTTACCGTAGCCCAGCTCTGTAAATGTATGAATTGCGAAAAATAAATCTTTTGCTATCTATGGGATTGGAACTGAGATCATGAATTCATCCAACAAGGTGATGAATCAACCATAGATCTTGATGATCTAAGGGCTGAAAATGATTCATATTTTATATTTTAAAAAGTGCTTTTAAAAGCCCACCTAAAATAAAAACACTTTTTAAAATATAAATTATGAATCATTTTTAGCTCTTAGATCATCAAAATCTACGGTTGATTCATCACCTTATTGAATGAATTCATGGTCCCAAGTTCGAATCTCATAGATAGCAAAAAAATTATTTTTCGCAATTCATACAGTTACACAGTGCATTCATATATGTTCTACATACAATTCATGCATTTTAGCTAGTTCATATTTTATATATGATAAACACTCATTTTGCATAGTTTTTATGACTTATATTCTGTGAATTATGTCGGAATTGTGCCCATTATGTTGTCGTTTAGAGTTTATGTCATTATCATTTCATGATTTCACGTTTGGGTATAGTTTTGGCTAATTTGATGCAGGAATGGGTGTTTCTAGAGCATTAAGAACCAAGGGAATATGTCTAGGAGAAAAGTTGGAGGAGAAACGAGCCCGAATATCGAGAAAAGGCAAACAAAATAAAGAAAACCCGTTTGAGGAAGAGAAACGGCGACCAGGGAGATGGTCGCCGTTTTCGGGTGTTTTGAAGAAGAAGATCGACGACCTAGACAGCGACCGCCGTCTAGACCGCCGAAGTCCCTGTTCCGATTTTACACATTGAGTTTCAAATTCGACGGTCGCCGTTTCAAGGAGGAAAAATTGTTGAAGAACGGCGACCTGATCGGCGGTCGCCGACGGGGCCGCCGTTATCCCCGCATTTTTAAGTTATTAGCTTTTTTATCTGTTATTTTCGATTTTTGTATTGGGTTTTTCCTTGTGACTATATAAAGGTCTTTTATTTGACCTATCTAGGGTTCCACACTTTAGTTTGCAGTTCTATAGCTTTTAGTTTTCTTTGTTTTCCAGTTTTTAGAACTTAGATTGGACTTCTGCAAGGATTGAAGATTCAAGATTGTTCTTTCGATTTTAATCAGAGTTTTTATTCAATTCAATTTTTACAATTGCTTTTTTTTTATTATTATTATGTTTGTGTTTTATTTTGCTATGTCTGGCTAGTTCCTTAATCTGGACCTAGGATTTGTATATAGTTGATTGAATATGTGTTATTTGATTTATTGATATCAATTTGCTCTACAGCTTGTGATTCATGATTCCTGGTGAATTACCTTATCAATAATTTACATGTTTAGTTGTTCAGTTTAAGTCTTAAATGCTATAATTGTTCAGTCGATTCAGGAATGCATGATATAGTTTTTGCCTTGAGTCTTGAATGCGATAGGTGATGCTATATGAAGCTATTCTTTGTGTGCTTTTTAGAGTTAATTTATTCCTTTTAGTCTTGAATGCGATAAGGGATTTATTAATCTACTTTCATAGTTGTTCGTTAGAGAAGATTATGAATAACTTAGTGATCTTTCATCAGGGCTGGATTAAATTAGTAATTGAATCAATAGATTAAATGCATGTGTTTTATTAACGATAGTACATCCCTAGGGTCAGAGTCTTTTATAGTTTGATTTATTGTCTTGCATTATTTACTTTGTGTGTTTTTAATTTTAATTCATTCATTATTGTTCTGCTTGCCTGAATATTATAGAGTCTGAATTGTGATTACTTAGGGTACTTTCGTTTATCATTCCTTGTGGATACGAGACTTTGCTTACTGTTTATTGCTACAATTTTCACTGTGTCAGTTGCAGTTTTTGTTACTAATAAATTAGTGATCAATATGTTAATAAGTATTTATATTGTAGCTCTTCGCTATATATATATATATATATAGGGGAAGGCTAAAATAAGAACGCTTCTTAAAATATAAATTAGGAACAATTTTCAGCCCTTAGATCATCAAGATCTACGGCTGATTCATCACCTTGTTGGATAAATTCATGGTCCTGAGTTCGAATCCCAAAGGTAGCAAAAAATTATTTTTCGCAATTCATGCCTTTATACAGTTTATTCATGATTGTTATACATAAAATTCATGCATTTTTGCTGGTTCGTAATTCTTAAAATAAAGGTGGTTTATTGAATAACCGCCCCCTATATATATATATATAGGGGTGGACTACCGTGAGAGCACATCTTAAAATAAGAAATAAGAGCAATTTTTAATGTATGAATTTTATGTAGAATACGTATGAATTCACTGTATAAATGTATGAATTATGAAAAATAATTTTTTGCTACATTTGGGATTCGAACTCAGGACCATAAATCCATCCAATAAGATTACGAATCAACCATAGATCTTGATGATCTAAGGGCTGAAAATAATTCTTATTTTATATCTTAAGAAATGCTCTTATTTTAGCCCTTCCATATATATATATATATATATATATATATATATATATATAGGGGAGGGTTACAGTGAAAACACTTCTTAAAATATAAATATAAACGTTTTTTAATGTACGAATTTTATCCAACAAGGTTACGAATTCATCCAACATGGTTACGAATTGTGAAAAATAAATTTTTGCTACCTTTGGGATTCGAACCCAGGACCACGAATTCATCCAACAAGGTTACGAATCAACCGTAGATCTTGATGATCTAAGGGCTGAAAATTGTTTATATTTTATATTTTAAGAAACGTCTTTATTTTAGCCCTCCCCTATATATATATAGGGAATGGCTAAAATAAGAGCATTTCTTAAGATATAAAATAAGAATCATTTTCAGCCCTTAGATCATCAAGATCTACGGTTGATTCGTAATCCCGTTGGAAGGATTTATGGTCCTGAGTTCGAATCTCAAAGGTAGCAAAAATTTATTTTTCACAATTCATACCTTTATACAGCGAATTCATATATATATATATATATATATATATATATATATATATATATATATAAACACGAACACGCCCACACTCATCAAATTATATTGAACATATCAGTCATTTTGTTGAACGCTCATCAAATTATACTTAATTTTTGGGGGTTCTGGGGTTCGACCCCCCTATATGTTCAACAAAAAAATCCGTTGAACATGGCGTGAATAAATGTTGACCGTTAGATTATATAAGATCAACGGCTGATATTTGTTCTCTGTTATTTGAATATTTAGTGTTCTCCATTGAGCGCCCACACACACACACACACACATATATAGGGGTGTGCTACCGTGAGAACACATCTTAAAATAAGAAATAAAAGCAATTTTTAATGTTTGAATTTTATGAACACGTATGAATTATGTAGGATTTTAAAGAATTTCAAAAGTTTGGGTGTATTCAATCTAGACTTTTAAAAGTCCTTTAAAATCCAGAGGTATTCAATCCATATTTTTTTAAGTCATTTAAAATTCAGAGGTATTCAAACCAGACATTTTAAAGCCTTTTAAAATCATTTGATATTCAATATTTCATGGATTTTAACAATCCATGGATTCTGATAGATTTGTCAAAAAAAAAAAAATACAAAGGACGAAATCCGAACTTCAGACTTGAGATTTCGATGGATTCCTCTAAACTCCACGCGACTCCACGCGGAGTCTATGAATTTCGAAAGTCCTTTAAAATCCATGGACTTTTTAAAATCATTTAAAATCCTACAGAATCTCAATCAAAAACACCCCCCTAAAATAAAGTTTCCAGGGAACAATTAATTCGAAAGCTAGTGAAGAGAAGGATGAGTGTTTAGGGCTTCTACATGCTAGCTCCCAAATCTCCGATATAAAACAACAGATTTATTTATATTTTAAAATTTTAATTAAAATTATAAACTTACTAAAATACCCCTAGGGCATGTTTGTTTCACATGAATTGTGGCCCGAGCAACTAATCTGATTCCTAATTATTAAATTTCTGTGTTTGTGTTTGGTTTAATTATAATAAAATAAAATAAGTAACTTGTTTCCTAAAATTGGGGAAAGTTACTTGAAATTCCAGGATTCTTATTCCCTAGCCCAACCCACGTATTCTTTTTCCTTAGTCTGGGGATTTTAACTAAAATACCCTTTTAGTGTGTAACAATATAAAATATACTATTACACACTTTTTTGAAACGAAAAAAGTGTGTAATAGTGTATTTTACACTGTTACACACTTTTTCGCAACCACATACTTTTACATTATTACACACTTTTGTGAAAAAGTGTGTAACAGTGTAAAATACACTGTTACACACTTTTCGCAGTTACACACTTTATGTTATTACACACTTTTGCGAAAAAGTGTGTAACAGTATTAAGGGTATAATTGTACATTTACGTTAGAAAATGCTAGTTTTTCCATATTTTTATTTGGGTGAACATTTTTTCCTTTTCTTATACAAGAACGGCTAATTGAGCCCATTAACTCATTTTAAAAGGTACGGGAAAAAAAAGACCTCTCTCCGTTATTTCTTTATTTCGCTCAATTTTCTTTCTCTGCAAGTCTTCTCTCTCGCTCTCTTGCTTATTTCATCGTCAACAGTTTTTCGTCTAAATTTAATCTTGCCTAGGTTATTCATTAAACCCTCAATTTATTAATTAATTTACAATAACTGTATGAATTGATTGTCAAATTAATTTGTTTTTCTTTAAAATTAATTTCTTTTTCTGTGTATTCGTCGAGTTTCGAAACTATTTGTGGTGCGGCTTTCAACATCTATCAATTTTAACATTGTGGGAGTCGTGTAGCTGTAATTAATTAAGTTAATGTTCGATTAGTTTCTAGAAGTTGCCATTGCTATGACCACAGCGTGAAGTAGTCTTAATTTTATTCGGAACTAAATAAGAAAAAATAAATATATATCTGAAGATGAAGATTTACTTCATCCGATCGTGAAAGAAAAGGAAAATCTCCACCAGACTTGAGATTTGCTTGTCTGGCATCAAGTGATTGAAATAAATTATTGATCCTTGAGTAAAGGTTTTCTTTCTTTACGGTGTACACAAGCACAAAATTTAGAATCCTTTTTCTTATTCTTTCCAAACACTGAATAAGTAATCTGTCAGGAATCATATTCTCAGGATTCATATTCCCAGAAATCATACTTTCCCCTGGTGATTTCCAAATTTTCTTCAGAGGGGGGGAGTTGTTCCTCCGCCCATGGTTATAAATGAATCGAATCGAAGTTAATACCATTGTATTCGATTTGTATTTTCATATTCATGAAACTATTCGAGTATTCGATTTGATATTTGAATATCATCCGAATAGTAAATCTGATTCTTATTGGATTCAAATTGATATTCAAATTATTCATATTCAATTTGAATACTTGATTCAGTGTTTTTAGTATATTTTGAACAATAGTATTCAAGAATTCAATTTGAAATTATTTCTTATTCGAACTGTTCAGCTCGACTTAAACTTTTCACCGTAAAATAATATTCTAAAAAATATGAGATTCTATACCATACATTGAAATACATTACTTAAAATATCTAATTGAATATTTATGAATACTAGTACATCCTCCCGTGCGATGCACGGGCCACGATATATTTATTTATTTTTAAAATTTTAATTTATATAAATATATTACTCCCTCCGTCCCACTCTAATAGGTTCGTTTTCCTTTTTGAGACGTCTCACTCTAATAGGCTCGTTTTTCATTTTCAGTAAAGAAAATGTACTTAATTGGTGTAAATCACGCCACTTACTCCTGAAAAGTAAGTTTCTTAATAACAAAAAAATTCTGTTAATTTAAATATTAGTATTTGATAATTTATCAACTTAATGAGTAGGAGTATAAGTATTAAATTTGATGAGTATTGTATAATAATTAAATTTACTGATTATAAAGCATATAATTTAAGTGAATCTCATTTTGAGCAAATAACACTAAAACTATCAATAACAATATTAATAGACATCATATAATAATTTTGGGCTGTTAAAAGTACGAACTGCATTATTATTAAAAGTTCATATTTAAATAGCTGAAAAATAATTACAAAAATAGAAAAAATACGAATAATATAAAAACAAAATATAACAACAAATATGTTTATAGAAACAAATAAATAATTTGTACATATTATTAATTAAATCTATATTACATTTTAAATTCTAATTTTAAGATAAATAACTATTTTTTACAAATTCATATTGAAATTTCCTTCTCCTTAATTGCATTAAATTAAAATAATTATAATCAAACAATCATGTAAGTTTTTTTGCAAGAAAAAAAAAGACATTTAATTATTTTTTCACCAACAAACGAAAACAAAATAAAATAACTCATTTTTTATAGTATTATATAAAAATGTATATAATTTATGTCAAATCTTAGAAAAAAATATTATAATGATATTTTTCTATTTTTCTAATATTATAAATATCTTAAGAAAGAAAGAGAGTAAAATAAAATGGTTCAAATAAGTTCAAAGAAAGGAGAATATAAAATAGAACCTAAACCTTGTATATTAAAGATTATACATAACACAAACTTAACAAATTTTGGTATTTTTTTAAAAAACTTTAAAATTTATATAGTTCAAAATATTATCTACTCTACTCAAATTTGAGATAGTTCTTTGGTATTTGATTATTATTTTCTATAAAATTAAAATTAATAAATATTTTGATAATATCGTCTCAACGTTTGTTGATAATAGTTCATCATATTTTTTAATTAAAAGTTTTTATTTACATGTTTTTATGTTATGTTTGATAAAGTAATCCAACGAATAAATTTGATGTTTTATTTGTTCTTTTAATCAAAAGAGAAGAGAACATGATAAATTTTGTGGAGAGAGATTAATATATCGATAATATAATAACGTGGAGTGAATAAGGAGAGAGAGGGGAAAAAATGAAAGAATATAGAAAAAGAAAGAAGAGAGAGAAATATAATCACTTTAAAATTTTAAATTATAATAACTTATTTATTTCAAATTCACATTTAATGATTTTTATATCAAATTAAAAATCTTGTCATGATCTTTAATTTAAGATACATGTCGAATATATTTTCATAAATTAAATTTAAAGATTTTTAGAAAATCATCTAAATATGAAAAATAGGTTAGAAGAGAGAAAATTTTGGAATTGAGAAAAAATGGGTGAATGTATAAGGAAATGAGGAGAGAGAAAATATGGGAAAAAATGATAGTAGATGAAACGTAACTTATCTCACATTTCTACTTTTCTCTCTCCTCTCACCCCACTCTCTTTTAATTTCTAAACTTTTATCCTTAATTGACATTATAATTGTAAAAATGCCATTAAATTGGCGGGAAGAAAACTGGTGTTTTATATTATATATAGATTAAATGGAATATCATACTTTCGTATTTATATTTGAATACTAATTAAATAAAAAATGCATTTGAATTCGAATCATAAAGTTTCAAATGCAAATATCAAATATTTTAAATATGAATACCGAATGGAGAAAAATTATTCGAATCGTATACACCCTTACTTTCAACCTTAAGATGGTGTCATGTTCCTTTTTTTTCCTTTAAATTGCGATGTGACTATTGCAAAACTTTCTGACTCTATACATCACTATCTGAATTTCTAAAAAAATTCCCATTTGGAAACTAATTAAGACTACCCCAATTAAGCCCCCCCTTCGTCTGCCATTTAGGTATATGTGATTATTATATTTCAAGAATGGAACATCTGATTCAATTTATTTTTTGCAGAAATGGACTGCTTGGATAACATTTTTTACGCATCTTTGATTTGTCACTAAATTAATCTATACGTGAATGTTCAAAGTATAGCATAAAATTAGTTGATTAAAGGGCTGAAAAGCATTTTTTGTCACATATATCGGAATAGTGATGCATGTGTAAAATTAATAATTAGTGCATGTTCAAAAATAAGGAGATCCTACTCTATATATCCAACCCAACTATAAATAGCATTTGATATATAGTATTTATTTATAGAAACATATATGTTAAAAATAGGAAGAAAAAAACAAAGAAATATGCGAAAGTTTGTTAGTAATAATTGTTGGCGAGGAAGAAGAATATAATGAGAATAGTTGTTAGGAGGGAAAAGGGGAAAAGCAATAATAGGAGTAGGGTTTGATAGAGTGAGGAGAAATAAGGGGAAGACGATAGGGTTGAGGGACAGCAACGCGTGCTTCTTCTACTGTTGCTTCTCATGCTAAATTCTGCTTCTTTCTAATTGTGGTCCAAACTACACTTTGTTAGGTCCAATAATATTCTCTCTCTCTCTCTCTCTCTCTCTCTCTCACCAAATATATTTACATAAAGTATTTTATGAGATCGTATTGATATTTCAGTTTGTAAAGTTCATTGATTAGGAATGTAGGCCAAAATTGGCTGGGAGTGGCATGATTTCAGTAATATTAAGACAAGTGTCTAATTTTTGTTATATTTCTACGTGTAACAAAATTTCGTTATATAAAATTCTTTAACAAATTTAATTGATACACCCTCAAATCTCACTTAATTTAATTAGTGACATGTTTTCTTTTTTTACACGCATAGTAATTACTCTTACCCATCACAAAAAATGTCATAATTTTATTTAATGGAATTTATAAATCTCACAATTCTTAAAACTTAAATCAGTATGGCTCAAAACCACATTACTTCTTCGTCCCAATTTTTCTTTTTTCTTTTTTCCTTTTTCTTCTCTCTCTTGTTTATTGTGAGCTGAGAGGTCGTGGTTGAAGTTGATAAGTACATCAAACATTATCTGTATGGCCGTATCTACTTCACATGCGAATTGTCAGTGCATCACAAAACAGTTAACTTGACCTAAGTTGTAGAGGTGAGATACCTAGCCGAAGAGCTTCGATCTTGACATGCATATATACTTCTGCTTAAATCTTAATTAATTAATTTCAACCATTTTATGTGAAACAATGTTGGACCGGACCACTCCACTTGGAATATATATAAATTTACAAAAGTTACTGCTAAAGCTTTACAGTCCCGGAATTTCTTGCATGCATTTAGAAAGAAAAAAGAAAATCAAAATGGTTGGCATATTTTTTTTTTTTTTTGAGGGGGGTTGGCATATTTTAAAACATGTAATTTTATTTAATTTGAGCCAATCAATCTCAAAACAATCACCCCTACCCTGCTACCCTTATCTTTATAGTCGAGAACTCGATCCGAGGAAGAACATTTAATTTTATTATTTATTTATCATCTGCATGCAAAAAACCTGTTTACTACGTGGATTAGAATTTGCAATCGAAATGGAAAGATGTTAGTGTCATAAATAATCAAAAGTTGTAATGGATAGAATTTAGTGTCCCATTTTTTTAATTTTTTATTTTAGAATAATTCAGTGTCCTGTGTTAGTACCACAAGTAAATTATGTAATCAAAGAGTAATGTTAACAAGAATGTTAATAATATTCAAACTATAGTTAATTACTCACTGGTTGTATTTATATAACTCGTGAAAAAATATATATCATGTGTGTTCTTTATTTTTCGATGGGTTCAATATTAGCTAAATCATTATGCTTAATAACATTACAAGGTACAATACACAATTTCTTGGTGATCAACGTTATAGGTTAGCTGTCTAAGATTAAAACATCTCTATCTACTAATTAAGAATGTTGATTGATCAACATAGAAAAAACTCAGTCGAGTAACCTAAGATTAAATGATCAAATAACAACCTACTACGCTCTAATGACGCTTTGATATTCAATTCTTGCCTTCCTGACAATACAAAGATAGCTGAAAGAGTTTAATAACACTATAAATTTGTTTGAGTAATATTAATTGGAATGTTGATAAACAGAATGTTAATAACATTCAAGTTAACATGCAGTGGAAAGGAAGTAACACACCGTAATACTTTTCACGAGTTAAATAAATTCAACCTGTTAGTGCCTCATGGCCAAATCCACTTTCTTGCACTAGATGAAAACGTCGTGCGTGGGTGATAGTGACGAATTGAGGAAGGCTGCAGATTGTTGTCTTCTTCAATGCAATACGTCTCCGACTGGACACTCATCACTGTTGAAACGAGATTATTTTTTCGTTTCACTCGTTTCTCTCATATGTGGGCATATCTCGGGTCAACTAGCACAAATGTAACTATTGGCACTATTGTTATTAGTCCTTGCCCTGACAGATTTTGGTACTAATGACATAGATGGGACTAATAGGAACACTGACCCCTTCCATTTCTTCAAGTGACACGACATGAACGCCCATGAATGCCTTATAGGAATTGTCGAGACCAGAACAACGATTGAACGAGCAAGAAATGGCGCCCATCAGTCACACGAGTAATGGAGCAGAAGGACAAAGCTGGAACAGCATATCCAGCCTATCAAAAAATTGAGCCAAACTCTTTCGACAACGTCAACTTGTGGGAGATTCAAAGAACGGTGGAATATTATGGTAACAAGCTATATGATCTACCGATGGAGATGGGCAGCTATGAAAGTCGTGATTGCCACAATAGAATATGATAGAAATGAATTTATCAAAATCTTCGAGGCAAGTTTTGCTGGAATGGCAAAACAATTCTGGGATAAAGCATCAACAGAGGCTAAGAATGAGTTGTTCACCAAAGAATCAGCTCTGGAAATCTTTGAAAATGCCAACCACTAGATTAAAATCCATTTTCTTGGAATGAATTTCTTCGAAGCATTAGGAGAAGAGAAGCGCAAAAAATATCGACAAACACTTTACAATCTAAGATTGGTAGTGCTGGAGCCAAAAGCTCTTGATGAATTCTTACACCTGTATGCCCTATATGTCCATATGGGGTTACTTGATGATCAGACAGCTAGGGACCTCTTTTTCACAAAGTTTCCAAGTCTATGGAGGGAAATGCTCATCAACAAGTACGTGTCACCAGGGGAATATCTACTTGATAGTGCATCAAGAAGAATGACATATGTTCACAACAAGCTGTCCGTATGGTGCCAAAAAGCGGCAGACCAGAGAAATCTCAGGAAATTGAGAAAGCTCAATAAAAGATCTCCATTGATGTGCAACAACCTCGACCTTCCAACAGAGATTGAGGCTGAGTTTCTGTATCAACGGAGGAAAAAGAAGAAACATACGTATCAACCCTATAAAAAGGAACCAAGAATAAGGTAAAGTTCTTGGAGGCCCAGAATAATGTGGACCAGACAGAAGGCACGTTCCTAAAAATCAGGCCAACGGAGCGAACCATCAAGGAGCCGATTTTCATCTCAAATGCGAACTCCGGCAAGAAAAACTTTCAGGCATACCCAAGCCAAAACAAATGAAAGTTTCAAAGATTGCAACTGCTGGATGTGTGGTGCAAAAGGGCATATTTCTACCAATTGCCCTAACAACGAGAAAAAAAAGGGATGAGGAGATTCGAATTCACACCGGATATCAAAGATGCCATCTACAACCAGGAACTGATACCCATATATCAGTTCGCATATATCTCCTCGGATGAGAGTATATATGAACAAGAAGAACTCTTCAGCTCTGAAGATTTAGACATGTCTGATGGATCATCCGGAGATGAGTCAGACTGAGAAAGAGAAAGTTATCCACTTTCAAAAGGAAGATCAAGAAGGATATACCAGTCATTTCCTAATACCACAGCAAAAGATGGTGGATAAAATCAAGAATAAAACCCTGAATATACAATCATATCAAGGGTTCTCAAGAGGAAGGTTGGACCAAGTCATACAAAGCTTGAGTCCATTTAAAAGGAAGCATCATGTTTATTTCGGCACAACCAGTCGAGAAACGTCGCTTCCAATAGAGTTGACAGGAAACCAAGTGGAGATCCAATTAATTCCAGCTGAAGACGTGCAGAGGGATCTCGCAAAAATGAAGACAGAAGTCGCAGCAGTGATGAAATGGATTCATATCGGAGCAATCCAGCTGGTAATCAAGTCCTCACTTTCAACAGGAATTGATTTACCAATTGATATTGCAATATGCGACAAGAGAATTACAAATCCAAGAGATGCAGTGCTGGGAGCTTTCTCAGGCAATCTATATGCCAAGCAGATTATAACCGAATTATACCCACAGATCGCTTATAATCTTCAAGATGCAGACTTCAGCAGAGCCCTGGCACTCTATCAGGACTACAAGAGGAAGGATCTGATGACAGGGGGAATAGGCCGTACTCGATTACATATCAAGTATCGTATGCCCTATCAAATTCCCATCATACAGATTTATTTTTGGGAAATTTTTTTATTGAGATCTCGAAAATATTCAAAGAGATGGCCAAAGCTATCAGCCCGGATCGAGTTGAAATCCCAGCAATTAGGGAAATCGACATCCAGGTCAAAGACAAACACGTGCTGAAGCATAATCAAAGTCTCAGATTGGAAGCACCAAGGTTGTCATTCCAAGGAGAAAGGCTGATATCAAGGCCTTTGGAAAGAAGTTTCTCTCAGTCCTACGAGAGAAAAACAATCCAGGAAGCACCAGTCCAAGGCATAAAGGTAAAACTCAAGTGCCAGAATGATGGAGAAGTGTTTCCATAAGATTTGATACAACTGAAAGGAAAAATCAGTTTCCTTGCAATACGTTGTATTACTTGAGGAATCCAGAAAGTAACCGATATATCAAAATTCTGGAGAACAGAGGCTTTGAGATCGAGATCGAGGGCAAAGTCGAACAAGAAGCTGACGTCCTAATCCTAGGGCGAAATTTCCTTAACAAATATACACCATGGTCAAGGAAAGGAAGGGGAATGGAGATCACAATCGGTGAAAATAGGTTGTTGATCGAATGACAAGTCCATTCTCGATTTACATCTCGGTCGGAATGTTATATGAGAAATTCAAGGCGGAATATTTTGCTGCCTACATTGATTCAGGAGCAGGAATCTGTACAGCAAAATGGGGAGTCTTTCTCACAGACGTTGAAGAAGAACTGCCTCGAATTGCAAGGAAGAGATTTCTTAAAGGAGATTTTGCTCTTATCAAAATGAGTAAAACAGAGAGAAATACTGATCGGTGGAGCAGGACAAACACCTTGGTACAAGGTCAAGACTCCACCAATCTATTTCCATGATATGGGAGCGGATATATTGTTCGGAAATAATTTTCTGCAAACCTTCAAAAGGTATACACAGGACAATGAAGCCAGGAGGCTTGTGTTCACAACCAATTGTGATCACAAAATCATTGTGCAAAGGCTTGAAGGAGCTTTTAACCGGGCTATGCCAGTCAACTTTCGCAGCAAGCGTGGTGATGAAGGCAGACTCCGGCGACCACAAATGAAAGATCAACGAAGGTTCAGAGATATTCTGCTGAAATGCAGAGCCGAGGGATTTCCAGATCTCTCCGAGGAAGAAACTCAAATCCTCAAAGTCTCCTTAATATCACACAAAGATATTGGGGAAGAAGAATATGTGTCTATAGCCGATGTCAAAAGGAGAATCCAGAATTGTTATCATGAGGATTCTTTGGCATGGTGGGACAAGAATCAGCTCAAAGCTACCTTGAAGGTTAAAACTGAAAATGAGCATGAGTTTGTGCGGTTCAGGCCAATCCTGATGAATACTCAAGATTAGCAGGATATGAGGAGCATAATCAAGGAACATCTTGATTTGCGGTTGATCGAACCAGGGAACTCGCCATATAGAAGTCCTGGAGTTCTGGTTAGAAATCACGGGGAGATCAAAAGAGGAAAACCAAGATTAGTTATTAATTACAAAGGAATTAATGACATTCTTGAGTTTGATGGCTATTTCATCCCAAGCAAAGAACACCTTATCAACTGCATCAGAAGTGCAAAGGTATTCTCAAAATTTGATTGCAAATCGGGATTTTACCAGATTCGCATGGAGGAAGGGAGTAAGAGGTTCACAGCCTTCTCAACTCCACAAGGACATTATGTCTGGAATGTCATGCCAATAGGGCCACCAATGCACCTCAGATGAATATGGATAATCTTTTCAAAGATTATTCTTCATTCATGTTTGTTTATATTGATGATATCCTTATTGCATCAAAGAACATTCATGAACATGTTAGGCATCTGGAGATCTTTGCAGATGTTTGTCAATAAGAAGGATTGGTGCAGTCTGAAAAGAAGGCAGTCGTGGCAACCCAGAAGATGGAGTTTCTGGGAATTGAGATCGATGAGACCGAGATAATTCTACAAGATCATATTGTAGAAAAAGTCCAGAAATTCCCAGGGGATCTCAACGAGAAGAAGCAACTCCAAAGCTTTCTAGGAGTTGTTAATTTTGCAGGGATGTTCATTAAGAACCTTGCAGAACACGGGAAAATCTTTAGTCTTTTACTAAAGAATGATGTTCCATTCATTTGGAAAGAAGAACATCGTGAGAGTATTAAGAAGCTGAAAAAGATTTGCAAGAATCTCTCAAAACTTTCAATACCACAAGATGAGGACGATCTAGTCCGTTACACAGATGCGAATGATTTCTGGTGGCGGCCGTGCTCACTAAAATCACCCCTTATGGAGAGGAACCGTGTAGATACTGTAGTGGCCTCTTCTCCGACAGTGAAGCTGTGCGCTGGCACATCAACGAGAAAGAATTTTATGCAGTTAGAAAGTCGTTAAAAAAATGGTCATTATTTCTACTTGCTAAGAAATTTGTCTTGAGAGTCAATAACACTAACGTTAAGGCCTTCTTAACCAAGAAAATTAAATATAAACCTGAAAAGGCTAGATTACTAAGATGACAAGTTGAATATCAATATTACGATTTTGATATTGTTATTTTGAAATCTGATGATAATATTCTTGCAGATTTTCTAACAAGGGATGGAGCCAACTGAGGTTGACGCCATCATTATAAACCAGAGGTAGCTCCAGGATAACATGGAGATGCTACAACAAGAATGACAAGAGTGTATACTCCATGCCAAACAAGCTTGAAGGATACTGTCGGCTGATGAAGTCAAAGTGTCTGACCGCATACGAGAATGCCTTAAGAAGATAATAAATTTTCATAAAGCAACCCAATGACCGCTCCTGCGAGGAATTAGGGAACCCCTGGTTAAAGAAGGAATTACTATACAGGACGGATTACCTGTAGCAGGGGATTCAAGTACCCCTAGCACGAGCTCTGAGGTTATGGCCTCCAAGCCGGAGACTCAAGAGAAAGATGATGTTAAGGGTTCACACCCTGAATCATCATGTCAACCCAGCACCTCTGGGGAAAAAGAGGGAAATACCAGTCTTAGGCCAATGACGGGCAAATCTAAGGTTGATACTAACATTTTAGAAGTATCTCTGATTTGGTAAGTTTACCAGTCCAGGTGGGAGAAACTTAATACAAGAAGAGGCATTAATCCAGGAACCAGCCGAGTTGATGTTGGAGGAAAATATCCTCGGGTGTGGATGACCATTGGAGCCAATCCACAAGAAGTCAAGGAATGGTTTGAATTTGGGGCACTGGCCTCAGTTTATATAATGTCCCCAACGTTCAAGGAAATCAAAGGTCTGCCAAAGTGGATCCAAGAAACAGTCTTTTCTGCCTGGGAGAACAATGAGTCCCTGAGACGGGGGGATATTTTGGAGCTATACTTCTTTAGTGCAGTACCAGAACCTTCTGGAAAGGGCAACCACGAAGCTTTCCATTTTATAAAGCTCCTGAAGGCCCGACAATCAAGCTTTGAATCGAATCAAAGCTCCCGATCATCAGCTCTCCATTGTCGCCACATTTACAGAAGACCAGATTTCCACAAAGCGAGCATAGGGGATTATGAGTCTGTCTCACGGAGATGGACAAAGTCAAGTTCAAATTCAAATTCTCTCAGAATTCGGGTTTGAGATCATTCTTGTTAAACACTATGACAGAAAATACTACCAGGTTTGCCGAAAAAGCCTTTGAGGAAAAAAGGCTAACAATTTGGCAAAACAAGATTGCGGGGAGTAAGGAGGTTCGCTGCAAGTTCTGCAATATGGCTCATTTTGCCCATTGGAACGATCATGTCTACATGAAATGTCCCACGCAGAGAGAACCGGAGTTTGCTAAGGGTTTTCTTCCAAAACCTGATAAGAAAAAGTTCCGATCTGACGAGTATGAGGAGCACAAGACTCCGCGTGGACGAGCACCGCGGGCACCAAAAAAGTAAGATGCCCGACATAGAAAAGGGAGTCATGTGACTCGCATCAGGAAATCCACTCACCAAAAAGAAGACGACAAGAGTGGGTGGAAGAAAAGGACGGATCACCCTACTTGAAGAAAACAACAAAAGTAGGGTAAAACAACAGGAAAACCACTCACCAAAAGTATACGACAAAGTTGAGTGGAGGGAAAAGCAGTCGGCCCCTACCAACATTTATCACAAAGTGATAAAAGAAGGGTCTTGCCCATCAAGTCCCATGTGAAGGTACTAAGATAATGGCCGACAAGAGAAGATGGCCATCACTATCCAAGTTAGCTGGCCACAACGAAAAGAATCCAAGGCCAACTACCAATAATTATATAGGGTATCAGACCTCTATATAAACAAAGCTCTGGAGAGGAAGAAGGCATCCGAAAATTCACAACACCTTCACACAACACACTCTCTCTAGAAATCTATCCTTCGTAATTTTTAAATTCTTGTTTTCAAAGTTTTTCAGTTTTTAGTTTTAGTTTCTTTTATTTTATGTATACAAGTATTAGCTACTAATGAGTAGCTAAAACAAGTTTGTCTCCTCCCTTAGGGAATTTTATGAAATAAATTAAATATTTTATAATTCATCTTTAAACACTTTAATTTTGTTCAACTTTCCGATTTAGTAAAAATTTTCTTTCATTTTCCAACAAAATATTATACGTCGGAACTTAGTGAAGGAGGAAGGATTGCAACCATCCTTTGCGAGCGCGTGGTTGGACGGAGCCTTGGTGGCAGACGGTCCGTAAAACGCAACAAGTACTGACTCCTGAAAAAGACCATTCGACTAAAGGTATAATGTTGGTTTATGTTTAGATTAATTTTGAAGTGATACGGAAGCATGTTGGGCCTTATTTTTTTTATTGCTTTATAATTAAGGGTAATTTTGCCTGAAATGATATCATGTTGGGGTTCTTTTTTAAGTGCTTGAATATATGTGGGGGTCTTTCTATAATTTGTATGAATACAGGGTAAATTTGTAATTATCATGAAAATTGACATGAGGAGTTTGAACAATCTTGAAAGTATTTGATAATTTGTGGATTTTGTAAAGTTTGTGAGGAAAATGAATTTTCTTCGAAGTTTGTGATATTACACATAATTATTCCTTTTTTGTAGTTCAATATTATTACACAATTCTGCAATGGATGTAGTGAAAGAAAGCCCACGACAAAATTATTTACTGTAGGTTGGGTACCAGTTTTTCTAATAATAATAATAATAATAATAATAATAAATGGCATCCTTGGGCTCTTAAAAAAATGTCATCCTTTGAATGTAAAATTTAAAAAGTTCAGGAGAAAAAATATCTTTGGTCTCTCCCCCCTTCATGAATGTCATGGGGTCATATTGGGCCTTTGATTAAATTGAAGAAAATGAGTAGAGGACTGAATATGGCATTGATATCTTGTTAATTAATGAAATTGAAGTTGTATTTTCGCATATTCATTATTTGTTTCTTCAACGTCTGCAATCCATTTTTTCTCTAGCGACTGTTCAAATGGTGAAGGGATATATTTTGTTACTATTTTGGATGGAGTTATTAGTTAAATACTTATTAGAATTTTAAATTTTATTTATAAGAGCAAAATATTATATTTATTATAATTATTAATATTATTTCTAAATAAGAGTAAAATGAAAACTATGAATAGAATTACCCTTATCTTGAATATAATTAAAATCAATAATACGCAATATGCCCAAGTAATCAATTATTAATAATAAAATTGAAATTAAATGCTAAAATACCCTAATTGAGTATAATAAATTCTAGCTAACAAGTACAAAATTAACTAAAACACAAAAAAAAAAAAAAATTGAAGAAAAAAAAAAGATATTTAACAACATTGAAAGAATAATTAAACTAGTATTAGTGTCCCACCATCAACAAAAAATTAATGTTTTATCTCCAGCAAAAGGTAAATGTAAGAGAAATAGTGAGACCACCAAACCAGATTATAAAAGCACTCTCAGCTATTTGTGACCCTATATAATAATTGGGCCATTGAGCAAGAAGAGCTTCTGCAAGTTTCACATATGAAGTTCAATAGCTGAAATAACATAAGATTGTTTGGAGTGTTGGACATCATCATGAACGACATCTACGCAAGATTACATATGAAGGCAACTAAATCCTATGATTACAACATGAGCAAATGCACACTTCTTAAATACACAGCATGTGCATATACATGTAAAATACTTACTTGGTGTATTGGAAGAGTTACTGAGAGTTGAGATGGACAGCAGTGACGGTTGAGACCATAGACTCCACACCACAAAGATTATAGCCCCTGCAGATCTTATAGTAGCCGTCCTCACCCCAGCTTTCCCCCCAAGAATTCTTGATGATCCAGTACGGCTTCTCCTTGAAGCGGATGGGCGCATACCCAGCTGAACCGTATCCCACCAGAACCACACCGTGATCCAATGATTTGCCGCAGATGTAAGGGCACGAGACTCCTTTTATGTATGTCTGCATCCAGAGTGCGTTGATCCCCACTACCATACAATGAAATACAAGTCAGTACCGAATTTTTGTCTTTATTATGGAGTGGTGAGAAACTTGAACATAGCTGCGACTCATACCTGCAAGAGGGCCGTGCTTCACCAGATTTGCAGCAATTTGGTCATCATCTATAGAGACAACGCTGAAGTTTGATACACCGGCAACAATTCCGTTCTGGTTAAATTTGCATTGACCATCAACTCCAGTGTAAGGATAATCTTTCTCTGTTTGGACTCCACCAGCCTTGAGGATGTATTCGAAGGCATTGTTCATTAGTCCGCCATTACAGCCAGAGTCGCAGGAGTTACGCTCAGCTGGATCGCACTGTAGGGAAGGAAAAGAAGGTTTTATTTCTCAACAAATACCAGCAAGATGTTGTACATGTATTTAGAATGCTATTTTGTGCAGTATGGAGGACAGGGAATTAACCAAGTGTTAAAGCTTTGAAGTCATAATAGATAGTACAATCTACTAGTTTCTTACAGATAAAAATCCCATAACTGAAGCTGGTTTAAATATCAAGACCTTAAAGTCAAAGTATTTTAAAATCAATGTGCAATATAGGGCTCCCATTATTCAAAATTCAAATCATAATAACGCAAAGTCTACATATATACAATTAACTGCACAAACTAAAATGTAAATATTCTGCTAAACAAGTTGCCAACAGTAAAAGATCCTAATGACATTATAGAAGTCAGGCACAAAAGATTGAGATGAAGAACGAACTTAATTCACCAAAACACATATTCAGTGGATTAAAAACAAGATGAGAAACATCTTGCACGAATTCGTCACCGATGAAATGACAACTTCTCATACTTCACTATCCCATGATGGAAGAGTTCACTACTAACGTGCGTATCAAATCATCTCATGTAACGACATCAGTCATTGAGTCTAAATAACAACAGACTTATTGACTCGAATCCTTAACAATGGTAACTAACAGAAGCGCTGAATAGTGAGAAAGATCATGAACAGATACTAATTCAATAAAGGTGGATACAAATATTTATTTACTTCTGCAGAACTCAATAAGACAAACCTCATGATCGCAATCCACAAGCTGCTGCTCGCTGAGGCTCAAGAGCTCCCCTGTCGCCAGATAGTGTGCTCCTTCCAGCGCACCAATAGTACTAAACGACCAGCATGACCCGCAAGAACCCTGTTTCACAATCCTCACCCATTAGAATAGCTCCAATCAAATGGGTGATAAGAATCGTGCAATAAAGATAAATCATCTCGTCTACAACGTTCCTAGACAAAGATGACCTTTGGGGGCTAATCAGTTTACTTTTCAGAGGGCAACAAATCACCAAATACAAATTTTGTTAACAGTTAAACAACAAAGTATGCATGGAAAGAATAAATTTTCTTAAAGTTTGGGGAAATAACCACAGAAAATTACCTTTCCCAATAAATAAAATAAAAAGGTAAATAATGAATATGCAACTATTTTAAAACACAAGGGAAAATAAGAAATAAACATCTTTTAAGAGTAATTCATCGATGAAACAGGGCATCGAACGAAGTAATTCTCGTCTAAACCCTAAGTCAACGTTAGTTAAAAAGGAGAAGCTGCGTAATTGGAGTGCAACACACACGCGCGCGCGCACACACTTGAGTCCCCATGGATCAATCGTGAACCAATTGAAGATATACTTGAATGAAAGCATAAGAAATGATTAAAAGAAAAACCTGATCTTTCACAGCACCAACAGCTCCATGTTCTCTCCAATCGAAGTCGGCGGGGAGATCGTTGGTGGGGAGCTTGGGCGCCTCATGAGCGTCGGCCGGAAGCTTCAGGCGCTGCTTGTGGAGGCCCAGGTAGGTCCTCTCGAACTCCTCGGGGGTGAGGTCGGAGAATTTGGTGACGCCGTGGACGGCGGTGGGATCGACCAGCTGGTGGCGCTTGGCGCGGCGCAGGTTAGCCTTGAAGACAGAGAATCGGTAGTCGTGCTCCTCCTGGGTGGCGTAGGCCTTGCTGTACTTGGACTTGAAGAGGGTGAAGTGGTGGTCGGCGTGCAGGAGCTGGTCCACCGCCTCCGCACCTTCAGATACGACCTGGCGGATGAGAGGATCGTCGGCGACGGAGGCCAGGAAGGGTTGCGTGGAGGCGAGCGCGGAGGATAAGAGAGAGAGAGTGAGGAGGAGAGAGAAAGTCAAAGGAGCCATGGTTGTCGCAGTGGAGAAGTAGGGTGGGGAAACCTTATTTATAGTAATGGGGAATGTGTCCCATTGGTGCACGCCATCAGCTACTCAGATAAGGACACGTGTCCTTTTGGTGTGGCTTTTATGGTGTTTTCGTAAATTTCATTTTGTTGTGGGTTTTTTTGTCATTAAGTCAATATAATTTTTAGTACTCTGTTTTTTGTTTTTTCGCAAGGAACGTCATTGTTGAGTGGTTCATCGTAATTAATGATAATACATGATTTTATTTGAAATTATAAACCTAATTAATTAACAAACATATTCGAACTTTTAACTTTACCTTACTCAGAATTAGGAGTGAGAACGGTTCGGTTAACCCTGTTTACAGTATAAAAAAAATTAAACTTCTGGTTTTTATTTGATTTAGCTAATTGCTAAAAAAATACGCCATTCATTCACGATAAGTGTGGTGTTGATGGGAGGACACGAGTTTTAAAAACATATTGATAGATGTGTATAAAGTAAAGAAAATGTCCCATCAAAGTTAAATTGTTAGGTAATTAATACTCCATCTGTCTCATTATTTATGGGACATTGCTTTTGGGCACGGAAATTAAGAAGTAAAGGTGTGTGGTCCATTTGATTAGGTTTGTATTTAGAGATTCTTTATTAAAGTTATTTAATTCTGTAATTTAATTTAAATTATTATAATTTAATTTAGATTTCGAATTTTTTATTTAATTAATTTAATTTAAATTTAAATTCTGAAATTTAAATTCTTTAATTCAAACCTTCATTTAACTAATGTAATGGAGCAAAATCTGAACATGTAACCTTAAATTTAAAATCTGAAACTCATAAGTAAAAAGGAGCCAAATCTGTTCAATTCAAGCTAAGTAAAATCAGGCGCCAGATTTTTAAAACACCTGCCTTTATATTGAAAATTTGAGAATTTTAAATTTCCCACACTTTACAAGTTTCCTCCCCTCTATAAAAGGAGCAATTCAGTTTCCACTTTACAAATTGCACGGCTGCTACAACCACAAAAACCACAAAAACTACACCATGCCTAGGAGAAAAGATCTCTCCACATTTAAGAAGGCAGCAATAATCCAATTCATCCTTGAAGACAGCAAGGAGGGGAAGCCTGCTAGGGGGGAGATTTCAGCCGCTGTTACAAAATGGAGCAGCTCGAGAACCACAATCAATCGGATTTGGGCAGCTGCAAAAAAGCAAAAAGAGAATGGTGAGGTAATATGTTCCATAAGTCGAAAAATACAAAGACCAAGACAAAAAAGAGTGCAATTAGATTTACAGTTAATTGCTAACTTAGACTTGTCCAAAAGATCTACAATTCGAAGGCTTGCATGTGGGATCCAATGTAGCAAAAGTACTGTAGGAAGATGGATTAAGCAAGGGTTGATCAAAGCTTATTCAAATGCTATTAAACCTGATCTTATTGCTCCTAACAAGTTGCTTAGGCTACGGTAGGCCCTAGAGTATGATAGGATTATGAGGAGTGTGACATTTAAAAATATGCACAACACAATCTACATTGATGAGAAATTGTTCTACATAACCAAGTCCAACCAAAGGTTTTACTTAACCCCTACAGAGACTGAGCCTCATAGAACCTATAAATCCAAAAAATTCATCACGAAGGTGATGTTTATGTGTGCAGTGTGTAGGCCTATCTTCGGCCCTGATGGAGAATGCCTATTTGATGGAAAAATAGGCATTTTTCCATTTACTGAAATGGTACCAACACAAAGGAAGAGTAAGAACAGGGAGGCAGGCACAATGGAGCATAAACCCATTCAAAGTATCACCAAAGAAGTGGTGAAGGACTGCCTAATTAACAAGGTATGGCAAGTGAATGATTTATTCAAGGAATGTGCAAGTAAAATGCTTGGTGTCCAAATTATTTCAGTTTATGCTTAGTATCCATGTAATTTCTGAATTCATAGTATCCAAGTTTTCATGTAATTTCAGAATATATAGTATCCATGTTTTCATTCAATTTCAGATATTTTCTATCCAAGTTTTTATGTAATTTCAGAATCCTAGTATCCATATTTTCATTCAATTTCAGATTATACCTGCTATAAAAGCAAAGTGGCCTACTTTTGCTAGCAAAATCATCTACATACAGCAGGATAATGCGCGGCCACACATTAAAGACAATGACCCTAATTTTAGGGCAGCTGCGTTAAGTGATAGATTTGACATACAGTTGGTGCATCAACCACCAAACTTACCCGACACAAACATAAATGATTTGGGGTGGTTCAGGGTGATACAATCACTACAAACTGAATCAGTTTGTAACAATGTGAGTGACCTAGTTATATATGGTTGTGCAAAATTCATTTGATGAATTAAGTCCACAGACCTTGAACAAGGTTTTACTTAGTCTACAAAGCTGCATAATTGAAATACTCAAGATAAAAGGTCAAAACTGTTACAAAATTCCCCATTTGAAGAAGGATGCCTTAATTAGGCAGGATATGCTCCATTTAAACCTTGAAGTTGATTCAAGGCTTGTTAGAGAATGCATATCCTACCTAATTGAGCAGGGATTCATCAATGGGAATGAAGATTTCTTAAGGAAACTTCTTATAGGCATGATTGGAGGCACAACTGATGGGCTAACTTGTAGCATGCAACAGATACAAATTGAAGGGTGCATAAGTGCATATTGATAATGCATAGGTTTTTGTTGTTTTTGTAAAGTGAAATGCACAGATTTTTGTTGTTTTTGCAAAGTGAAATCCACATATGCATATCCTACTTAGGAATGACAATCTACCCGCGGGTAACGGATATCTGCGAAAACTCGAACCTATTAGGGTGGTTTTGAGAGGCATTTGATATACATGGATAATTTCATAGTTGCAATTCACTATCCATTTAGTTCGTGGGTATGAGTTTGGATAATTACAATCCATACCCACGAAAAATACCTGTCAATTACCCATCATATATCCATGAAATACCCACAAAATATATTTAAAATATGGGCTTTAGATTTACATATTAGATATGGGCCACCACATTTTAGATTTAAAATATATTTGAACTATGTTATTTGTGTTGATTTTTTTTTTGTATTAAATTTGTTATAAATTTATATTTAAATTTTATTTCGCGGGTATCCAGCGGATAGTGGGTGGCAGGTATCCGATTGATAGCGGGTGGCGGATACCCGCCAGATAGCGGATTCGCGGATACCCAACAGGTAGCGGGTATCCGCGGGTGGCGGGTTTGGATACCATTTGATATCCATGGATAGTTTCGTGGTTAAAAACCACTATCCATTTAGTTCGTGGGTATGGGTATGGATAGTCACTATCCGTACCCGTCGTACCCGATTGCCATCCCGAATCCTACTATGTAATGGCTGCAAAGTATGCGAATTTCTAATGAAATTCAAATGCCATCCTTTTTAATTTCAGATTTTGCTAACACCTAACACACTGCTTCAAGCAGATACCAACATATAGATCACAAACACTGCTACAAGCAGATTACCAACAGATAGGAGAATGTCATCCAACAGGGCCAAACAAGAACATGCACTACACACATCACATAGACCATAGAAAACCAAACCATAATCAACAAGGGAACATGCAAGATCAAAAAAATAAATCATCTCATACAATTTCAGATTGTAATCATCGATGTACAAATTTTCGGACATAACACATAGAATGAGCATAATCCTATCATTTCAGCCACAATTTATAACTTCCCACAGTACAATTGCAACATAATCCCACATATCACAGTCTCTGCATAAAGATAAGATCCAAAATAGGGAAGATCTCACCAAAAAAAACATAGGAAGCAGGATCCGCATCATAGATTCAACAGCATCGCTCATGTTTCGATGCTCCCAATTTTCCTCACAAAAGAAGAGCGAATCAGGGTAAGCATCGGACAAGTCCGTCGAATAGGACACAGATTCAACGTCGGAGTTCAGCGATTTACCTTCTAGGGTTAAATCCCGACGAACATGTTCTCTGCACTTATCTTCAATCACCTTGCATTCGATCCACACTTCCAAAGCACCCATCCACTCGAAATCGAGCGCATCTTCATATTGTTTCGACATATCTCTTCTTTTTACAAACGAATCAAGGGCTATGGTAAATAATTGCTCCCTCAGATCTACATCATCGGGAGGAAGATAAAGAAACGAAGGTGGATTGATAGCTGGTGAGAGTGATCACTAATTTCTTAGCAACAAATACCGCAACTAACACGATGCAATTGTAGCAAATAATCAGTAACCGAGTATCGTATCCACAGGGACTGACGCAACGAAATAACTTTAGCTATCCCCTAAATAGACTATAACAGTAGACAGGCAAACGAAAATAAAGAATGTTTAATTAAAACTAAACTCAAAAAGCAACAAATAAAATCACGTAGAAAAACCAAATAATAAAGACAGCTGATCCTAGGGTAGTAACTTCATTAACTAAATCCACATAATAAATCTATTAATCCTATTAACCAATTTTAATCCAGTTATGATGAAAGATCATTTAATTAATCAATCACTCTCGCTAGAGCAGCAACGATCGTAGATTATTAAATTCTCTATCTCCGCTAGGTCTCAAGAAAATCTACTAACTCCCAATAGCTCATAAGAATAGCTCCCTATAATCCACTTATCTCCACTAGGTCTCAAGGTTAAGATCATATCATACATTCCTGAATCCGCTAAACAGTTATCTCCGCTAGGTCTAAAACCGAATAGCTACACATGCAAACTATTGATCAGATAATTCACAAGAAAACAAGCACTAGGAATTATGAATCATAAACTGGAAGGTAAATAGGTACTAACAAATAAATCACATGAACCTAATTAACTATTTACAAACCCTAGAATCAGAAAAAGAAACTAGCCAGATATAGCAGAAGAAAGTATAAACATAATTAAAAAGAAAGCAATAATAAAAACTGAATTAAATAAAACTCAGAATGAATGTTGAATATGACAGCTGAAATCTTGCAGGAAAAATAAAGCTAATGTATGGAAGCAATAAAATTCTAAGTCTAAAAATAAAAAGAAGAAGAAAAGAAACAAAGAGAGGTAAAGAGATGTGAAAAGATGTGTCTAATAGGTCAAAGAAATGACCTATATATAGGCACAAGAGATAAATACAGTGTAGAACTCGAAAATACTGAGAAAATATAAAAACCCCGAAAATTCCCGAAAATTCGGAAATTTCCGTCAACACTATTCACTGCTGTGCGCGACTTTCTTGTTTTGGCCATAACTTTCTTGTCTGAACTCCGATTTACGATCCGTTTGCACTCACGAACTCCTATTTAGATGAACTATAACTTCTATTTCTGACAATATTTCCAAATTCCATCTCGAAAATCCTGTAAAATCCATCAAAGTTCGAGCAAGTAACATAGTTCACAAGATAAAGCAATAAAAGCACAAAACAATCATCCAACACTCAATTTCTTATAAAAATGACATTATATGAACACTAAAAACCATGGAAAAATGAGTGTTATCAGAGAGACGAGTGCAGATTCAGTAAGGGATTACAAACCCTAAAAGGCGATTCGAAGAGGGAGAGAGGAGAAGCTTCAAGAGAGGAGTTGGGATTAGAGAGAGAGAGAGGCAGATGTGAAATGGACGAAAAAAAGGATTGATTTTAGGGTTTGTTTCAAGTCCAATATTTTCAGTATTATTAGGTGTAGTTAGTCAATTAATTAAGGCTTAATCCATCCTTTATTTTTTCCCCAAAATAGAAACGTGTCATGTAGATTGGGACAATCCAAAATGGAATACATCCCATAAATAATGGGACGGGGAGAGTAAATGATTGTGAGATGAGTTTTCTGTAAATATTGTGTGTGAATGTGAGTAAAAGTATAACGGTATATTTGCTAAAATGAAAAGACCACACTTATTGTGGAAAGACGAAAATGACAAAAAGACCACACTTATCGTGGACGGAGGGAGTATAAATTAAAAAATAGTTGCGTGTAAAAAATATTAACTTTTATGTGTTTGAGTTAAATTAAAATCAGTAAATAAGCTTCAAGTTCGAAGTTTAAAAGCTAAAGATGTGTTTGCTTTTATCCCTCTAAATGGAGGGATACTATAATGAGGTCTAAATTTATCATTTAAAGTGGGGATCATATTTGTTATATATCTTATTTAGTTTGAAGGATAATATATTTATTCACTCTTTATAAGGTGGTATAAAATTATACCACTCATTCTTATGTATAAAATTATCCATTTTCCAATGAATAGGGGGTTGCCTGAAAAATTATACAATCTACTCAAATTTTTTTATACATCAAAGCAAATGAAGTATAAGATGATAAATATAGATTATCCCTCCCTTATACCTCAAAGCAAACACACCCTAAAGGATTAAACTCAGGAAACCCTCCAATGATTTAAAGGCACCATTAAAATGTAGGTTCCAATTTTTGGAAGCCACCATTGAAGACACCTTATACCATCAAAGACTTTTTGCATCATGATTATCAATAAATCGTAATCGAGAATATTGTCTTAGTAAATAATGGAGATTACAGTCATACCTTCCCAACCTAATTTTTATTAGAAGACTAATTAATTTTGTTATTAATTGCTTCCATACCCTTACTTTTAATAAAACAAATATAAGTAAATTATGACAGTAAGAATGTTTCGCAAGTAATTTAGTTATATATTGATAACCTGATAGGTAGGTATTTCTTGGTTAGGAGAAGTATTATTTCAGACTCTTTTCACCCATTAAAAAGTCAAAATTTAAATTGAAAAATAGTCAAACATCAATAAAATTGTATATAGACAATTAAATGAATCTTTAGATTCAAATATAGACATATAGGGAATATTTAAAATCAAATAGATTCGCCCGATTCAAATTCGTGCCCTTTTTAGCTTGTAAATTTTATTGCCACTGATCAATATTAACGTCGCACCCAGTAATTTGTGAATATTTAAATTTAAACCCAGAATGTGAGAAAACGAAGCTAATCCATTTGAGATTTTTCCATATATCTTTCAATAATACATCAGCAATGACCCAGCCACTTTCCCTTTCCGAAAAGCTAGCCCACAATGACGACTTAAAATATCTCATTTTGTGGTTTTTCTGGCTTTAATTTTCAACAACTTATTGCAACTATTTATTTCATTTATATTAGGGTTAATTGTATATAATATCACGAACTTTGTTCGAAATTTATTTTCTCTACGATCTTTAAAATTTTTATTTTTTATCAAATATTTTGACGTTTGTTCAATTTCCTCACAATTTTTTATTTTCCCTCAAATCGAAATCGACGTGGTGCTGGTGTGGCTCGCCGGCACACGCTATTCCGATAAATTAAACGATGCGTTTCAGTTTAAACATTAAAATCCTCGTTTCGAGAATCAACGCCACCAATGGACGAAGCATCGGCGCCAACAATCGTGCCAGTAATAGGCACACTGGTTTGGAAGACTGGAAACACGAATCAATCGGCGCCAGCAATCAGCAAGCAATCGGCGCCACTGGTTTGGAAGATCTCGACACGGAGAGGAACCCTTTGACAAAGGTGGTGGAAAGGAAAGCAATCGTTTTTTCTAGCGCCAAAAGCAATCTTTGATTTCCTTTTGCCCGATAAAAATGAGAAATATTAGGACTTTTATTATGATTTAATATTATATGTGTAATTTAAAATTCATATATATTGCACGTCAGTGTTACATGTAAAGTTAATTTCATATATATTTGTTAAGAAGGGTATTATGTAGTAATCCGCTCTTTTATTTATGATTAAGAACAGTAAACGCGATATTATTTTATTGCATCTTTCAGTTATATTAATCTAGTGACTAATATTGAGTTAATTCAGCTCAGAGATTTTGAATTAGATGTTTTCGTGTTACATGATCGTGATTGAATTATTGAGCAATCAATGATTTATTTATTGAGCAACTAATGATTTATTTTCCGACTTAGCGAAGTCAAGTTATTATTTTATATATGCGATATAAATATTATTTTCTATTGTGTACTTAGAAGTCGTGATTTAATTCTGACTTATAAGAACGAGTTAAATTAGATATTTAGTTCGTAGAGATCTATAATGAAGCGTCATTATTTAGTCGAGCTGAAATTAGATTTACAGATACGAGATTAATTGGGTAATCAGTATTTGATTGCAATTAAATAGCAAAACTCGAAGTTAATATTACATATGCACAAAGAATACAAGATAGAGGGATTTGCTCCTAGTTACATTACAAACTTTACTCCCACTACCTAGCTAGTACATGCAGCAACAAAAAGGGTAAAAAAAAAACAAAAAAAAAAGAAAAAAAAGGGAATAGACGTGCTATACAAGGGCAGTTGCACTCTCTGCAGCTGGAGCAGGTTCAAGGCCATACCCAAGGTACACCCTAGGGAATCAATCAGCCACCCTATGACAACCCATCACCTCAGCCACCCACCACCTTCACCTTCACGGCTTCACAATATCCTATTCTTTAAGGCTAGCCCCCTTTCATTCATTCCTTAGTCCATCAACAACCAAAGGAACGAGAGACTTCAACTACTGCTGCCAAACTTCGAATAGGTAAGCTTTGGCTTAAGTTTTCGCCAATGTATTCTTGATTTTCTCCTGCATTATTGAGAAGAACAAAACACGTTGCTATTTTCAGTTCGTCATTCCCCATTCGATTCAACGACAAACAACCAGCCAACACTAAGAGAATTAAGGTATTTACTATCTCAAGTACCATTCTATGTTGCATAACTCACACTCCCAACATAACATATAGTTTCAGTTGTATAGAAACACAAATACAACAAGTATAGAATGATAGAGAACAAGAAGATTGGCATAATCAGTTTACTCTTGTTAACTGAAGTGTGCATATTCAAAGTAGTCAAACTGTTTGTCAGAACAAAGGAGTTGGTTTTAAGTAACCTTGTTTGTGAAAATAGCCTACATGTGTATTCCCCCCTCCCCCCATACACTTGTCCTTTCAACCCTCAGCGGACCCAACACTATGTTTATGCAGTTTGTAGTTATATCTATTTTTACTATTTTTTGGTTGTTACTCTGTACACACATAATGTATTATTGAATTGTATAAAAAGAATACTACCTGCTTGGTGAAGAGGAGTGAATTTATACTAGTTTGGTGTCGATTTATTTGAGTAGCTACGTGAAAGTGAAGAGCTACGCGTTCTTCTATCAGCTAATCAGACTCAATAATTCTAAGGCCATCCACAGCGCGGAGGGCGAAGCACGGGTCGATCCGGGGTGAAGAAGACTGCAGCCGCACTGGACACCCGTTCTGGTTCGAAAGGGTGGCGAGCCGAAGACCCGGGGCGAGAGGCGGAAGTTTATGGCGCGTCCGGCGGACGCACCTATTAAAAAAAATTAATTCGATTGTTTTTGAATGTTTTGACCGTTTGAATTTTTTTTTAAAAGGACCGTTGGAATCAAACGACCGAATTCCTCTTTTTCATTTTTTTCCCTTTTATCTATATATATCACCACTCTTCTTCATTCATTTCACATCTCCACATCAAAAAATCATCTCCACATCAAAAAAATTTCTAAAAAAAATGTCTTCCTCCTCATCAAGCTACGAGGACGAGCGACGTGCTGAAGAATTTTCCAATCTTGTACAACAATTTAACCAAATTGTTCAAGATATTGGTGATCCAGAAGAGCAACCTCGTCGTCGCCGACGAGGTGCGCGGAAGAAGGCTTTCATTCGTCAGGACCGTGAAGCCAGCGCTGTACGTTTGCACGCGGATTACTTTGATGAAAATCCGGTCTACCCCGACACCATCTTCCGCTGCCGTTTTCGAATGCGTCGTGCGTTGTTTTTGCGCATCGTTAATGCCGTTGCAGCTGATCCATACTTCCAACAACGCACGGATGCACTAGGGAGGCCCGGCTTTCACGCCATTGCAAAAATGCACTGTCGCTGTTCGTATGCTAGCTAACGGTGGGGCAGCGGACCAATACGACGAGTATCTCCGGATTGCTGAGTCCACCGCGTTGGAGTGCTTGCGCAGATTCAGTCGAGCCATTATTCAACTCTTCGGCGCAGGAGTACTTGAGGAGGCCGACTTCCGCTGACTGCCAACAGCTTCTAGCAATGCACGAAACGAAGCACGGCTTCCCGGGAATGCTAGGGTGCCTTGATTGCATGCATTGGGCGTGGAAGAATTATCCAACGGCATGGCAAGGCGCATACACTCGCGGCGATCAGGGGGAACTGACCATCATCCTCGAAGCCGTCGCCTCGCAAGATCTATGGATCTGGCATGCTTTTTTGGGGACTCCTGGTTCGAACAACGACATCAACGTGCTCAACAACTCGACGTTGTTCAACGATCGGCTACAAGGAATGGGGGTGCCGGTCACATATCAAGTCAACAACGCCTACTACACAAGTGAGTACTACTTGACTGACGGCATCTATCCCAATTGGCCTGTATTCGTGAAGAGTCCTACACATCCGACGGATCCGAAAGGGAAGAGGTTCAAAGTGATGCAGGAAGCGGCTCGCAAGGATATTGAACGAGCCTTCGGCGTCCTTCAAGCTCGTTGGGCCATCGTCAAAGGCCCATCGCGTCTTTGGAGCAAGGAGGCGATGAGCGACATCATGTTCACATGCATCATTTTGCACAACATGATCATCGAAGACGAAGGCGAGCAAGCAACGCAGCGGAAAGATGACGCCGACGAAGCTTCGAGTAGCGCCGCATCTCAACCTCATGTCGGTGCTCCGTCGGATTTTCGTGCATCTGTTGCACGACAAGCATCCATGCGAGACGCGGAGATGCATGCTTGCCTCACTTTGGACTTGAAGGAGCACATTTGGTCTCGTTTTGGTCCGATTGAGCCCTAGAAAATTCTTGTAATTTTTTTATTATTATTGTATTTAAATTATGTCTTTAAAATATTGTAATGTAGAATTTTAATTTTAATGAAATTTGAATTTTAAAAATAAAAGTGTACAAATATGAATTTTGTGAAAATGAGGATTTAAGCACCCACCTAAGACACAATGCATTGGAGAGGGGTGTGTCTTAGGTGGGGCCCACTCCTAAGACACCCCTCTAAGCAACAAGCATTGTGGATGCTCTAATTGACAATCTAAAACTCTAATTAAAAGCTAATTGATTTACTAATAAAATTGGGCTTGGACCCCCTTTCTATATAACAAAACCCCTGGCCCAATAAATAGTTATTGGGCTCACAAACTTGGTTGAATGGTTGAAAGGTACTTGGGCTTTTAATAAAAATTAAGACTTTAGCCCATCTATTTTAACTTAATATAATGTGGGCTTCTAAAATAAAATCCTGGTCCAACTTAAAATAATGAAATATTTGGATTGCTATAGTTATAAGTCTCAATATAATTAACTCACTAAATATAATAAATTCAAGTCTTTCATGTAACTATCTTTGATGCAATAAATCAAATATCTAATTTATTAAGAATGAATATCTCTACTTAACTATATATTAACAAATAATAATATAATTAAGATGAGGCTACTACAAAAAACGTTTCTCGTGCATTATACGGAGCGCAAATGTTAGTTTATTAGAATCTAGTCAATCTACCACCTATATAAATAAATACTACTTATATAATTGTAAGTTGTTAGTTAGAAACTTTTTTCCCTAGAGTTAAAAATGAGAAACAAAATATACGATTTGAATTAATCGGAATGTAACACCTCAAAAACGAAATATACTAATCTTATTATGAAATTTCACATAATTTAATAAATTAATGCTAAAGTGAACACCTGAAATGTTTCATAGAATTTTAATGGACTATGTGATAAACGATGTAGTTGGATCTCTGCCACTTCAATTAGTTATTATGATATTTTTGTTACTGCAACTCAAAATGATATTAACACATCAAAAAATTGATAATCGTATGAAAATTTCGAACAATTGAAATTTCATATATTTGAAAATGTAAATTTTATTAAATGTTAAAATTAGAATTAAGTGAAAGTTGGTAATATATTTTAAGTATAATTATTCTATAATATAAACCAGAACATCTGAGATTAATATACACATCAAACAATCGAAAGATTAAATTCAATTTCACCAAATCAAATATTCTCTCCGTCCCGCGAATTTTGAGCAGTATTTTTTTTTTTTTGGATTGTTCCGCAAAGTTTGAACAGATTTCTTATATGACAAAAGTTTTTTCATTTATTCATATTTTCACTTTTTTTACCTAACACACAAAATACTAATTACTTAAAATTCGTGCCCAAAAAAAATTGATCAATCTTTACGGGACCGATGGAGTAACACCGAAGCGTTCAATTGTTACTACTCCAAAGAAAACAAAAATCTGAAAGAAAAAAGAAAAGGAAAGAAAACGAGAATCACTTAAAACTGAAAGCGCTAAAAACTAAAAAGTGTTAGTTGATTTATAAATACGGATTGAAAGAATTGAAACAAGGAAGAAACGCAGAAGACAAAGATCCACCGATATCCAGTTACCCGACCAATTGTGATCCGACCCGTCACCGTAGAGTCCAATTTCAGTCGTTACATAAATCTATTCAGACGAAACCCGTTAACGCTCCGTCAGAAACTCGAGGATTCCGTCAATGGAGGACGACCACAGTAATGGCGACATCAACGTCGAAACCTCCAAAGCCGACCGATCGGTGTGGCTCATGAAGTGCCCTCCCATCGTCTCCAAGGCCTGGCAGTCCTCCGCCGCCTCCGCCTCCGCCTCCGTCGACTCGCCGCCCGTCGCCAAAGTCGTGGTTTCTCTCGATCTCCTCCAGCCGGATGACTCCTCCGCCCTCCAAGTAATCATTCCCCTACTCTCCTTGTTTGCGTGTTTGTGTCTCTTTTTTTTTTTTTTTGTTAATTTCTGCGCTATGAATTGGGGAATTTTGGTAGGGTTTTGAATTCTGAATTAATCATTTCTGCGCGTTTCAGTTTACTATGGAGATGGCTGGGAGTGAGATTGCGAATATGCCGAAGAGTTACTCTCTCAACATGTCTAAGGATTTCGTTCCCATGGGCATCTTCTCCGAGTCGACTCAAGGTGAATTGCTTCCCTTACTTACCAATGTTGTTTTCCTTAACAGTATCTATTGCATTTATAATTGGTTCTTGAACCTAATCTTGGAAGTAGTTTTCTTATTTATGTCCCAGTAAAGATTTTTATTCTATGAGCTTCGTGAACAAGTTCCTACCCAGAGCCCAAAAAGTATTGGAGTTTTATTATACACGACAATAGTTATGGATCTGTGCTATATAAGTTTAAATATGTGCTGCTAGTAGCATATGTCAATTGTCAAATGAGGCTGTAAAGAACAATTGGCGTTTGAGCCCAAGCTATTTATTCTTAATTGTTGAGCACGCCCTGGATTGTAAACATGCTAGTTTATTAAAGGAAATTGCATAGGACTACTACAAGTTGCAGACTACACTACATGCATCTTATAAAGCAACAACTGAGGGAAAGGCTTCTTCTGGTTCACTGAGAATTTTGAGCGAAATGACAATTAAGGAAAGAACAACCATCAAGTAGGTCTCCCTTCACATATTATAGTTTCTTTTTGGGAAGGCCACATTTTGTAGCTTTAATACTCTCATGAAACATGATGGATAAAAGAACGAACTGGTTACCTTTTAGAGAGTTTTCTTGTGGGGATTTGATCTCTTTGATGCGCCTAACTCGCTCAGAGATCCATTCTGTTATATTAATATTTATTTTTATAACTTCTTGAAATTTTACCTTTTGTTATTTGTATCTGACTATCTGTACAACCTAATGCTTTCATTTATTTATATGAGATTTTCAGTTTCTTTTAATATATTATACTGTCCCCTGAAGTTAAAATACATGTCTTTTCTATTGTGTTTTTTCCCTATTAAACTCTATGCTACTAATATTTGGTTACCTCCATAAAAATGCGCATGTTGGGTTTGAATGTACTTATTAGTCATTATTTTGTTTTCCAGTTGTGTATATAATACAAAGTTTTCTTTTAAAGGAAGAGTTGCAATGGAAGGAAAAGTCGAACATAAATTTGATATGAAACCCCACCATGCAAACATTGAAGAGTACAGAAAAATGTGCCGGGAAAGGACAAATAAGTCCATGGTGAAGAATAGACAAATCCAGGTCAAGCTGTTATTAACTTATAGTTATGCCTCTTTTAGTTCCTGGATGGATTCATACTGAGATAGTATCTGTCTTTGTTTTATGTTTATCAGGTTATCAATAATGATCGTGGTGTACACATGAGGCCCATGCCTGGAATGATGGGATTGATTACGTCGACTTCTAAAGTAATTAGTTTATTTTTTACATGTTAAATCTAATTCAACATCTTGAATATGTGCCTACAGATTTTACTTTATTTTGGTTCAAGACCCGTAGAAATTAGATATTGGTTTGTCTAAGAGTTGGCCAAAAACAGGGTACATCAACCCATCCTGAATGAACATAATATCATGAACATGTGAAATTATCTTTTCTCCTTTGGAATGATGGTACCTAATTGCGGCCCAAATTTCCTGGATGTTCATAATCATCTTTGATGTCTGTTATTAGTGTCATAACATGGTTAGTGTTCATCCAAAATGCTTTTATTGGAAGTTGTCATAGCACCATAGTAGAACTGGAAATGAAATATTTTATCGACTTTCCTTCTGCACATTTATATCTAATGCTCCTCATTTCAGTTTTCCTCTTGAAATTTTTAATGTGATGTTTTCTGGTTTCTGGTTGGAAATTTATTCCTCATTTCGTGTTTCCATCTACTCATGAATATTCTTTCACAAACTATTGAACTTATCACTAAAAAACCATTTAGCTACTGAAATATTAATTTACAAATAAATTCTAACTTGTGCAGGATAAGAAAAAACCAGCTCCAGTTAAGGGGTCTGATGTGAAAAGAACTAGAAGGGATCGTGGGGAGCTGGAAGATATCATGTTTAAGCTTTTTGAGAGGCAACCTAATTGGACGCTCAAGCAGCTTGTTCAAGAGACAGATCAACCTGCGGTATGCCTTTGCTCATAAGTCTATTTACAGTTTCTGTTTCTATGTTTCGTAGGCTTATGTGAATAATATTCTGTATTTTTCTTTGCAGCAATTTTTGAAAGAGATATTAAATGAGCTCTGCGTATACAATAAAAGAGGAACAAACCAAGGTACTTATGAGCTGAAGCCAGAGTATAAGAAATCTGTTGAAGATACGGGTGCTGAACCATGACTTCGTATTGTCTGTACATTAGATTACAATTAAGAGAAATTCTGTTCTATTAGAAAAAAAAGTTCCCCAATCTTTAATGCCATACATCTCTTTTGGATATGGAGATGTGCTTAGATCTACTGTTCTTATAGAACTATGAAAGGAAGGGATTGATGCTAAAATTCCCTGTTACTAACACCAGTTTATTTCTGTTTGTGGATTAGGTTACAATATATGTGTATTCTAAGTGCTCTTTTCTCTTCCGCCAATCTTCTGTTAATGTTTTTTTGAATTATGATATTGCTCAATCAATTTCTCATCTGTGATATTTGTATTTTGCATGATATTGTCTTCTTCCATGCATCTAACAGGTGCAGGCATCATCTTGCTAATAAATCAAAGAAAAATATCGAAAAAAGTAGCACTGAGCACCTTTATAAATTGTGCTTTTCTGAAATGTTATTCACCAAATACACCAAGTGATCATGGTTCTGCAGTTTATTACATTTTTCTCTTATTTTGTTGGTGTTTGATCTCAATTATCTCATGATGGATTTATTTTTTTCTGTTTAGTTATATTTAATATATTACGACTAGACCTTCTTGATTGCATTCTGCTGTTTCTCTTGGAGTTCATTTTCTTCTGTTCCGTTTTATATTGGATTCTCTATCTGGATCTGGAAGTTTTCTGTTAGAACTCAGGATTTAAGGAGTTTCCCACTTTGACAAACTTCTCCGGGTTATCCCTATTGACTAATAATGACATTTATCTCCAAGACCTATGAATTCTCGTACTATCTTTTGATACATGGATAGATCTTGCAAGGAACTCAATTCTTCACAGTGCTGATAGGATTACCTCACTTATATTTATAACCGAACTCCAAGAGCTCAAAGCTAACAAATATATACAACTAACTGGCATTTTGCCATCACTAACCCAATATTCTAAAAGTATATAATGGTCAAGAGAGCTTGGGACAACTGCCATTAGTATCATATCAAACCCAATCACTTCTCTGTCCCTACCTAAATAATGTCCAAAAAAGAATTTTGTTGGAAATGACTCCACATTAACTTCACCTTTAACCATTGTAGATGAAGACAAGAAAGGATCTAAGATGTGTGCGTGTGTTGGTCTAGCGGTAGGAGGTTAATGCGCAAGACCTGAGGTCTTGGGTTCGAGTCCTTCGTCGCGCGATCTTTAAATTTCTTTATTTACTTATGTAATTAATCAAAAAAAACAAAGAAAAAAGAAAGGATCTAAGATTAGATAACTGCTACAAATGAACTGAATGTTTTTAGCATTTTTCTGCAGTTTCATGGGAATTTCTCCTTTCATGTGATGGATTCCAGAAGTTTGGATTGTTATTTCTTGCTGTCAATTTCCCTCTGATTTAATTGTTATCTGGAGAAGAATCATGTTGATTTATGCAACCTAGCTTAGTTTCTAGGTTATTCATTCAGAACCTGTTTAAAGATGTCCTTATTTTTCTTATTTGGAATTATTTTAAATTATCTCTTTGTGTTTGACAACATACCATTTTGTGTTTCAAAGTAAGGTCATGTATCCCATTACTCAAATTTATGACTTGGTACTCGAGCTTTCATTGAAGTGATGTTGCCTGAATTATCCTCAAGCTAAGAAGAAAAGTGTAATCCTAATAGTTACCAATTTGGCTTTGCTACATCTTTTACTTTGTTGAGAAATAAAGTAATTGATTGCTGTAGTTACTTTTTGTGTGAGTTGCGGTTTTTAGATTCTTCTTTGCACATTGTATTGCTATGGATACATGATTAACTTTCCTGGTATCCATATGCCTAATTTCCATACTTTAATCATATGCAATGGAGTAGTGTCTATCAATAATGAGGACTTAGTGAGATTCTGAAAGCTGGATATGCAAGAACTTCTCTAAATCATGTTACAAAGATAAACTTTGCCATGGACTAAGGTTGGAACATGTCTATTTAGGTTTGTAGTTTCTATTTTGTTTTGATATGTACACATAAATATTATTTTAAGAATATAGAGTCCTGATGTTGGCCCTCAAAGGTCTGCGCATGCATAATACGTGCTATTCACAGTCACTCCCACCAGTTGCCAGCATCTAGGAATGGCCATTAAACCGACAAAATTCCTCTCCTGTTCTAAAACTCATGATGCCATTCCGTCTTTTTCTGCGACTCTCTAGGTGCATTTTCAACTTAGTGCTCATTCATGTCAAGTTCGATGTTTGATTCCCTCGTTTTAGTTGTGTTTCTCTAGATCATAGGTCAGTATCACATCGTCCTACTGTAGTACTTACTATTTCAAATAGCTCTGTGATTTGTGTGTATAATTACTATCCCCTTCCTAATGTAGTTGCACTACTACCTCTTGTTGTAAAATAGCTTGCTAAAATTGTGAAGTTGTTTACTGTACTGAGTTGAACAATATTTGAAGTGACTCTCTAAATTCTTGAGCGCTGCTGAAGTCCCATTAGGTTGGTGTTATAATATTTGTGCAGCACGCACCTTTTGCATGAGCTCATACAGGTCCTTAAAGTTGCGTAGTGCTTGTTAGTTAAAGTGTTACTCAGCACATGCCTTTCAAAGATGATGGAAACTGTGTACCTAAAACAGCATCCTTGGCATTGTGAGGGGCCAAGAAAGTGTTGTGGTTTTAGTGCGGGCGATGAGGATCACGAAAGTGACCAACTAGGAATCTTCTTTGTCCCCTTATCAAGATTTTAGAGCATCTTTGGACCAGAGATACTTGTTCTAGGATGGATTGACTAGGTTTACATTAATATTTGGTAACAGTGGTGATTCCTTGATGGACCCCTTTTCTCCTATATCCGTGATTAAAGAGATGATCTTACTTAGTGCTCCTTTTCCACTAATGGCTTCCTGATTTTTACTTATTATGCAATATCATCATTATGGTTCTGTTATTTGTCACTCTTGATTTTCCACAAATTGTATGTTTGTTTCTTATAAACTGATTGTTTTCATCCTTCTTTGGTCGTGATAATTATGGTATTTCCCTTCTGCTGCGGTGCAAAGTAATCATCAGGGGTTCTCTAATGAACATCCGATCTAGTTGTTTGGAGGGGAAACGTCCTATTAATTGAATTGTGCTTTGTTGTTATTTTGAAATTTATATTCTTTCAACATTAAATAGGCTGCTATTATTTCTTTCTAACATGATGCACTCAACGGATATGGAAGTTGAGGTTTACGATAATAATTGGTTCTGTTTTCTACAATTTGAATCTTAATCTTTGCTGGTGAAGGATCCGATTCGAGAGGAGTAATTCAAACGATTTCATTTTATGTGGATATTAAATTAGCCTAGATTGATAAATTCTGCCAAAATGACTTATGGGGAGTGTAAATCGATTTTTCGTTTGTTTTAATAGACGCTGAACCTTGGTGGTGGCCGGGGTCAATTGAGCGAAGTTATTGTGAGTGCACAACAGTCCTTATTTTTTTTTTTTTGTTGTTGCATGTTCAGCTTTTTTATATGTTTGAGTGCTTTTAGCGTTCAAATCAAGATGAGTGGAGTTGCAAAGAACTCAATTCAAGCTAAATAGAATACAAGTTTAAGCTCGACTTTGTTTAATTTTTCAAGAAAATTTGAGTTCGAGTTCAATTTAAACTTTAACTAGGCTCGATTCTTGATAAAATATCTGACTTTGATTCATATATTGCCCAGTCATTAATTTAATAAATTAAGTTAATCTAATTTCTAGTGAAGCTTGTTTGTTATAACAACAAACCAAATATATAAAGAAGCTAAGTGAAAAGACCATGTCTGTTGGGTTCCGATGGGGTACTGAACTGGTGTATAGGGGGGGCGGGGGAATACACTAGTAGGTTATTTTTTCACGAAAAACTGAAACTGAAACTGATGTGTAGTGAGTGAGTGATCAGTTTAAGGAAAGGGTTCAAGACTGTGACTGATAATGAGTCAGTCAGGTAACTTCAGTATGAGGAACTGGTCGAATAACTGAAGTTCAGTTAGGGGTTCAGCCTTTTCAGTTTTGAGATTAGAATAGTGTTAGAAATCTTACTGACTGTCAGAAGACTTGTCAGTTAGATTGATAACACTTTTGGCAGAAGCGATTTATGAAATAGCCTTTAGTGAAAAGAATATCAGTTTTAGGGTTTATCCTCTAGATTATCATTATTCAGTATAAGTCAGATTTAATGCATAGATAGGAACTGAAAAACTGAAAGCAATAAACAATACAATGATTTTTATGTGGTTCGAAATACTGATTCCTACGTCCGCGGTCAGTAGATCACACTGACAATCGATTAGGCTCGTGCTTACGGATGCACAACAAACCTTACAACTGAAAAACTCTTTTTAGTGTCAACACACTGGGTTGAACTTCTCTTCCTTAGCTTACTGGTGCTAAATAAACCACACGTCTAGCTTGCGGGTGCTAAATAATCTAGTGTTCAGACAATTGTCTCGAACACTCTCTCAAACACTCTTTTCTCATTCTTGAAAAGGGGTTTGAATTCCAACTAGGATTACTGAGAACATGATCTCAGCAATCGGTTTCTAGGCTAAGGATTTGAATGTATATGCCTAGAAAACTAAGAGAATGAATGTTATCAGTTTAGACTGACAGTTACAGCAATATGAGTATTCTCTTCTTCGATTCAAACTTAATTGCAGTGAGTTAGCTTGGCTCTTGAGTTCGATAGAGTTTCAGCTTTGTGTGTTGAATCGGTGAAGAATGAGGTTGATCCTTGAGCTCTATTTATAGGCAGCGTCTTGAGAAAGATCCGTTGGAGGAGGCATGTCTTCAATTTTCTTTTCGTAGGAGAGGGTGCTGCAGAATAAAGCGACACGAACTTTTCTGAAGGGCGATTCTGCAGATCTTCGCATTAAATGTAGTTGTACTCGTTGACTTTCCACATGACGTCTTTTCAAACGAATAAGACATCCTTAAACTGAGAATCAGTTTGGGACAGAGAATAAGTCCGAGGTTTCAGCTGATACTTTACTTCAGTATCAATCTTGCTTTATCCGACATGGCATGTATCAGTATTACTTCAGTATATGTGTCCTTCAGTACGAGTCAGAAGTCTTGAGTCCTGGTCTTCAGTTTCGACTGGAACTTCAGTTTTCGATCTTCAGTCTTCTGTTCTTCAGTCTTTGGCACTTCAGTCTTCAGACTTCAATTCTTCGGCTCTTCAGTCTTCAAACTTCAGACTAGCTACAAACATGGACTTTAACACTTAAGTCCAGAAAAACTCTGGTCTAATAAAGGAAAAACTAAGTGTTTTGGAATCATCAAAATAAGGATAGGATATTTCAATTAATTTCCCAACAATGTCTACAACATAAGGAATAAATACTACTCCTACGTTACAAGAAATTCAATGTTGATGATGAAATAAACTCATTTTTTCTTCTTTTTGGGTTCCGATACCAAAAAATATTTATGCTATTAGATGCCTGCAACACGATGGCGTTTAAACTAGATAAGTTGCTCGTTCGGTCAAGTAGAGTTATGCGTTGGAGGTTTTATTAAGAGCGAGCAAGGTATATTTTATGAATTGGTCTATTGTACATTTAGATATACGATGCATTTGGATGTGTATGTCATGCTGACCTGGAATCAGTTTTCCGCCTTCTTGGCTGGATTGATATTCTCAGACTGAACTGATATCATAATTTTTATTCTTACTTGGTACTTCCCCCTCAATTGATTATATCCTGAAATCATTGTTAATTTAAGAATAATTTCAACATGGGTTAGTTAGTAAGACTAGAAGATATATTTTGAACAATAAGAGATTGTCACTGGAATAACTAGAAGATTGATATAATGTGATAGGATGTCAAGACAAAGATCAGAATGATAGCATTTAATTGCACCCTATACAATCTATTATCATTCATTTGTCTCCATGTAGGTCTAGCCACGATTGTAGTTCTTCTTTTTCTTCATCAGTTATTTGCCTAAAGAGTGGATACATCATTCTTCTCGGTGCTTTAATTCACTTGACTGAATTTGATAATGTATGCCTTTTTCTTGGTAGCTATGTGGGCAAAGTTTTCTATGAACTTTTTGTTAACTTCTTTGGCCTTGGTTATGGGTGGATGAATGGTTTCCTTCTTTGGAGGTAGGATTTCTCAATAGTTCTTTGCAGCAATGTAGAGCATTGTATCAACTAGATAAATGTCAAGATGGTAGTAGAGGAACCGGCGAAGCCTTCTTCCGTTTGTTACTCAGCGTGTCCGTTCCAGTAGAAGTACCAGATGATGATAGTAGAGGAACTGGAGAAAGCCAACAGTTGCACCGGGACCAAGTCCTTGCCTTAATCTATTTTCGTTTCTTGTGTCATACAATCTTTGTATGTCATTATCGAACATAGTTTTGTTGACACTCCCATTCCCTTATCCAAATATTGCTATTACAAATACTCTCCATTTGAAGTGTCTGGTTTCCCATTCATATCCTATTGTTATGAGCTCTGCTTTTTGCTTATATTATTCTCTTAGTCTAGTTTTTTTAAAAGGCGACCAGATCAGCTTCTTCCTATATCTTCATGCCAGAAAGATAGGCAACATGAAGTGTTTTCTTATGTATTTCTTTTTTTAGGGTAAGATGTATGTCACCAGCTATCATATTCTTCTTAGCTGGTTCCTTGATCCGTAGAGTGGCTCATTTGGTGATTTGTTTTGACTCATCTACATTCTTATATATAAGATCTATCAGTCTGTTCTTCATTAGTTTCTTTCTTTGAGTCGTTGTAGCCGATGTAGATGCAGTGGTTGCTTTACTTTTCTTCTCTTATTCCCCCTCTTTGGCATCATCAGTCAGGGCAATTTCCTTGAGTAACTCTTGGAGGATGGCTTGCATTCTTTTGACCTTCCCCTGCTATTCTTTTGAGATTGTGATTCTTTCTAGTATACCATGAACGATGCATCAAGATCTCTAAGAGCCTTTTAATTTACTTGCATCAAGTTCGAACTTGTTCTGCGTGCACTTGACTTCCTTAAGCTGGCATTGTGATTCTTCCATAGCAGCTTGGCAACAAGTTTGAGCATATTGATGATGGATATCTCCGTGTTTGTTCTTGAATCAGCCAACCTTTTCTCTTTATTCGTGTAAAATGAGTCAATGGCTTTCTGTATCACTTGCTTCTGTTCATATTAAGATCATGAGAAAGCTTCACTGAGTAGTTTCTGCTGCTCTTCTCTAAATGCATTCAGCTGATTCAACAGTGTTGGGCCTTGAGATTTCTAAAAGGCTTGAAGAGTATTATGTAGAGCAATATTCACTAGTTGGTCATGAGCCTTTTGGTTGTTCTGTGCGATTATCAACACTTGAGAGCTTACTTTCTCTATATGCTTCTTTTCTAGTCGGGCTTCTATCTAAGGCTCTTTGATTTCCAAAATTCATTTTAGCTCTTCAATAGCATCAAAATGATGCTTGAAGTGATCAAACAGTTTAACTTTACAAATTATCATGGCATATTGATTGATATTGTGAATTGCTATAGATTTCCTTGATCTTCCCAGCAACCTGAAACTTATATAGCTTGAGTTCTGTAGATAGGAAAATTCTATGTTTTGATTAATGCCAAAACCCAATGATCCAAACCTGATGATGATCAAAACACATATGATGGATCAGGAAGTTTCCAACTGAAATACAGTTTGTTGAAATCTAAGTCTAAGGAGAAAAGACTTAGAGTTAGTTTATGAAGAAGTCCAAGGATGTTGATATCCCAGTTGAAGATCAAACTGCAATGGAAAACCAGTAGACAAATCCAGTTGAAGGAGAACCAGACTGATGAAGATATCCTAGTCTGAAGGATAAGGAAACGAGCAAGCTGATCAAGTTCATGCCAGGCCACCAACACGAAGACTTTGCTGCACTAGAATGGAAACTGGTGAAACTGGTGTAATCTAACCGAGCCGAACTGAATAGTGGTGTGCTCAAGTTTGGTTTGTTAAGTATCGAATCGAATCCCGAACTTTACTTACCAAATACTTTGAGGCTCACGAGCCTAATCGAGCCTATACGAACTTTCTAAATTTATATTTATATTCAAAATATTGATTATTTTATTTTAAAAATAAATTATTTTATTTAAAATAATAAATATATTAATTATTTTCTTATAACAAATAAAATTAATTAGAGATTTAATACAATTATTATTAATTTTAGTGGATAAATATAAGTTATGTCTACTAATAATTTATATTTTTCAAGCTGAATCACTTGACGAACATGTTCACGAGCTAACGAGCCGAATACTACTAAGCTCAAGTTTGGTTTGTTTATTTTACGAGCTTCTCTAAACGAACTTGAACAAGCTTTTTTCGAGCCGAGCTCCGAATAGTTCGCGAGCGGCTTGGTTTGTTTACAGCCCTAGGTGAAAGTATCAGTCTGTTCAAGTTGACTAACAGAAGGATACGAAGCTGATACATGCTCTGACTAATGTGGAGAAAGTGACACACGATGAAGATAGAAGGCGAAAAGTTAGGGATCTTTAGGAAAGAGAGTCACAAATTTTCCCCTTAGTTAGTGCAAAAATCGAAAATCAACTTATTCATGAATTGACCCTTTTTTTGCTCACAATATATCTTGCTCCCTTCATCCCACCTATCTTGAGACACTTTTCTTTTTGGGTGTCCCACCTATCTTGAGACATTTTCTTATTTGGCTAAAGTTTTACCCTTTATTCACTTTTTCACTTTTTCACATACACAGAAAATATTACTTTCTTAATTCTCGTGCCCAAAGAAAAGTTTCAAGATAGTCGGGATGAAGGGAGTAACTGTTAGATGATGTTGTATCAAAGATATAAATTTATTCGCATTTCTTACTCTTAAGGGGATTCTCAATGGATCAACACACACACACACACATAAATATATATATATATATGGGAGGGCTACGGTATAAATACATCTTAACCTATAAAATACGAACTAGTTAAAATGTATGAATTCTATGTAAAACACGTATAAAATTTGTTGTGTAAATGTATGAATTGCGAAAAATAATTTTTTTGCAACCCTATGGGATTCGAACTTGGGACCATATATATATATATGGTATGGTTCTAAAGAGAACTACATTATTTGTGAGAACGTGAGAACCATCAAATCTAATTCATCCACTTTAAAAATTAATGCATTCGCTGTTAAAATTAATGCACTCAAAAAAATAAAAAAATTGCTCCCTTCAGGATTCGAACTCAGGATCTGCATTCATCCAACAAGATGATGCATCCACCGTAGATCTTGATGATCGAATGGCTGAAAACGGTTCTCTGTTCTTCTTTTATTTAGTGGTTCTTTCTTGAACCTCTCCATATATATATATATATATATATATATATATATATATATATATGTGTGTGTGTGTGTGTGTGTGGGGGGGGGGGGAGGGGGGGTTCGAGTGAGATTTCTATTTTTGGTGAGAAATGGGAATTACGAATAAATCAATTGAAATCTATGAAATAAATAAATGTAACTCACGAATAGCCATATCCAGTTAATATAGTGAAAATCTCGCCCCCTCGATGATTGGAACTAAGATGAAAATGCATATTTATGTGTTACATAGATTTATTCGTATAAATTATTGATTTATTCGTGTATGTTCACACATATTCTCAATTCTCAACACATTTAACATTCTCAACCTAACCTTTCTTTCTCTCTCTCTCTCTCTCTCTCTCTCTATATATATATATATATATATATATATATATATATATATATTATTAACTCATTTTTTTCTTGAATCAAGATGGATAAATCTGGATTTGAATACTTTAAGGAGACATTTACTTTGCATGATTGATAAGATGCATGATTGAGTATTTTTATCCTCAAAAGTAGGATTTTTTCAATCCCACCCTTTCAATAGAATGCGTATCAAACAAAACTAGCTTAAATGATACTGCCTTGCCTCTGTCCACCAAAAGTATATATATAACAATTATATGATTTGATGTCCACAAAGAGTATACTACTTTTTTTAAGCATGATCTCACTTTCTCTTTTTAACTACAACCACTTATTTCTATACCACCTCACACTAAATTCAACGACAACCATTCATTTTTACATGATAGGCTTAAAATACATCTACCAACTAATTTAATAAAACCCGTGTTGGTCTCAAAATAGTATATTTTTGGTGAACGAAGGCAGTATCACTTTTGATTGAAGTTAGTATTCATATGAATTCATAGTACATTCACATTGATATAAATTGATTACTTGTTCATCAAGTATATTCGAATCAATAAAAAAAAGCTTTGTTCATTTGATTTGTAAATGGCTGGATCGGAGAGTAGAAATCAAAGAAATCTATATATACGAAATATGGTGTCTAATAACAACCCGGGTTACACATTTTATCAGACGATGCTGGTGGCTCAGCTGCATCGCCAGCAAGGAAACGAACTAGAAACTAGAAACGTCAGTGCTATAGAATAATCAAGAGCCTCGGACTATTCCAAAATTTTAATCCATTTAAATAAATAAAGGACCAATTAACTTTATTAATTTGATCTATCGAAGTTAATCCTAAAAAATAAATACAGTAAGGGTAAGTATAGAAGCTCCAAATGAGGTTGTGTACAGTTTATACAGTCCAACCAATCATCAAAAGCAAATTGTATAAAATAATTGCTTAGGGTTTATCTATCTATTTTTTACCAGCTTTGTGATGTTTCTCTATATTAATGGAAGGTGTTCATTTATCCGCAAAGAGAGAAAATTCACTAATTCAGTGTGCCTGATAGCTCCCCCCGTCTCTCTCTGGGGACATGTGTTTGTGGGGTTTATCAACATGTCTTAGGTTTACGGCTTGAACATATCATCAAAGCTTTAGTTCATGTAAAGTTTGTCAAGGACATAAAATATCTATGCTTTTTTCTTGAAACATGCCACATTTTTTTGGGGCTAGTGGATTCACTTTACTACCAGACTAAAGTTATAAGAGAATGAGGATTAATTGAATCTCTCTTTGATATTAGAACCTTCTCAAACGTGGGCTCTCATCATCTTGGAAATTTGTTCCAAAAAATTTTAAATCACATTTTTCCATGATGTGATATGGCAATGGAAAAAAAGGTAATATTAAAATTATTCAGAGTTGATTCTATCTGGCCTCATTCCTATTTCACGATGAGTTTGCATGGGTATGTGTACTTGTGCTTGTTTTTGGGGTAGGACTAGTTGATGGATATAAAGTAATAAAAGATTTTAATCGCTGAATTTGACATAATTTTTACTCGAATTTGTATTTTTCATGCAATTTTTGAAACATTACCGTAATATTACAATTTTCTTTATTTTTTTGCAGTCATAAATATTTTAATTTTTAAAATTTTTAGTAATAAAAAAAAATTACATTGTTAAATCTGTATAATGATGTTATTTGATGGTGCAGACAACCATTGTTGAAAAAGAAATTAGGAGTGCGCGTTTGTTGGCCAAGCGTTAAGATGTTAATGTTTAAGGTCAAAGGTCTTGGATTCGAGTCCCATGTGGAGCGGCCTTTTAATTTCTTTATTCAATATTGTAAATTTATTTTAAAAAAAAACTAGGAATATTGTAAGTGCAACGTCTAATATTCACGTGAAAGTTACAAATTTAAGTATGCATTAATTGCGTTACTTCAATTGTCACTTCTGTTCTCGAGGCACATTCAAATGTTGCAAGTTGCTGAGTGCTGTCTAGAGTTTAAACCTCATTGGGAAAAAAAAATACTCACTCCGTCCCAATATTCAAGTCTCGTATTCCTTTTTGAGCCGTCCCATGTAACTAGTCTTCTTTTCCTTTTTAGCATTAATTAGGATACAATTAGTAAATTAATTAATATTTTTATATTTAAATATATTTCTAACCCTAAATCCTATATTCCCAAATCTGTCACTCTCTCTCTCGCCTTTTCTCTCTGAAACCCGCGCCACCTTCCTAAAGGGGAAAAATCCTAAGTCCCGCCGTCTTCCTCCGTTCTTTCGCTCCGCCGCATTTCTTCATTCTTCACTCCACCGCGATGAACCCTTCATATGGTTGGAAGGAGTATCTGAGCGACGTGGTGATTCCCGACACCGAAGATGATTGCTCGTTGTGGGGTGATCCACCGCCGGTGTACTTCCCTTTCTCCATGTCTGATGTGTTCGATAAATTCACCCTTTAATTATGGAGAGAATAATTCACCTGTAGTGCGTAGTGAATCGAGAGAAAGAGTGATGAAAACAGCTAAAGCAGGAGAAAAGTAATGTATTGAGTGTTTAGAATAGCGTGTGTTTACAATGGCAGACATTTCTCCTATTTATAGGCGTTTACAACAGGGACAAATTGGTAATTTCACACCCGATAGAGACCCCGGTAGTTAGGAAGAATCTTCGAGGTTGTTAGTGATTAGTTATGCCTTCAATCCTTCCCAGCACTGCACGCGTTCGCCAGCTCTAAAGCTTTCTTCCTGGATACGCCAGCCCTGCCCGAGTCCTAGGGTTACTTCTTCACTGCTTTATTCCAGGTCTGTCCCTCTAATCCGCTTTCCTATTTTCTGACCATGTCAGCCTTGACATCTATAGCGTCTGAATCCTCTCAAAATGGCCTTGAAGCTTCTGCCTTTCATACTTTTCCCAAAAACATTATTCCAGCCCTTTGTCTTCTTTCTGTTCCCAGCGCTGACTCCTCCGACGCTGCTGATGAGCCCAGGTTTGTGCTCTGTTTTTGTGTTTGTTTTAAGTCTAGATCGAGTCTTTTTCCTTGTGTTTGTGTCGTTTGGTCGCCTGGGAGGGCGTAGTTCAATGGCAGGACCAGCTTGTGGGAAAGAAGCCAAAATGCCAGAGAAGCGAAGTGCCAGAGGATTCAAAGGGCCAGAGGAATCGAGCTGCCAGAGGATTCAAAACGCCAGAGCAGCGAAGTCGGCTCCGCTAGAGAAACCAAGCGCCAGCGGAATCACAAGAGCCAGAGCAGAAGCCGTTCCTCTGGACGCCAGAGCGGAAGTCGTTCCTCTGGACGCAAGAGCAGCGAAGTCGGCTTTGCCAGAGGAATCATCCGAGCAGCGGAATCAGCCGAGCATGAGAATCCTCCGAGCACTCCAGGAGTCCGAGAAAGGCGGAAGGCGGCAACTATCCAAAAGAGACCGATAAGACCAAACCACCGCCTTATCCAAAAGGAAACAAATCTTCATGAAGATTAGGTCTGAAAAAGGATAAGCATCTCCATGTTTGCATGGATCCGGCCGCACGTCATGGGCTGGGCCTTTGTACCCTAACTCATGCCTATAAATACCACATAGCTGTGAACCATTCAAGGGAGGGAGAAGAGAGAGAGAGTGGAGCACGAATTTTGAGAGACCGTTGCTGTAGTTTTACTTTCCATAGTTAGGTAGGAGTAGTCGCCCCTTATGGGCATAGCTGTTTAATTTTCTGTTCATGTTTTCTACGGCACTTTTGGCCGTAAGTACCCTTCTGCCTTAAGTAAGTTTCTATTTCAGTTTTTACTTTATGTTTTCCTTTATGTCTTTTGCTTATGTTATTTACTTTATGTTTGGCTAAGTTTTATATTCTGATTTGGGCAAGATGATCTAAGCATGAACACCTAACTCGAGAGGTCTAATTTGGGCATAATAACTGTATGAGCATATTCCTGATACACTAGGTTTGATTCCAAAAAGGTTGAAACAACTTGGTTAATTAATTGGTCACTAGTTAACTAGGGAGTTCTGGCCACAAGTAATAATTTGGGCATAAGGCGAGTTGCCATCGACCTCCAAAATAGTACAACTGGTGTTGGAGCCGTGACTGCTGTGAAATATCGGTGTAAGAGTCAAGTGGGTCTATCTAGAGCTTAAAGCATTCTGGGCAAAGCACAACTAGCGATAGACCATCGCAGAGAGCGTGGATGTTGTCCGGGGTAGTTGATTTCCATTAGCTGACCCTTCTAAGGGATCATAAACTGAAAGGATAGATTGGGCAAGGGGTTTGTTGTGTGCGTGACGAGTGACAATAGCGGCACAAAAATCCTTATGCCTATAACCACTGGTATGCGAGTATAGTGATTTATCTTTGCACCAATGATCGAGTGCCTAGTTCATGTTTAGTGATTCGAACCCAAGTCAGAATTGTTTTGTTATTTGATTTATCTATCTTGTTATTTCAGTTTTAGTTGGAAACCCCGTTCTGCCCATAAGCACGTTTTGGTCAGAACACTGCAGGATACAAAACCTTTTTAGTGACACCCTTGCAGGAGGAGTTACTGCTCAGTTCCCTATGGATTCAACTCTGGACTTACCACTAGCTAGTCTAGTTGTGGGCACATGATATTTTATTTGCACAAAGCTCAAACGACAGCTTCGTCAGCTGCCAGGTTTGCTTTACGCATATTTTACTCATCATCAATGTCGGAGATGTTGCCGGCGTCGCCCGAAGAGTATGGTCTAGGCGCGTTAGAGAGCGAAGAGCTCGGAGAGTATGTGGCAGATCAGAGTCCGGCCCATTCGTTCCAACCTCCGATCTACCGATGCCCTTGCCCCGTAAGGATGAAAATGTATATTTGTTCTCCTTTACCTCCGTGTTTGACTAAATCCTCTGAAATCGAGAGAGATATTGACCTTCTCTGTAATGAATCTTGGGGAAATGATTTTCTAAGCGAGGAAAGCCCTAGATTTGTGGCGAAATCGGAGGAATCAGAGGATTTGGACCGAAATCAAAGGAACCAAACGAGTGGTGGCACACTGCATCTAAAGCCCACCTTCACCTGCTCGCCATTTTTTGTCCAATGATGTTTCAGGTGAGATCTTCCATGTTTTATTATGTTGTTGTTTAAATTGAACTGACAAATGGTGTAATTGGGGATTTAGTGGTTGCATGCAAGAGTACTAGGGTTTGATGGTTAATTTTTTGGCTCTGTTGAAATAGAAATTTTATTAAAAATGAATAAAGAGGTTCAAGAGAAAAAAATAAAAAAAGACGAAAGCACCCGCGAAAAGCCACAGGTAATCGAAGAACAACCAAGAATATAAACATGCTCATGCTCACTCTGATTTTATGTCTATGATGAGGTGGAAATGTATGTAATTGTGCTATTTGCGATTTGTCTGTTAGTGTGCTTACATTGTGATGTGTAGTTGGCTGCCATCTTGATGATTTGGGGGCTGCCATCTTGGTGTTTCATGGTTGTGTGCTGCCATTTTTGTTATGCTTGTGGCTCAGTGTGCTTGATTTGGGGTGTGTAGTTGGCTGCCATCTTGGTGATTTGGGGTGTATAATTGGCTGTCATCTTGGTGTTTCATGGTTGTGTGCTGCCATTTTTGTTATGCTTGCTTCTCAGTGTGCTTGATTTGGGGTGTGTAGTAGGCCGGCTGCCATCTTCATTAATCATGGTAGTTGGCTGCATATAGGCATTAAATGGAAAGACAGAAAATAAAAATTATATTCAAAATACATAGCATAATCTGCCACTTGGTAGTTACCTATCCATACCTTATTGATGATGCAGTCTTGAATCACTTGTTTGGTGATGCTCTCTATTGGCTTTTGCTCTAGAGTCCCAGCCACCCTATTTTGACTTGATCTTTTTGCTGCCACCATCTCTGTAAATGGAAAGATGCCTATCTTTCCATCAAATAATACACTGCCATCTTCAGCAAACAATGGCCGGCACATTACGCACATAAACATCACCTTTGTTATGAACTTCTTTTTCTTGCAAGTTCTTTGTGGTTAAGCCTCTGCTGGAGTTAAATAGAACCTGTGAGAACTTTTGGTTATATAGAACCATTTATCATCAATGTGTACAATGTTTTGCATGCTCTTGAACCTCAAATTCTCTAACAGCCTGTCATACTCTATTGCCTCTAAGCAAAACCTCAACCTTGAAAGCTTATTTTGGGCTATAAGGTCAGGTTTTAGTGCACTCGTATGAGCTTTGATCAGACCTTGATCTATCCACCGACCTACGGTGCTCTTGCTGCAATTTATGCCACTAGCTAGTCTTCTTATGGTGGACCTCTTGTTTAACTCTAAACTTGCAATTAGATCTAGGTCTATGTGAACTCTTTTTCTCCTTGGTCTTGATATCTTCTTACTCGTTGAGCTTATAGACTGACCTTCTCTTTGTTGTTGTTTTGCCTCAGCCCAAATACGCGAAACAGTGCGCCGACAAACGTTGAACTTCTCCTCCATAGCTTTTCCTCTAGGTGGCTTCCCATTTTTGCATTGAAGAAGCAAGAATTGAAAGATAGAAGACCTCTCTTCTGTGGACAAGTCCTTTCTTCTCATTTTTTTTTTTTTTTGGGTATTTTAGTGCAGAACGAATGTTGAGCAAACAATGAAACCATGACTCTCTTTTTATTGCATTATGTCATTTTTGTGGGCATTTTGAATTTTTGGGTTTCAATGTAAGCACACTGCCGCCTTTTTTAATGAAGAATTTTGGGATACAATTGTTTTTTGTTTAAAGTATGGCGCCTATTTCTTGTTTAAAGTCTGCCGCTGGTATTTCACGAAACCAACATCTAAACTATAAAGTGAAATCACAAGCTATACCTAGTGCGATTGACTGAAGAAGATGAAATAAAATGATCGGAAACCTTGCACGAGAGAGAAAGTAGATGTTGTATTCAAAGATATGAGATAGCGTAAATACAAGACACGAGCTTATGCTCTATCTATAGAGTATGTGGAAGGGTAAAACAGTAAAATCGGTGCTAGCGCATGCATTTGGCGTGATCGAATGGCATATCAGGAATTTCGTCTTCACGCAGGAGGTTTCCCGCATTTTTGGTGACTCTGTCAACGGACATGACTTCTCTGACGAGGATGACTTCTCTGGCGATGTAGACTTCTCTGACGAAGAGTGATTTCTCTGGTGGCGTAGACTTCTCTGACGAAGATGACTTCTCTGGCGACGTAGACTTCTCTGACGAAGATGACTTCTCTGGCGACGTAGACTTCTCTGACGAAGATGACTTCTCTGGCGACGTAGACTTCTCTGACGAAGAGTGATTTCTCTGGTGGGTGAAATTCCTCTGGTAAGAATGATTCTTCTGACCAGCTTGACTCCTCTGGTGAGGATGGTTTCTCTGATGGGTATACTTCTTCTGTCATATTCATCCCGCTGATGAGGTCGATTCCTCTGATCTGTATCATTTCCCTATTCTGCACATATTACTCCTCATCAACCACTCCCCCCTCCAGTCTGGTTGAACCGGGTATTCTTCGCGTTCAACCAATGGAGTATTGTGAAGACCAACACTAGGCTGTTTTCCTTGATCCCTGCAAATCATGAAGATATAAGCACTTCTAATATTATATGAAAACAAATGTGAGCCCTGTAAATTACTCTTTGGTGTTTTTGTTACTCCCACCCCTGGTCTGGCTAGTTCACTCTGGCATAGTGCAACTAGTCAGAGGATTCGCCCGCGTGGATGACGTCACCTGCATTAAATGCCTGCCCTATCTACAGTGCTTTTCCCGTACCCCGAGGTTACTTTTTAACCTTTGCAACCTTTCGCCTCCCCGTAGGGATTTTCAGCCGTTGATTCATTTCCATAGGGCACGTGTCGTCCACCATCCCGTATGTTGGTAGTTGCCCGCGTACATTTTTACTTAGTCGATTCGAACTCCCGTTTTTCACTATTCTTCTTCTCCGATTTTCTCGAACTCCTTCATCTGCAAAATCCGGCGATTCTCCCTCCTGTTCCGGCGTACCTTCAGCGACCCTTCCGCTCCGGAATTTACAGTCAAACCTTATTTGACCTAGGTAATTCGCATACCCTCCTCTCCCAATTCTTGTGATTAGTTGTAGCGTAGTGGAGTAATTATTGGTGCTCTGATTGAGCGTGCTAGAAACCCTAGGATTGACATTTCCGGTGATGGCCTCCACTTCCGCTCTTCAACCCTCGCGTTCGCCCTCTCCTTCTTCCCGAACTTCTTCATCTTCCTCTCCCCAACTCCAGGATCTTGATAACTTCCCTTCCCCCTCTGCCTCTTATGACTCTTAAACTGTCCCCAGTTCTTCTCAGCCTAAGAAAAGGGGTAAGAAGACCCCCCAACCCCCAAAGCGTGTTCCTGAATCCCTCCTTGGCGTCGCGGCGGTTAATAAATTGGAGAGCAAGTGTCGACACCCCGAAGGTTTAAAATTCGAGGCCTTCTCTAAAGGTTCAACACCTCCCGAGAGCCTTCGCCACCCCAGGGTAATAGTCATCTGGCAAGCCCAAATAGACGCTGGCCTAAGGCTTCCTCCTCCTACCCTTCTGGTTGATGTCTGCAACCATTTTCGTATCCCTTTTTTTCAAGTCGCTCCCTCTGCCATCCGAAGACTATACGCCTTCCATATCCTTTGCCGAGCCCACGGTGTTAAGGACACCGCCAAACTGTTCTGTCAGACCCAATCTCTTCGTATGCAGGGCAATCCCTTGTATAGCTTTGCGGGTCTTCGAAGATATCCTACTTCTTTTCTTTCCTCTCTAAATTCTTCTGATGGCGGCTTTTTGAGCTATTATTGTTATGTGCGCACCCTTTTCGGCACCTGGCGCGATTATCATGTTCGAGAACTAGAATGGCATAATCCTCGGACTACTTATAGACCAGCCTCCCTAGAAGCCCCCTCGATCTCTGACTTGGAGGTCATAGCCCGTCTGAATGCTATGAACAAAGCCCAGCCCTTAGACTGTAAATACCTTGCTGAGAACAATTCGGCTCTGGCATACAATGGCCTGTTTCCCCTATATCCCAAGAAATCAATAGGTAAAGAATATGAATTAGAAAATACATTAACTTTTGTTACCCTGATTTTAAAGATGTGGAATTTTGATTTGCAGGCATGTCTTGGAGAAAGAAATGCGGGGACAATTTGCCTATCGCTGCTTCTCCTGCTCCCAGTGGGGAGCGTGGCTCGGGGGATTCTGCTTCCCGAACCGCTCCCTCAGAACAACCAGCTGGGGCCGAGCTGGTCACCATTCCCCCTGTGATAGAGGTCCCAGAGGAAAATACGGAAGTCTCCCGCGCGTTGGATGCCGAGGAGGTTGATGCGGGTAACCTTGTTCACAGGCGCGGACGTCCCAGTACTGGTGATACATCTGGTGCCGGTGAAGAAGATGTCCAGGTTGTGGACATTACCGATGAAATTTCCTCGCCTGATTCGGTCCCGGGTGTCACCCTCACCGAGCTTTCAAAGAAGAGGAAGAGAGGTTCTCTGATTTCCGTAGGTGAGAAGGAGAAGCAAGAGAGCCTGAAGAAGGCCGGCAAGTCTCAAGAACCATCGAAAAAGTCTGCTGGTGGTTCGAAGGTCCTCTCGTCTGCAGTGGAAAAGGGCAAGGGGCCAGCGAAGAAGTCTGCTGGTGGTTCTAAGGTTTCCCCTTCTGCCGGGGGAAAGGGCAAGGGCAAAGCTGTGGTGCCCCCTGCTGATGAACCAGAGGATGTTGTTCCTGGGCCGATTTCGAGTTTGTCGGGGCAGGAGTTGATTGATGCCTTGGTAGCTCGTGTCCACTCAAAGGACCAGGAGAAAGTGGAAAAGCTGACCCGAGAGGCTTTAGCTACTCAGTTGTGCCAGTTGGCTCTTCAGGTACCCTGCTTCTTATACTTTTATTATAGAGAAAACGAAGTTACTAACCTCTTTATTATTCTGTCGGAACCCATTTTGTTTTCTTGCAGGTGGAGGCTCGGATGTGGGGGGCTGTTAAGTGCATCCATGACTACGACATGTCAGAAAAAGAGAGAGAGAAGGAACAGGCGGATATCGCTAAGCGTGATGACGACGTGGCCGGGGTGGTGGCGCGTTTGAGTAAGGCTGAAGCGGAGATTGCTGAGCTGAAGGCTCAGTTATCCCAAGCAGAGGTGGAGAAGTCCTCCCTGGTTTCTGAACTGACAAGGACGACCAAGGAAAGCCATGAAAACCTGGCCAGGTTCAAGGCGGGATATGAAGAAGCCTACAAGGAGACCCGGCGTGGTTGGAAGAAGACGCTCGTGGAAGCGCAGAACCGTGCCTATGTCTTGGGAGCGCGAGATCAACGCCTGGAGTATTTCTTGTCTCCGCAGGGTCAACACTTTCTGGGGTTGATGCTGGAGGGCACCTTGGCGGCCTTCAAGCAGACTCAAGAGTACCTGGAGGACTTCGGACCCCTCTTTGCTTATGTGATACAGCAGTCCGCCTCCAAGGCGTTAGAGATGGCGAGAGCGACCTCGGAACAGCTCGCTACCCTGGATCTGCATGCCTTGATGGAGAACCTCAATGATGAGGAAATAAATAAGCTGATGGGGATCCCTGCGAATTCTCCGGGGAAACCAGAATGGTGGTATCCAGTGCTGGAGAGGGCCATTCCCTATTTCGCCTTTGGGGTTGAGTCCGCTTCATTGCCCTCCGCTCCAATGTATATGCCTGCTTTCTCTGCTTCCTTGGTAGGCTTTGTGAACCGGCTGCGGGATCCCACTAACAAAAGTACCCGGAAATTTTCTCAGTACGGCGTGGTGCCTCCTCTGCCCTCTGATTTGGCGGCCTCTGTTTCAGAAGATTCCGCTTCCTCCTCTTCTGCAATGGATCAGCTTTTTACCCTGTATCGAGATGAGAAAACGTATGTACAAGAAGCTGTGAAACTGCTGGACTTGGGAGTCCGTCTCCCCAAGGTGAAGGAAGCTGGCATGCTGCCAGTGTTTACAGAGGGAGCTGCTTTTGGCCAGATCCCTACGGGTGGTGCCCCTTCTCTGGTCTCCTCTGCCTCTGTTCCTGCTTCCTCTACTCCTGCTGAAGATTCCTCTGCTCCCCTCTCTTGATGTCTCCCATTTCTCCCCTGACTTTATCAAAGGAAATTTTTGTAACTCTTAAATTTGTACAAACTTAGTACTTACTTCTCGTTTTTGGATGTACAGCTGTGCCTCCTTGGCATGTTTTTATGAAATTTCTTCCCTACTTGCTTTGCTTTTCTCTCTTTGTTCTTTGTGTTGTTTTGTTGCTCGTTCATGTTGGATTTGTATTTGGCTCGTCATGGTTATTGTCGATGTTTCTTTGATTTTCTCCTTCGAGATTTCTCTGCTTTCTGCTTTGGGGATTCCGCTGATTCCTCTGGCGAGGACTTTAGTAGACTCCCTTGGCAAGGATTTGGCAGACTCCTTTGGCGAGGATTTTGGTGATTCCTCTGGCGAGGATCTTGACGAGTCCTCTGGCGAGGACTTTGCTGACTCTTCTAGTAAGGACTTTGCCGCCTTCTCTTGCGAGGATTTGGTTGACTTCTCTGCCGGAGACCTCGCCGCCTCCTCTTACGAGGATTTGGTTGATTTCTCTGCCAGAGATTTCGCCGCCTCCTCTTACGAGGATTTGGTTGACTTCTCTGCCGGAGACCTCGCCGCCTCCTCTTACGAGGATTTGGTTGACTTCTCTGCCAGAGATTTCGCCGCCTCCTCTTACGAGGATTTGGTTGACTTCTCTGCCGGAGACCTCGCCGCCTCCTCTTACGAGGATTTGGTTGATTTCTCTGATAGGGATCTCACCGCCTCCTCTTACGAGGATTTGGTTGATTTCTCTGTTAGTGATTTTGTGATTACTTTTCATCCAAGCGCTCCTTTGCTGCTTCCCATCCAAGCACTCCTTTGCTGCTTCCCATCCAAGCTTGAGCATTCTGCGCGGAGCATGGAAGACCCGGGGGGTGCAACCAACTTTCGCGGCTTACGATTAAATAATAACCCTCTGCGCGGAGCATGGAGGACCCGGGGGGTGCAACCAACTTTCGCGGCTTACGATTAAATAGTAACCCTCTGCGCGGAGCATGGAAGGCCCGGATGGCACGACCAACTTTCGCGGCTTACGATTAAATAGTAACCCTCTACGCGGAGCATGGAAGGCCCGGATGGCACGACCAACTTTCGCGGCTTACGATTAAATAGTAACCCTCTGCGCGGAGCATGGAAGGCCCGGATGGCACGACCAACTTTCGCGGCTTACGATTAAATAGTAACCCTCTGCGTGGAGCATGGAAGGCCCGGATGGCACGACCAACTTTCGCAGCTTACGATTAAATAGTAACCCTCTGCGCGGAGCATGGAAGGCCCGGATGGCATGACCAACTTTCGCGGCTTACGATTAAATAGTAACCCTCTGCGCGGAGCATGGAAGGCCCGGATGGCACGACCAACTTTCGCGGCTTACGATTAAATAGTAACCCTCTGCGCGGAGCATGGAAGGCCCGGATGGCACGACCAACTTTCGCGGCTTACGATTAAATAGTAACCCTCTGCGCGGAGCATGGAAGGCCCGGATGGCGCAACCAACTTTCGCGGCTTATGATTAAATAGTAACCCCCTGCACGGAGCATGGAAAACCCGGGGGGTGCGACCAACTTCCGTGGCTTATGGTTAAGTGCAACCTCTGTACGGAGCATGGAGGACCCGGGGGGGTGCAACCAAATTTCGTGGCTTACGATTATGTGCAACCTCTGCGCGGAGCATGGAAGGCCCGGATGGCACGACCAACTTTCGCGGCTTACGATTAAGTAGTAACCCCCTGCACGGAGCATGGAAAACCCGGGGGGTGCAACCAACTTCCGTGGCTTACGGTTAAGTGCAACCTCTGCACGGAGCATGGAGGACCCGGGGGGGTGCAACCAACTTTCGTGGCTTACGATTATGTGCAACCTCTGCGCGGAGCATGGAAGGCCCGGATGGCGCGACCAACTTTCGCGGCTTACGATTAAGTAGTAACCCCCTGCACGGAGCATGGAAAACCCGGGGGGTGCAACCAACTTCCGTGGCTTACGGTTAAGTGCAACCTCTGCACGGAGCATGGAGGACCCGGGGGGGTGCAACCAACTTTCGTGGCTTACGATTATGTGCAACCTCTGCGCGGAGCATGGAAGGCCCGGATGGCACGACCAACTTTCGCGGCTTACGATTAAGTGGTAACCCTCTGCGCGGAGCATGGAAGGCCCGGATGGCACAACCAACTTTCGCGGCTTACGATAGCTTCCCTCCCTCTGCGCGGAGCATGGAAGGCCCGGATGGCACAACCAACTTTCACGGCTTACGATAGCTTCCCTCCCTCTGCGCGGAGCATGGAAGGCCCGGATGGCACAACCAACTTTCGCGGCTTACGAGCGCTTCCCTCTGATTTGCAGGGTGATTCCTCTGCTTTTCCCCTTGACCTGTTGCGAGACAATTTTTGAATTTAAAAATTGGGGATTACGGGTATACACCCTACTCCCCCCTCTGGTGACATGTGCAATACTCTGTTATGAACATGTTGGCCCAATTACTTCTTGTTCCATCACCGACCCATAAACTCGCGTGAGCCCATTACCCCTTGGCCCCTTTCTTAGGCCCAATACCGTCTCTATATATACCCCTCCATCCTTCCTGACCTAGCTCAGAATCCCTTATTTCCTTTCCGCCGCCCCAAACTGCTCTCCTCTTAAACCCTAGATCTCCCGCCTTTTTGGCTCAAGATGCCTTCTTATCTTGGTTGTAACGCCCTCAGTCGGGGGAGTGAGTCCTGCTAAGAAAGTACTCAGTGTTGGAGGCTGAAAAGGCAGGACTCTCCCCCGCCTGAGGGTTTTATCTCCAGGGTTCCTGAAGAAAGCTCCTTCCCTGTATCGTCCCTAGCTTGGTTATAAGGCACTCAAGTATGGGAAGTTCCCCTCAGAACATTCACATCCTTGGAGGCTTTGCTTTTCCCTCTGTGCTCCCAGTGCAGATCTCTAGCTTTGTGGTTGTAAGGAGCGGACTTCCCGTATTTAAGAGCATTATTACCGGTTTCCCGAGATCTGGACGTTGGTTGGTCTTTTCCTCCGTATTCTTTCCTTTTGGCATTTTGACTTGTTGTTTTTCTTGGTATTCTGCAGGCATAGGGTAGATCTGGAGTAGATCTGAGAAGTGGGGATGTTCCAACGGAGCGAAAGAACCTGGAGTGTTGGCGCATGGAAGAAAAATCGCCGATCCCTGATGTTTGCTTTTCCCTTTTGACCTACTGAAAAGTGGTTTTGTGTTTGTTGTTTCCTTTGACCTGCTAAGAAGCAGTTTGTATTTGTTTCTCCCTTGACCTGCTAAAAAGCAGTTTTGTATTTTGAATTTGAAAATTGGGAACTACGGGTATACACCCTACTCCCCCCTCTGGTGACATGTGCAATGCTCTACATGAACATGTTAAATAGCATATGTAATGTAAGAAAGCAATAATCGAAATAAATGAACACAACATCAGGGAATTCCCTAGAACCACATATCTGTTTTATTGATATTATGGCCTCGGACCTCGTTAAAACCCCTGTGGGGAAAAAGAGTATCCGGTCTACAAGTGATTACTCCTGCTAAGTAGCAGTTACACATAGAACTTTTTGAGCGTGTTTATATTCCATGGCCTGGGGAGAGCTCTGCCGTCTGAATCCGACAATGTGTACGCTCCGCCACCCAAGACTTCTGTAATGATGAATGGTCCTTCCCAATTTGCTTCAAACTTGCCCACTGCCTTTAATGCGTCAGCTCTTTTTAGTACCAAATCGCCCTTAACCAGCTTCCGTGCTCTGACCCTCTTGTCGTACCCTGCTTTAATGGCACTCTTATACTTTGTTGCTCTGATTTGAGCTTCTTCCCGCTGTGCTTCCACAAGGTCGAGCTCAGTTCTTCGAAGATCAGCGTTATGCTCCGTATCATAGGTGATGATGCGGTATGATTCCAGTCTGGCCTCCGCTGGTATCACTGCATTGGATCCGTATACCAGCGTGAAAGGTGCTTCGCCCGTCGCTGTCTTTGGGCTAGTTCGGTAGGCCCAGAGAACGGTGTCTAACTCTTCCACCCATTTCCCTCTGCTCTGATTCAACCTCTTTTTATCCCTTCACAGATTGTTCTGTTGGCTAACTCTACTTGGCCATTTGCTTGTGGATGAGCCACTGAGACGAAATGCTGAGTGATGTCCATTCGATCACAGAAATCTGCTATCATCTGCCCTGTAAACTGAGTCCCATTGTCAGACACAATGATTCTCGGTACCCCGAATCTGCAACAGATGTTCCTCCAAATGAAACGTTCCACTGTCACTTCATCGATCTTGCCCACAGCCTCAGCCCCAACCCATTTAGAAAAATAATCTACTGCCACGATAAGAAAGCATTTTCCTCCCGGTGCTGTAGGCAACTTCCCGACTATATCAATGCCCCATTTGTCAAACGGACATGCCGCGTACATGACACCCATAGGCTCCCCTGGTACATTGATTCGCCCAGCATGTCTCTGGCAAGCTTCGCACTTGCGGACGAACTCTCTGGCTTCCTTGTTGATATGAGGCCAGTAGAACCCGGCCCGGATAATTTTGCGTACAAGATCCCGAAATCCCGTATGCCCACCACATCAACCTGCATGAATTTCTTTCAAAGCAAAATTAACCTCTTCTGGAGATAAGCATTTTAGCAAGGGCTGAGTAAAGGATCGTTTGAAGAGTTGATCATTGATTAAGCAGTAATTCTCATAGCGAGCCCTCTGATTGGATTCTCTGCTTAGCCGTTCCCCTGTCTTCAGAAAGTGTATAATCGGAGCCCGCCAATCGTCCCTGATTTCTACCGAGAAAACCTGTGAAGTCTCCATCTCTCTGGTATCACAGAGTAAAATAATTTCATCATTCCAAGTTTGCTCCACCGCACTAGCCATGCGCGCTAATAAGTCCGCTTTCGTATTTTCCTCTCTGGCAATTTGCTCGATCCTGAATTCCATAAACTTTTCTTTCATTTCACTGATTTTGGAATGGTACGCTCTCATCCGCTGATCCTTGATGCTATAAGTCCCTGAAAACTGTTGGGCAACCAATTGGGAGTCTGTCTTTATGATGACACACTCGGCTTTGAGTTCTGACAGGATATGAGCCCCTCTGACCACGGCCTCATACTCCGCTTCATTGTTGGACAAGCGGCAAGTGAATTTGATGGCGAACTGGTATGTCCCATAGCCCGGTGAAGTGATATAAACCCCGATCCCACATCCCTCTTTCGTTACGGATCCATCCACAAAGGCCACCCAAAACTCTGGTACAGGACGACGAGTTGTTTCTTGTATGAAGTCTGCCAACGCTTGCGCTTTGATCGCCGTTCTCGGCTCATACTCTACATCATACTCCCCTAACTCCACAGCCCATTTAACCATTCTTCCCGACAAATCCGGGCGCCCCAAAACTTGTTTGAAGGGTAGAGACGTGCGTACTACCACTCGGTGTGAAAGGAAATAGGGCCTCAACTTTCTGGCCGTGACCATGACTGTCAGAGCAGCCTTCTCAATTTCTGTGTAATTTTGCTCAGGCCCTTGTATGATTCTGCTGACAAAATAGATAGGCTTCTGGTGACTTCCCTCTTCTCTGATAAGCACAGAGCTGATCGCATCCTCCCTCACCGCTATATACAGATACAATGTTTCCCCCGGGACCGGCTTGGTCAGAGTCGGTAGCCTGGCTAGATACACTTTAAGATCCTCAAATGACGCTCTGCATTCCTCTGTCCACAGAAACTTAGTTCCCTTCCTCAGTACTTTGAAAAACGGCATGCTGCGTTCTGCCGAGCGTGATATAAATCTGCTCAGAGCAGTGATGCGCCCATTCAGAGTCTGCACTTCCTTGATTCCTCTGGGCGGTGTCATTTCCATAATAGCTTTGACCTTTTCTGCATTAACCTCAATCCCTGCAAGCGTGACCTTATATCCCAAAAACTTCCCTGTTGTGACTCCAAAGGTGCATTTCGCTGGATTCAGCATAAGCCGATGATCTCTGACCATCGTGAAGATTTCCTCCAGATCAGAAACATGATCCTCTGCCCTGACACTCCGTACAAGCATATCATCCACGTATACTGAAATGTTCTTGGCCAGTTGTTCTTTGAAAATTTTCTCCATCATTCGCTGATATGTAGCTCCCGCATTTTTTAAGCCAAAAGGCATACTTCTCCATCCATACACCCCGCAACAGACGGCAAATGCCGTTTTGGCAATGTCTCCCTTATTCATCCTGACTTGATGATATCCCTGGTATGCATCCATCATGGACAATAAAGCACACCCTGAAGTGGTATCCACCAGCTGATCGATCCTCGGCAGAGGATAATGGTCCTTTGGGCAAGCAGCATTTAGATCTCTGAAATCCACACACATCCTCCAGGTGTTTGTTTTCTTGGGTACCATCACCGCGTTTGAAATCCACTCCGGGTATTGCACTTCCACAATGTGCCCTGCTTCCAATAATCCGTAGACCTGTTCCCTTATTGCCGCGTCCTTCTCTGCCCCAAAATTCCTTATTCTCTGCTTTACCGGCTTCACCTTAGGGTCCACGTTGAGGCAATGCTCTGCCAACTTTCTATCAATCCCCTTTAAGTCGGTGGTACTGAATGCAAACACGTCTGCATTTCTTCGAAGACAACCAATGAGTTCCTCTCTGACCTGATCACTCATGGCAGACCCAATCTTTGTCTGGAAACCCTCTTTCCCTGGAAACAATTCGATCATGTTGCAGACATCACTGGTGGACACCAGCGCGGTTTTTTCTGTGCTATCTCTGTCTTTTAATAAATCCGCCAACTCTTGGCGTTCCTCTGCTAAGGCATGCACCTCGCCCACCTTTCCCCTCTTCCGTGTATCTGATCCCTCTGTCACTCTTTCCCTCTTCTGTCCCGATGAGTATGCAAGCATTTGGACGTGGCATGCTTTCGACGCTGTTTGATCCCCACAAACTTCTCCTACTCCCCCCCCTCGACGGGGAATTTCATTTTCAAATGGAATATAGAGATTACCGCCCTGAATGCCGTCAAGGCAGGTCGTCCAAGTATGACATTGTACGCGGGTTTGGGCATGTCCACAACTAAAAATCGTACCATCCTTGCTCTACTGCTACTGGCTGCACTGCCGAGGATCAACGGTAGCTCCACATAACCTAACGGCATGACCATCTCTCCACCGAACCCAAACAAAGGAGCATTTGTGGGCTCAATGTGCACTTCTATTCCCATGTTTTGAAGGCATTCCCTGTATAAAATATTCACGGCGCTCCCTGAATCGACGAAGACACAGTGAACCATGCAGCACGCTATGTCCGCCGTGATGACCAGCGCATCATCATGCGGATACATTAGTGTACGTATATCCTCTGCTCCAAAAGTAATCGCCGGCTCCTCTGCCGCACCCGTAATTTCCATGACCCTTTTATGATAATACCCTATTTTTACTGCTCTGACGACCTGCTTTTTAGCCCGATTTGGTGTGGGCGTCCCGTTCTCTCCGCAAATCATATGCACTTCTCTTCTGTATGGTGGAGGAGGGGCTTGCCTCTCTGCCCCCTCTCTGCGATTATCCCGGTTGTCATCAGGCCTACGATCTCTGTTGTTCCCCTGCTCTTGTCGCTGATCCCGGTTATTTCTCTGATCCCTCTGATCTCGCTGATTCCTCTGATCCCTCTGATCTCGCTGATCCCTCTGATCCCTTTGATCTTTCTGATCAGTCCGCCTCTGACCCTCATTTCCTCTGTCAATGAATTGGTCGAGATATCCCTGGCGCACCAATAACTCCAATTGGTGCTTAAGATGTCCGCAATATCTTGTGTAATGTCCAAAAGAATTGTGATACTCACATAACTTGGTATTAGACCCCTCCTGGGGTGGCCCATTCCGATAGGTTCCCGGCGCCCGAAAGAACGGTTGGTCTTTTATCAGATGGAAGATTTCATCTTGTGGTTTATTCAAGGGCGTGTACTCAGTAAACCGCGTAACCTCATTCACAGTGCGTTGTTGAGATGGCATTCCTCCCTGGGGTGGCAATACCCTCGGAGGCAACCCTCTGAATGGGGCCCTATCTTGGTGTCTCTGTCTCTCAGGTGCTTCCTCGGCTTTCTTGACCCTATGTTTATCATTTTCCACCTTTCTCGCCATCTTGGCATCCTCCAACTGCAGATAACCTGGCAACCTTGCCATAATGTCATCAAAATCCCTTGCTGGTCGGATTTGCAATTCGTCAAAGAAGATCCCCGGCCTGAGTCCTCTGACGTAAGCGCAATTTTTTATTTGTGATTCTGCCTCTGGCACTTCCAGAGCAGCGAGGTTAAATCTCGCTGTATACTCCCGCAACGTCTCACCCTGATCCTGCTTGATATCCATCAGCGAAAGAGCTGACTTTCCTACCATCCGCGAACTCGCAAACTGACGTAGGAAGCGAGTCTGTAGATCTTCAAAAGAGTGAATAGAATTCGGGGGCAGCATCCCAAACCACAACTGAGCTGGTCCGGTAAGAGTAGTGGAGAAGATGCGGCACTTGATGCCCTCGGTATACATGTGAAGTGTGACCAACCCTTCAAACCGATTGAGGTGCACCTCCGGATCGGTAGTGCCATCATAATCCAGTGAGATGGGCTTGTAGCTTCTAGGTAAAGTGTCTGCCAAAATATCGTCAGAGAAAGGACTACGGTTGTTGATAGGATGAAACCTTGAAGTCTTAGCCCTCTTGTCTTCCTTATATCTTCCCTGCTCCCTTCTGTCCCTTGGCATGTCCCGGTCATGACGTTTGTGAGCCCGGTGCCCTGGCCTGCCAGAGGAAAACTCCAGCTCCCTTTCTTCTACTCCTTCGGTGTACCGTGATTTTTCGGGGCGGTGAGACTTCTCTACTCTGTAGGACCGATCAGACCTCTGTTCTTTGTCTTCCCTCCGGGATTTCTCCCTCAACGATTCTTCCAGATTCTCAAGCTGATGTTTCAATTGTGACACTTGTTTTTTCAACCGCGCCTTCTCCTTCGGTCTCTCTTCCTCGAATACAAGGGAGACGGATTGACTGTCAGACTCGTCCACCCGTTCTCTTCTGACAACACTGTTAAGCCTAACACGGCTCCCCTCTGGTACGGCTAATTCTCTGTCAGCAGCGTCCCCTTGCATTTCTCCGGGCATCACAGCCTGTTTGTTGATTGCCAGTATGTTTGCCTCCTGAACAGCGGGAGGTGGGGCCTCAGTGCCCTGCGGATTGGTTGCTCCAACCGGGGTAGCCGCAGTAGGGATGACAGACATCATCGGAGTTCCCAGTGCCTGCCGCATGTTAGCATAGCTGAGCAAGGCCATCATTTGCTCTGCCAGCCCGAAGTTAATCGATCCACCTCCAGACGCGGGGGCCAGATTTGGCAGATCAGAACCCGGTGTTACCAAAGCGAACCTCTGGGCGTTGACATTCAACCCTGTTGTCGGCGTGGCTGAGATAGCTTGAAAACCCGGTGGCACAGTGAAAATGGGGTTACCCTGAAGGCCAGTGAACAACGAGGTAGGCACCTCAGTAGTGACAGCAGCAGAATCAAACTCCTTCTCCAAGTTTCGGTGAGCATCAGAGGATCCCATGGTACCTGCATACAAACAGAGTGAGAGAAGAATCCCAGTGACGAAAGCATAAATCCTCCGTTTACGGATTGAAGTCCCGATATAAGAGATCCAATAAGAAATCCCGGATACCGGTACAGAGACCGTTAAAAAATTCCCCTCGAAGTAACGCTATGCACTGGGAAATAAACCCAGGGCATAGATTGAAAAAACAGAACCCGCATAACGGAGTTTTCCCCGGTGAACTCGCATTAAGATCCAACGGAAAAAACAGAGCATCAAGAAAACCAAAACAATCATCAAAAGGCTTGTCAGCGCAATTCGTTAGAAAAGATAGATAAATAAGAACTATGTAAGGAAACAAACATCGTAACCCAAGATTAACACGATCAAGTCCTATAATAACCACAAAACCTATAAACAACAGGATTACCATGGCAATCAGCCAGATTAGCAGCATAAGGCAGTATTCAGCGCATAGGACGAAAGTTAGTCTAAGAAAGCATAAAGGACACCAGTAATTATTCCTCTTAAGTGGAAATTATCCACCCATCAGCAACACAAACCCCATCACAACAACAACAGAGTATTAATCGACATATTAATTGGTGCAAAACCCATGGATTAACAGCAAAAAGGTCCATGAAGAAAGAGACAAAGTGCTAAACAACCTTTCATCAGTGCGAAGCCCCTAAATTAACAGCAAAACCCCACATCTTCCCAAAAAAATAGAGTAATACTTAATAGTCCACTAGCATAATTCTAAGATTATCGGAGAAAACATGAAGATCATCCACAACTATCACGTTTACACGTAAAACACCCGTACACTAACAGCATAAACCCAGGATATCGGAGATAAAATGTCAATCCACCGTTCATCGATGCAAAACACTAGATTCATAAGGAAAAAACGCCCGGCATAATCAAAGCAGAGCCTCACACCATAATTTCCCCATACAAAACATTAGATCAGTGAAGAAAACGTCAATTCGTACAAGGAAACCCTTCATCCGTAGACAACTTAACCCGAACAACGGTAAATAAACGTAAATTTCCCCGATCCATGACTTATGCCCGTCACCACCTTTCCCCATGCATCAGAAACATAGATCAACACAACTCGTAGAAGATTAACGACATATTAACCTAGAAAACGCAATTAACCAATCAAAAACGGCTGGGTGTCCGAATTATCGGCTCAGTCGGTGTCAACGCCCGCAAATCCGATTGGAATTTCAGATCTGCGTACGTCGGCGACCATGATCTCACATCTTAACTCAGTATCCTTCCCACAGACGGCGCCAGTTGGTATTTCACGAAACCAACATCTAAACTATAAAGTGAAATCACAAGCTATACCTAGTGCGATTGACTGAAGAAGATGAAATAAAATGATCGGAAACCTTGCACGAGAGAGAAAGTAGCTGTTGTATTCAAAGATATGAGATAGCGTAAATACAAGACACGAGCTTATGCTCTATCTATAGAGTATGTGGAAGGGTAAAACAGTAAAATCGGTGCTAGCGCATGCATTTGGCGTGATCGAAGGGCATATCAGGAATTTCGTCTTCACGCGGGAGGTTTCCCGCATTTCTGGTGACTCTGTCAACGGAGATGACTTCTCTGACGAGGATGACTTCTCTGGCGACGTAGACTTCTCTGACGAAGAGTGATTTCTCTGGTGGCGTAGACTTCTCTGATGAAGATGACTTCTCTGGCGACGTAGACTTCTCTGACGAAGATAACTTCTCTGGCGACGTAGACTTCTCTGACGAAGATGACTTCTCTGGTGGGTGAAATTCCTCTGGTAAGAATGATTCTTCTGACCAGCTTGACTCCTCTGGTGAGGATGGTTTCTCTTATGGGTATACTTCTTCTGTCATATTCATCCCGCTGATGAGGTCGATTCCTCTGATCTGTATCCTTTCCTATTCTGCACATATTACTCCTCATCAGCCGCTGAAAAAGTGAAAAAGGCATCTATAATTATTATTTTGCACACTGCCGCCCAACACATTGAGACCATGTTTCAGATTTTAATTATTTTTAAAGGCATTAATTAAATAAGCACTGCATTAAAGAATAAATAACATTAAAAATGTTTCAGATTTTAGTTTTATTTTTAAAGACATTTAGTTAAACAAGTTAATTAATGTATAAATAACATTAAATAATACACTAAATATGTGAGGTCATCTATTTTTACATTCACTTTAACTCTCATAAATACTCGTGTCCAAAAGAAAAGAGACTTGAATATTGAGACGGAGAGAGTACAATAATTGCATTGCTTCTCGCAAATTAAGCTTAATTAAAATAAACACGATTTGTTTGCAAATATTTGAAGCCACCAGCTACCCGCCTCAAAAAAAGAATCATTGGTTGTCAACGACATCACTTACGCGTTCAAAACCTTTTATTTTTAACAGTAGAATTGCAGTAAAAATTCAATATCATGTTCTAAATGCTATCTATCTGTATCGATCACGTCACCATCGCTAGCTTAATTGTTGTTATAATAAGGATAAATGGCACTAAATACTTTAAAGAAAAACCATGAGAACGAAAACTACTTTTTGTCCTATTGTGAAGATCTATGTTATATATGTATTATTTTATGAAATAATGTATTATTTGAATTTGAATCTCATAAAAGATGAAAAATTATTTTTTTAAGCACAATAAATTAACTTCACTGTGAATACAATAATTGTATACGTTCGATATAATATTTTCATATTCTCTCAAAAATATATATAGTTATCACAATAGTCAACTTCCAAATTGCATGTTTAAATGAATATCCGAAGAAATCATAAATAAATTCCAAAGAATATATCAAGCTCATCTCAAACATAATGCACATTTTTTCCATGAACATTTGAATTTTTTCACAAATGCAAACACTTTTATTACGTTCCTTGTGTTAAATGAGTATCTTTTATCTTTCTTTTGGTACTCCATCCGTCCACCAATAGTGTTCAAATTTTCTTTTTGATCCGTTCATCAATTCCTGTACTACTCATTTTAGTAATTATTTATATATTTTTTAATTGGTGAATCCAAATAAATAATACACGTTTTCTCCACTTAACTAATAAACAATACACTTTGTGGGTCTCTTTCTCAACTCAACTAATAAACAATACACTTTTTCTTAAAACTCGTGTTTTCTCCCCTAGGTCACGAATTGGTGGACTAAGAAAGTATTTTTTTATTAAATTTTCATTGAAGAAAGTTTTAATGAATTATCTATCCCTCAAAATATCAGTTTGTGGTTTATTAGGGTTGGCTTAGGTTTTTGCCCATCTTTCTCTTTTCTTTCTTTTAAGAATATTTTATTTCTTAAACAAAAAGAATCGACCAAAAACTACCAATTTCGTTTATTGAACTGTAGTTGTCTCTTGTGGCAGCTATCATATACTCCCTCCGTCCTGAGAGAGTGTATTAGTTATGGATGGTGCGAGCCTTAAGAAAAAGTTGATAGATAATGTGTTCAATGAAAATGAGTGGTTGTAGTTGAATTGATTGTGAGGATATGTAGAAATGAGTTGTAGTTAAAAAGACAAAGTGAGGTCATATCACAAAATGAAAGTGATACGCTTTTATGAGATGAAAAAAAATAAAAAATACGATACACTCTTACGGAACGGATGGAGTATCATTTTTATAAGTAGAGAGTTATTAGTGTTATTGATCGTGGTTTATTTAGCCAAGTACTGGGTCTAATTGTCCAAATCACTTTTCTCACTCTCATATGAATAAGCATTTGAATTTCTCTATTTTTACTCGCTTTTTCTATGGGAAAAAGTGTGCATGTAAAAAGTGTATTAGTGTGTGCAGATGATCACAAACAATAACTTTGAGACGATGTTATTGACTTGATTGTGACATTTTTCAACGTCAATGGGGAATTAATATCTGATACTTGTTAGAGTTAATTAAATAAGTAAACGTTCTATCACAAAGTAATTCTAGACTTCTAGTAATCTACTCCCCCCGTCCCAATAATCTTGTCCTACTTTTCTTTTTGGTTTGTCCCAATAATCTTGTTCCATTTCATTTTTAGGAAAATTTTAGGGACTAATTAATTTCTAATTAAACACTATCTTAATTAATCCCCCTCCCCCCTCTAAATCAACCTACTCGGCTCTCTTTCTCTCTCTCTCTCTCTCTCTCTCTCTCTACCACCTCCTTTCTTTCCCCTCTCTGAATTCACTCCACCGGCGCCGCGCGCTCCCTTCACCTCTATTCTGCCGGCGTCGCCTCCCTCTTCCCCCTCTGTAAATCCGCTCCCCTCTTCCCCTCTATAACTTCACAAGTGCCGCCTATCCCTTCACCTCTGTTCTACCGGCGCCTCCTCCCTCTTCCCCCTCTGTAAATTTGCTCCCCTCTTCCTCCTCTGTAACTTCACAGGGCCTCCCTCTTCCCCCTCTGTTCCGCCGGCACCGTCTCCCCCCTTTCCCCTTTGTAAATCTCACCTCTGCCCTCTCGCATCTAGCTGAAATTTGCTGAGTATGCTGCGTTCTAGGGTTTATTGTATAATTTAATGTGGTTGTTTCTACTTTGTGCTCTTGATTTCGTTTTGTAGTTGGGTGAATTTTGCATTCGCGGAATTTTGTTGAAGAAAAATTAGGGGGCTGAGGATTTCGTGGAATTGTTGAAAGACACAGAGAACTTGGGGCTGAATTAGGGGGAGAGATGAGGCAGCGAAGAGGAGAGAAATCAGGCGAAGAGGTGGTGCTGTCGGACTAGGTCTTTTACGCAGATGTGGCTCAGCCTACTGTTGCCGTCGCCGGAGTTAAACATGGTGTCGCCGGTGGCGCGGCGTCTGCATAGTGTATGATGAGGGAGAGAGTGCCGAGAGAGAGAGACATGTTTGGGGAGGGAGTTTAGCTATACTTACTTTTTCTTATTTTTTCTTAAATATGTGGGACCTTTTATTTTACACCACTAATTTTACATTCCTTAATCTCCGTGCCCAAAAGAAAGGGGACAACATTATTGGGACGGAGGGAGTACTATTTACTTTATTTGGTACGTAAGCTATATAGATAAAATATATAATATTTGAAGGATTAAATAATTAAATAAATTTAAAACTAATTACTTCAACAGAATAAATAATAAATTAATATATAATATTTTATCTATATTTATCAATAATTAGAATGCCCATCCTTGCGACGCACGACAAACATCAAAATTAAAAGACATGTTTAAATAAATAAGTATATGGGTGATTGCCTGTAAATCCCTAACGTTTACACGAAATTGATTTTTGCACCTATTTTTATTTTTCTTCTTTTAAATACCTAACCTTTAGTTTTTTGTCTGAAAATTATCCGGCGACCGGTTTTTTCTTACACTGGCGCCGGAAATGCCACTGTGGCAGCCGGAATCGACGAGGTAGCAGCCGGAATTGTCACCTAAGTATATATTTGACATGTGGAATAAAATTAAACAAAAAAAAGAAAAAAAATTCACATGTGGAATAACCCCCCACCCCCCGTCTTCTTCCCCTTCTCCCCCGTTCCCCCACCCGCCGCCCTCCCTCCTCTCCTTCCCCCACCATCTGCCACCGGGCGCCGATCTCTGCAAATCGGCCATGCTACCACCACCGCCGCCTCCCCTTCCCCCGTCCTCCGCCGTCTCTACCTGACCAAATCGAGAGGCCCATCTCCTATCTTCCTCTGCTGGCCTATCTCCGTCGGCCCCTCTCCAATTTGAGAGGCCCATCTCCGCCGGCCACTCTCCAGATCGAGAGAGTTGCTACTGCAGACCGATGTTGAAACAGAGAAAATGGAGTCGTTTTGTCATCAGAAATCAGAGGAAATGGGGGCTAGAATTTGGGGATCTAGGGTTTAATGTCGTCGGAAATCAGAGGGAATGGGGGCTAGAATGTCGTCGCTGCCCTGAGTCGCCGCAGAACGAGAGGTGGGTGTACCGAATTTCCAGAGGGAGACGGAGATGGCGGCGTAGTTCTGAGGGAGACAGAGGTGCCGAGAAGCTCTTTGTATGTTACGGCGACGGAGGTGGCGGCGTAGTTCTGAGGGAGACGGAGGTGCCGAGAATCTCTCTGTGTGTCGTGGCGACGACGGGTTAGGGGAGGGAAGGGGGCGGCAAAGGGGCGCCGCCGGTGGTGCTGGCAGGGGGGAGGCGACGGCTTGTTGGGGGAGGGGGGATAAGGGTTTGAGGAAGATGATGATGATTTGGAATTTTTTTTTGTTTTTTTATTTTTACTTTTTTGCCACATGTAAAAAATACGTTTATGTGTCAATTTCGGCTGCCACCTCATCAATTTCGGCTGTCACAGTGGCATTTCCAGCGCCGGCATAAGAAAAAGGCGATCACCGGATAATTTTCAGACAAAAAACTAAAGGTTAGGTATTTAAAAGTAGAAAAATAAAAATAGGTGCAAAAACCAATTCCGTGTAAACGTTAGGGATTTACAGGCAATTACCCCATAAGTATAATAATTAAATAAAATTAAAATATAAATAAATGAAAAATAGAAGTATATATGTTTTAAAAATAAAATAAAATAATTCATATCAATTACTCAATAAAATCTTGAATTTAAAAACATAAATTTCAACTCTTCATAAAGTGTAATGATAATTATACTTATTAACTAATTTCATTTCATTTGATAAAGAAAATTAACATTATTATTATTATTATTATTATTATTATTATTATTATTATTATTATTATTATTATTATTATTATTATTATTATTATTATTATTATTATTATTATTATTATTATTATTATTATTATTATTATTTATTGGGAACCTTGTTGAATATCCTAACCCTTGTTTTGATGATACCAAAAATCATAGGACTTAATTGTAATAGACTAGAATTGTTTTGAACTCAAGTGTTAGAGTTCGTTTCTAGTTTAGTGTGCGGTGTCGAAGACTGAAGACTGAAGAAAGAAGGACTGAAGACTGCAGATCCCAACTGAAGTATCAGTTGAAGAATCAGTTGAAGACTGATTACTTAATGCGCGCAAAGGACTCATACTAAAGTCAAGTATCAGTTGAACATTCCTCCTCGGACTGATCTTCCAACGTTCAGAGGAAGCCACGTACTCACCAAGTACAGCCGCATTAAATGCAGAGATCTCAGGATGTTATCTCTGCAGAGGTCATTCCTATCTGGTGGTTACTTTTCAGAGACGTCATATCTCCTGTCCATCAAAGAGAGCCGTTTCCACCCAGACAAGGAACCTCGAAGATTGAAGCCTCAGCCCAAATTCGAATTGCTCTCTACGCCAACGGATCTATTCAAGAGTTCTCCTACAAATAGCGCTCGAGGATCACTTCAACCTTCACCAATTCAACAACATAAGCTGAAGCTCTGCCGAAATTGCTACTCAGCCTTAAGCTTAAACTCCTCATAGCTTGAATCGAAGAAGATAATTCCAAAGCCAAAATCAGTCACTGCTGATTACATACATTCTCTTAGACCCTAGGCATATTCTGTTTACCCAGAAGCCAAAGGTCAAACTTGCTTCAAAGAACTTGTTCTTTGTAAGTATAGTTGGCACTCGTTCAAACCTCCCCCCATAAGAGTGTTTTGAGTGATTCGGAGGTCAGAAGGGTTTTTCTGACTCTGGGAAGTCTTAGCACGGGTTGTGTTAAGCAAGGGAAATCCTACGCGAGTGAAGCGCGGGTACTGGAGAAGGGTTATCTTCAGTGTACGGTTGTGTGCACCCGGCAAGCACACGGTTCGGTTTGCAGTGCACCTGTTAAGCACTTGCGGAGTGGATTGTTGGTCTGATCAACCAACCGTGGATGTAGGAAAGGGTTTTTCCGAACCACATAAAAGTCTCTGTGTTGTTTACAGCTTTCAATTTTACATTCTTACTTGTGTTATTTCAATTCATAAAACTGAATACTGACTAACTGCAAAGAGAAACCTTAACCAACAACTTGCTCCACCGAGGCTATTTCGAAACTAAGTTTAATTTTCGCTGCGTATGATATCAGTCTGACTGGTCTATCTTTCGATAGTCAGGAAGAGTGTTATCATCTCTGTTTTAGCAAACACGACTAAAGCCCTTACTTGCATCAGTTAAGTTCCAGCAACTTAACTGATAACTCTTTACTGAAGAGCTTTCAGTATCAGTCGTCAACCCTGTTTGGTCAAAATTGATTTCAGTAAAACAGGAGTCTTTGTTTGCTTGTAAAGTTTCATTTTGATCTCTGACTGAGATCCCTCTGATTGAGGTCGGCAAATTGATTTAAAAATAGCCTATAGGTGTATTTCTCCCCCCCATACACCTATTCGAGACCCTCAGGACCTAACATTATTATTATTATTATTAAATTGAGATTTTATATAAAAATTAATGAGAAAACGTAAGAAAAAAACCCTTGAAAGCACAAGACAGCAGACTAAGGGCCCAAGCCTCGATAAAAGAGAGCTCGCCAATCAAAAGAAAGCAACAAAAGGTGCCCAACAAACACGCCAAGAACGAAACCACATGATATCTTTTAATAAACAAAAAAATGCAGCACACCAAGTGTTTGAAAAAGATCCCCAGCCGCAAAACTCACCTACCAAGAAAGTGTATCAATTGTGGGGTGGGTATCACCCAACTCCACTTCATCCGACCATTGTCTATTGACGATATTATTCATAAGACGGAAATTGACGATGTTGCTGTGATCAACAACATAATCCCTCGGCTTATAGCCCGCCTCCACCGCTTTTCTGAGGCGACATTTTATGCTATATTCTGGCACAAGACTTGTAGCATGTTGCACGTGCTCACGTCTCATACCCTTTGGTGGACGACCCCGTCCGCGATTCGGCGGCGCCTGTGATATCTCAACTAAAAGTTGCATCCCTTAACTAACCTGTTCCACCAACTTACTAATTCGGTTAACATTTTCCACCTCTAGAAGGTCTTTAGCATAAAGAGTGGTTGTTGAGACTTTCTCCGCCACTGGAACCGTATCATAAGCACAAATAGTTGGCGTCCTCGATAGTGGCATGCTGTTGATGAGTGTCTCGAGTTTCTGTGCCTTCATAGTATTCTCCATAGCTGTAGTATCTGTGCGGTTCTTCTCAGTCCCTCTTGTCGAGTCCACCACCATGGGCTTCGGTGAATTCAAGGCAAGGTGCTCTTTGTAACGTCCATCTGACGCGGACGATAACTCCACCAAATCCTTAGCTAGATCATCATACTTGTCATCCGTGACCGGAACTAGAATTACCTCCAGCAAATCTGGACCTGAGACACGATCAGCCGTTGGACCAGCAAGGACCTCGAACTAGTTGTCGTGCTGCAAGATTTCTGGCCTAGAAATAGGAGGCTTCATGCTATGATCATCAGGCACCGTCCTCCACTCCGCCGTAGGCTTTTTAGGCACATGCTTAACTGAGCATCTTTATTTTCAGAAGTAGCATCCGCTACCTTCGGCTTTGCCGAAGTTTTCTGAACTTTACGACACTTGTCAAGTGAATGTCCGGTGATCCTACATTTGGGACAATAGAGAGGGAAGCTCTCAAACCCAAATTCAATATGAAATGAGTAGTCATCACCATGAATAAGCATAGATTCAAGAATGGGAAAAGCCATATCAATTTCAACTAGAATTCTCGCAAAGTGACCTACCTCTTCGCCCCTGGAGGCGTCATCGAGCTTGAGGGGCTGACCGAGCACACGATCGATTCCTGCTATGATTTTTGGGTGCCAATACTCCACAGGTAAGTAGTAAATATTTACCCATATTTGTGCGATCAACGACGATTCCTTGTAAGGGTCAAAGTTCCTGGCCCACTCCATCAAACGCATGTGACCAGTCGAGAGATCCTAGATCACTTTACTTTTCGCTGTTAATTTGTCCTCTTGGGTCTGGAATTTGATCGCTGGAATCCCTTTCCCATGGGAATAATTTTCCATGCCTCAGTTAAATTCCAAAGTGCTTGTAGTTTGTTTTAAACCTCTGTCGTAGATCTCGGTTTATTGTATTTTCAGAGCATATGACGCCCTATGAGGGCATGTTTGAAAGCAGTCACTTGCTAGATGTAAAGATCCTTGGGGATCGAGAGAGCAAAAGTATTGTCGTCCTTCGTAGGCTTTAAAGTCGTGAACCTATGTGCTGCAACGTCCGGCCTTTCGATGGTTGCTGGTACAGTGATAGCAACATTCGTGGGAGTCGTGGTTGAAGTAGTAGCTCATGTGCAGTCTGTAGCCGGGAGAATAAGACCCTCTCCCGAAGCAACAAAGTTAGGGTTTGTGAAAATCGACTGCTTGGTATTCGAAGCATGGGGCAGATGCGGTTGTTCTGTGTCTCTGGGATCTGGAGTCGCCGTGCTGGTGTGCCTAGGATTTAATCTAGCAGACTTGGGGGAGTTGGCGAGCAGCTTGTTTTTGCTGGAGGCCGATTCAAAGTTTGAATAAACCCTTGGCGGGTTGAGGCCGCCTCTAGCCGGCGTGTGTGGGAGGTTGTCGGAGTCCATCGTCGATGATGGATAAAGGAGAACAAGTTGTCAATAGCTTGTCAAAAATTTGACTCATTCCTCATGCTAAAATATGAATCAGTCGACGAGATGGAACTCAGATTCAATCAGATCCTAAACGAAGTCCAATCCATCTCGAAGGACAAATACACTCAACGAGAGATCAACCTGAAGATTCTACGAGCACTTCCGCGAGGAGATTGACAGATCTATGTTGTTGCTCATCAGAACAAGCCAGGATTCAACCAGCTCCCAACGAACAAGATTTTCTCGGATCTCGTGGCAAATGAGTTCGACATCCAGAGAAATCTTGAAACAAAGAAAGCTGGAGGATTAGACGAAGATGCTCCATCAGCCTCAAAAAGAGCAGCGCTGAAAGTTTCAGCAAAGGAAAGCAAGAAGCAATTAAATGAACCAACGGAACTTAAACCAGAAGACTTCTTCAGTCAATATGCTCTGTTGACTGAAAGATTCAATAAGATGGAATCCAAATTCCGCAAGTACAGGAATTTCCACAAATAGCACTACAAAGGAAAAGAGAGAGAGGGCAAGTCCAGATATTCCACTGATAGAAGCGGAGAAAGGAGATTATCCACTACTGATCTAAAAGATGTGGAATGCTATGGATGCAAGAAGAAAGGGCACTACAAGTCAGAATGCCCTGAATTGTCGCAGACTGGGCACAAAGAGATGAAGGCTAGGAGGGATCGCAAGTATGCGAAAAAGAAAGCGATGGTTGCTGACGATGCAGGATCTTCCGAATATGCATCAGAATCATCCGCCTTCAACTCCACTAGCTCAGATGATGAGAGTGAAGCCCTCATAACCAACGACACCGAAAGCGTGGCCGACAACAGCTACGACGACATAATGGATGGGCCAGAGGTAAACTCTTACTCAAGAACTCTTAATACTGATAACTTCTTGTTGTTTACAGGAGACAACTCAGAATTTGGAGATAGCGCTCAGTCAACGAGACTGAAGAGTATGATCAGCTCATGACTGACCACTGTCAGTTAAGAAAAATGTTCGAATATCTCCTGAAGTAGAATCAGAAAATGGAAAGGAGATCAGTGAAGAGCGAATCAAGAATCAAACAATCATCTACTTTCCAGATGAAACCTGTCTTGATGGACTGATCATGGGGAACAGTCGACTGGAAGAAAAGTTTAGAATTTCTACATTAGAATGTGAGAGAGCCTCACATGAAATCAATAGGCTCGATTACAAACTAGAAGAAACAGTCAAGGACTGCATGAAGAAATCTCCTTTGATGACCAACTTTCCATCAAAAGCTCTTGTGGAAAGTATCGGAGGAAAGGTGGTTCTTGCTGATAAAGGAAAAAATATCATGATCCAGGAGGTGACTGATTCATCAGACGACGACACCTCGAAAGAGTCTAGGGATCATGACATGGAGAAAATCCAGAAGAGAAGACTGATGACAAGAAAAATTGTTCCTCCTCCACAAAGCTACAGACGAGCCAAGGAGGCCCCCAACCAGTTCATCCTACTAAGAAGACTGGAAAGCAGATTTCAGCCAAAGCATGGGGAATGAACATCTGGACTAAAACAACAGCATGCCAACAGAGCAAAGAAACAGAGTCTTCCTCACCAGTCTAGGGGGAAGAACAACATGATCAATCAGAAACTGAAACCAGTTCAGTTCCAAAGAGAGCAACAACCATGGAGACAAAACAATGATAAGTCCAGACGAGCTCGATTTCATTCACAACAGTATGCAACTGGACAACATCAGTCTCATGCTCAACAACATCATTCAAGACTCCATCAGTCAAGGACAACTCCTGTGTCTCAAAGGAGATACACAATGGAGCAAAGGAGACCTCAACACTTCACCAAACAAAGCTACTACAAGAAGGAGGCTCCAAAGAAGAAAGCTCAACCGAAGAAAGCTCATGTGTCAACTGAAGCACCAGCCACTTCAGTCAGACGACCAGTCAACCGCAAAGGATCATTGCCAAAATCAGTTCCGAAGCAGATATGGGTTCCAAAAGGAACACGAACTGACATTGAATGACCCAAACATTGATTGGGTACCTAAATTAACTCTCCCTTGCAGGGCAAAAACAGGAAACACAAAAAGAATGAAGAAGTTAAAGCTTCAATCAGAACATGGTACCTGGATAGCGGCTGCTCGAAGCACATGACATGATACACAGAATATCTGACTCAATACGTTGAGAAAGCTGGATCAATTTTGTGACAGCGAATTCGCAGTGAAGATCAAGAAAGATGAATTCACTGTGAGAAACAGTCAGAAGAAGGTGGTGCTGAGAGGAATCAGGCAAGGAAGTCTCTACGTCGTATCATGGGAAGATAGCCCGCCTGAAACTTGTCTCATCAGCAAAAGCAACTCAGAGCTCAACTGGCTATGGCACAGAAGGCTCAACCACCTCAACTTCAAGACGATCAACAAACTTGCTAAGCATCAACTAGTAGAAGGTTTACCTTCTATTGTGTTCTAGAAGAAGCAAGAATGTGAAGTGTGTCAAAGAGGAAAGCATAACAAGGACGTCATTCAAGTCAAAGACAGGACACTCCTCTGAAAGGATTCTCCAACTGCTTCACATGGATCTGTTTGGCTCAATCTATCCCAAAAGTTACAACGGTAGAAAGTATACCTTAGTTGTCGTAGATGATTATTCTCGATATACTTGGGTTATATTTCTCTACAACAAATGGGAGACACTGCTGGAATTGCCAAAGTTGTTATATTTCTATATTTATCATTAATGCTCAATTGCAGAGGTCGAGTATGTGAGTATTAATGTATTTACCATAAATACACTAATATATTCGACTTGCAATGGTCGAACATTAGTGCATTTATCAGTGATGCTCGACTTGTATTGATCGAGCAAAGTCATGATTTTAGCAAAGTTTTTGATTTAAGTAAGTGCAATTTTGTTATTGGTAATTTTTACTCCCTCCGTCCGCCAAAAGTATTCCACTTTGGGTGGGCACGGAGTTTAATAAAATTAGAGATGATGTTGATGTAGTGGAGAAAGGGTCCCACCACTTTATGAGATGTGTGGTTGAGATTGAATGTGGGGTGGATTTTTTGTAAATAAAGAGTGTTTGTAAGGATAAAATATAAAGGTGGATGGTGGGACCATGACTTAAAAAGGAAAATGGAATACTTTTTGCGGACGCCAAATATAGTAATTGTGAAATACTTTTGGCGAACGGAGGGAGTATAATTTTATTTTATAATAAATATTTTTTTCTTTGAAAATGAATAAAAACAATCATTAACCTAAAATAAGATCACTTTCTCCTACTATAAAAATAAAAATGGATGTTTACCATATGCACCATCCTAACTTGTTATTAGAACATTTGCAACGCGGATGTTTAAGTGCCAGACCGAGCCGACGAAGGAGGGACAGTCGCTGGCGTGCCACACGAACTCGTGCTGGACACGACCGTGTCCATTGGTGCCAGTAGGGATGTCAAAAAAGTCTGAAATCGACGGATCGATCCGAATAGACCGATAAAAAAAAGGGTTAGGGCTGAAAATTTGTAGCCCAAAAACATTTTAGCCAATGGCACGAACCGAAAGTAGCCTGAGGCCGATAGGGTTGACCCGAAAATCGAATGGATTGGCCCGATTAACTGATCACTTTCTTAATAATTGATTTTTAAATTTTAATACTTTACTTTTTAATTCGATAATAACATTTTGATGCTTGTAGAATATGTTTTGATTTATTTTCTACCAGTTAATAACAAACATCTATGATATAAAACTCAAAGGAAGATAGTCATTTATGTTAAATCTATATACAATTTTTATCGTAAACGAAGTTAAAGTTAGATATTATGCAAATTTACGTTTGAAATATAGACCTCTGCAATCTCCTGCTCTCAAAGTAGCCGTTCTCACCAAACAAAGGAACCTCGAAGATTGAAGCCTCAGCTCAAGTTCAAATTACTCTCTAACGGAAGAATTCTTGAAGACCATTTCAGCCAACGGATCTATTCAAGACGTCTTCTATAAATAGAGCTCGAGGATCACTTCAATCTTCACCGATTCAACTACATAAGCTGAAACGCTGCCGAATTCGTCACTCAGCATTCAAAGCCATTCCAAAGTTTGAATCGAAGAAGAGAATCACAAAGCCAAAAATCAGTCACTACTGATTACATACATTCTCTTAGAACTTAGGCAAATATTGTACATCCAAAGCCTAGGTATAACTGATTGCAGAGAACTTGTTCTTTGTAATCTAGTTGGCAAGTTTTCGAACCTCTTTTGAACCGACCGAATTGAGAGTTTGAGTTGTAAGGAGTTCAGACCAGTGTTTTGACTCCAAGTGATCTTAGTCTTTGCGGAAAGGCATAGTTTTGTCTTAGTGAAGCTAAGAGTGAGAAATCCAACCCAGTGTGTTGGTACTGAAGATTGGATCTTCAGTTGTCTAGGTTTGTTGTGTACCCGTAAGCACATGCCCAGTGAAGTTGTCAGTCTGATCAACTGACCGTGGATGTAGAAAGTATTTTCTGAACCACGTAAAAATCTCTGTGTTGTCTACAGCTTTCAGTATTTACCTTCTTACTTGTGTTCAAACGTTTTATCAACTGAAAATTGATTAACTGTAAAGAGAAACTTAATCTCTGACAACTTGTTTAATCAAAATGGCTATTTCGGAAAAAAAAAATCGCTGCGTGTGTTATTAATCTAACTGATTAATCTTCGGATAGTCGGTAAGATTCATAACATCTCTCTGTTCAACAAACTCGACTGAAGCTTTACGTGTATCAGTTAAAGTCTCAGACTTAACTGATAACTTCTTACTGAAGAGTATTCAATATCAGTCATCAACCTAAACTTTACTAAACTCCTTTAACTGAAAATGTTGTGTCGGTTTGTTTTCGTTTGAAAAATAGCCTATAGGTGTATTCTCCCCCCCCCCCATACACCTTTTCGAGACCTTACGGACCTAACACTTATATTATTTAAACATACAACACTCCTCTCTCTCTCTCTTGCCAAGGCAGATCCGCAACGCTGCTACCATTGTTGGCCTGCTGCACCGCTTCCGCTGTCCCTTTTCCTTCATAACCGAGATTCGCTGCCATCTTCTCTCTCTCCATCTTCGTCGAATCGCCATCATTACATGAGTTTATCAATTTCACAACTATAACGATGCCTTTTACTTTTACAATGTTACGTGATTTTATGTTTTAACATATTTGTGGATTGCTGTTAATCATGTAGAAGGTATTTTAGTAAGAGGAGGTTTTATTTTTCTATTGTCACGAGTATAGCTACTATTCTTCTTTTGTATAGCCAATAGGCTCTTTCTAAGTTGCCGCAACTGCAAAAATGGTGAAACTTTTTTTATAACTCGTGTGAGAATCTAATCAAACATTTATAAATATGAAAGTCGTATGCGACAAAAGGAACTGCATTGTCAGTCATTTTGGCCTACCACGATAGTTAAAGTCTAATTTTATTTTCTTTTTTGGATCGATCAAATTCAAAACATGGCCGAATCTTCAACGGTGGAGGTGAACCACTCTTGGAATTGATGGAAACTTGTGACATAAATCAAACATTCATTTTCATGATGTCGTTTTGTGCATGGGATTTTGGGGGATTCAAGCTAGAATTGTCAAAATCTTAATTTCCCAAATAAAAAATTCACCTATTTTTCGTTCCAAGTATTGATTATTGAAACAATAAATCTATGCAGCCACATTGTGGCCACCCACACACTAATATAATAAGGATAATCTTGATTTATTTAATTTATTTTTTTAAATAAAAATAGGATTTAGTTATTTTATTATATTCTCTATATTGTACTTATTTTTTTAATTTTTTTTATATTTTTTATTTTTAATTTATTTTTTAATAAAAATAAAAAAGTTACCAAAAAATTGCAAAAAAATTACTATAATGTAGAGAATATGATAAAATGACTAAATCTTATTTTTATTTAAAAAAATATGTTAAATAAATTAAATTATTTTCTACTTGAGTAAATTGTGGGCAGCCACAATGTGGCTGTTTAGCATTACTCTTATTGAAAACTGAAAAGAAATGGGTGATGGATGTATAGGGAACATAAGTAGGGTCTTGATATTATCATTAATTAAAGTTATTTGTGATTTAAATGAGGGTGAATCTTGAAAATGATCACTTTAAAATATTAAAAATAAATATTATTCATTAAGATACAGAAATTTAAAAATTAGCCAGCTTTACTATAATACCTTTCACATAAAAAATCTAGAAGTTATTCACTGATTTTTTAATCGTGAATTCGAGTTTTTGAGATACAATTCACAACTAATAATATTTGTAGTCATAAATTCGAGTTTAAAGTTTGGATCACAACTTTAGCTGTGAATTTGAATTTTAAAGCTAAAATTCACTACTAACACTATTATTAATTGTGAATTCAAGTTTTAAAACTTGAATTTACAACCAACACTAACTATTCAGTTGTAAATTCGAGTTTTAAAGATTAATTTCACAACTAGATATAAATAGTTTTGGTTGTGAATTCAAGCTTTAAAATTCGAATTCACAACCAATACTATTGCTAGTTGTGAATTCAGGGTTTAAAACTCGAAGTCACGACTAGCACTATTTATAGTTGTGAATTCAAACTTTAAAGCTTGAATTCACTACCAACACTAACTATTTAGTGTAAATTTTCAATTTTTAAAGCTTGATTTCACAACTAGCTATAAATAGTTTTGGTTGTGAATTCAAGCTTTAAAATTCGAATTCACAACCAATACTATTGCTAGTTGTGAATTCAATGTTTAAAACTCAAATTCACTACTAGCACTATTTATAGTTTTGAATTCATGTCTTAAAATTTGAATTCACAACCAACATTAGCTATTTAGTTGAATTCATGTTTTAAATCTTGATTTCACAACTAGAAATAGTGGTTGTGAATTGAAGCTTTAAAATTTTGAATTCACAACTACAACTAGTAATTAAGTTGTGAAATCATCGAATTGGTTATAAATTCAAAAACATTAACAACTCAAACTCACCTCCAAATTCGTAGATTCAGAATTTGATATCTTTATGCCAAAAATTTACAAAAGATAAAAACATAAATGCACCAATCTACAAAGTCATCAAAAATGACAGCATAAATCTACTAATTTACAAAGTGAAAATTTTACAGAAAATGAATTCTGATCGAGGCATAAATGTTATATATATATATATGGTTGGGATCTATGAAGAAGTAAACATACTTCGTTCTGAATAAGTCAATAAATTTATCGAATAAATCACGCGACCGCACGAATAGTTATTTATTGAATAAACACGTACATCTTTCATTCATGCGGTCGCATGATTTATTCGGTAAATGTATTGAGTTATTGAGCCTTCGTTGTTTCATTGCATATTTAACATTCTTCATTGATCCTTTCCCTATATATATATATATATATATATATATATATATAGAGAGAGAGAGAGAGAGAGAGAAAGGTTCAACAAAAAAAGCTAAATATTTAGAGAATAGAGATTCGTAAAACAGAAACGAACAGATCTATAATTTTGATGAAAAAATCAATGTACCGCATGAACAACAATTTGCCCCGGGTTCGAATCCTGCTGGTGGTGAGTTTTTCTCTATTTTTACTAAATACGTTTGTTCATTACTTATGTTGATCTGTTCGAAAAATGTATAGATTTGTTCGAACAAAAAGATAATTCTCTATGGAACTCAACCATATATATATATCCAATGAGACGCCCTATTTTTAGTGAGATCTTAGACACGATCTCATACGTTTATTTTATCAATTATATGGTTGATATTGTACTTAGATGGCAAATTTTTTTCTTAGGGTTTGAATCTTGGAGGGAGCGAAATATTTTAAATTTTGTTATTCATCAGTATATACTGCCTTGTTCATCAGTATATATGTCTTATTCATTACCAATTTTTAAAATTTCGTTATTCATCAGTATATAATGTCTTGTTCATCAATATTTATGTCTTATTCATTGAAAAATTAAGGTCTCAATATCTCACGAAAAGTAAGGGTCTCATTAGAGCGCACCCATATATATATATATATATATATATAGGAGGAAGTTCAATAGGAAAATAAATGTTTGCAAAGTAAAGAGAAACAATCTCAACCATTGATCATGATTCATCGAACGGTCAATAATTAAGATTAAATTTCGTATCCAGATTTTTGATGAACATATCGGTAATTGTGTTGAACGTATCCAGGTTTCGAACCCCTAAAAACCTCAAACATTCAATAAAATTGTTGGTATGTTCAACCACATTCCTGACATGTTTAATGTTTCTTAATTTCCTGTATAAGCTCATTTTCTTGTAGAATGTGACCATATATATATATATATATATATATATATATATATATATATAATGGTATATATATATATATAATGGTATATATATATATATATATAATGGTCGCGTTCAATGGAGAACACGAACACACCCATGTTCATCAAATTATATTGAACATATCAGTCATTTCGTTGAATGTTCATCAAAATATAATGAATTTTTGGGGGGTTCTGGGATTCGAGCCCCTACATGTTCAACATAAAAATTCGTTGAACATGGCGTGAATAAATACTGACCGTTAGATTAGATAAGATCAACGGCTGAGATTTGTTCTCTGTTCTTTGAATATTTAGTGTTCTCCATTGAACTCTTCCTTTTATATATGCATGCGACAATCAATGAATATAATTACAACAGCCTCGTCCTTAAAAAAATGATAAAATGAATAGCGCTTTTCATCAATTTGGGGAATTCAAGGAATCAAGAGGCGTTGAGTTTCCGTGGAGCTGATGTTGGACTCCAACATTTCCTCGAATTTGCTTGGCCTCCTCTTCGGTAGAAGTCATATCTTGTATCACATTCTCGAGAGTTTTGTACAAGCCAACAGAATATTATTTGTAAACTTATCCAAAATATGAGATTCAATCGAAGTGGAGGCTGCATTAGTTGTATCTGCAATGTGAATCTCCAATGGATCAACGTCTTTGTTGTCTCATCAATTCGGGGCAGCACTCGATGGAAAAATTGTGGAGAAAAAAGCTAGAGATAGATTGATCTAAAGCCCGTGATCGTGGCGGTCAAGGGCGAATCCGCGACCTTGGCGGTGGAGGGTGTTCTACGCCGGCGACCTTCTTCCATGGGTGTGTCGAGTGTTCTCGTCGTGCGATCGATGAGGCGTGAAAGTTGTTGCAATATATATATGATGAAATAGTGGCTGACATATAAAAAGAAAAGAGAAAACCTAAAACATTTGAAAGCACAGATGAGTAGACTAACGGCTGAATAAATGTGTGTGTGTGTGTGTGTGTGTTTGTGTATGTGTGTGTACTCATCCCAAATTCGATTAATTACCCGATACCGTTTAAATTTATGAAAACAAATTGTTTCAATATTTGTTTAAAATATATGTATTTTATATTTCGTTTATAGATAAATTGAAATTACTTTAGTAGTCTAGAAGGAAATACCCTTAACCATCTTGAATGAAATTCGACTTAGGACTTAATGTATAGGAAGATTTTAATATTTGTACATGCATAATTAACTTAATATAATGATTTTCTCATATTAATAATCTTTTAAATAAAAATATACTAAGATCAATATTTATAAAGTTCATCTCTGAAAAAAAATTATATTAAAATTATATATATGTATATAGGATTGCGCTAAAATAAGACTCATATTTAGCCTATAAAATAAGACTCAATATTGACGCTTGATCTTTCTTAAATAAACGGCCAGATCTTCAATCTAATTTCCTTAGGTAATTAACGTTATATTAGGTATTAGGATAGAAAAGTAATTTTAGAATTTTAATAGTATCGTTTCCTTAAATTAAGGGATTACTTTTAAGTTAATATCTAGCATTCCATAGATACAAAATTAATCTAACCTATACGAGCAAGGAAGGCGGCAGAATAATTTTTTTTTTGACTTGGGGGAGTTGGGGAGGGGGAGCAGTGGGGTTCGAACCCGGGACCTCACTGTTCACACACAAGAGATCGCACCGCTTGGTGTCCCCTTGGGGACAAGGCGGCAGAATAATAAAAAAATAGTTAAGTAGTATATGTTCCATATTTTGAATTAAATAAATATATGCATTGTTCGTTTAAATTTTTATAAAAATTCATACAATTATACTCTATAATTCATCACATTTCTATATTTATTTCCTTTTTAATATATTGTTCTGTATTACATGGTGCACTAAGTTCAGTAGACCTGAACGATGCTTCTCAGTTGCACGAATTATTTTGAATTAAATAAATATATGTATTGTTCGTTTAAATTTTTATAAAAATTCATACGATTATACTCTATAATTCATCACATTTTAAACATATTCCACTTTCGGTATTGGACTCGTTAAAGATTTTAGGATAATTTGTTATTGGATTCGTTAAAAGACTTTTTTTTATTTATATTGGATTCATTAAAAATTCATACATAAATAAAAAATAATTCGTACGAAAACCAAAAACAATTCATACAATCAGAGTTGAGGCTAAAATAATTCGTACGAAACCAAAAATAATTCATACAATCAGAGTTGTGGCTAAAATAATTCGTACGAAAACCAAAATAATTCATACGTAAACCAAAAATAATTCATAAATGCTACATTTTAATATATATCAACGTGCGCCGCCTCCTCAGCCCAGTTGAACGCCCGGCAGAGCGCGGCCTGCTCTCCAAGCCGCTTCCAACAGCATCGCCATGCTCCGCCCACCACTTCAGTTCAGCCGGACGCCGTCAGCGCCGCCCTGCGCACACCCAACACGCCTCCTCACACCAGGTCCCGTCGCCGTTCATCCGCGCACCACCTCTGTTCGCCGCTACTGCACACAGCGCCGCCACCACCATAGCTCACGCCAGTCCACCATCATGGACTAGAATAAAAACACTCTTAAGTGTATAAAATATAAATGATTTTCAGCCCTTAGATCATCAAGATCTACGGTTGATTCGTAACCCTGTTGGATGAATTCGTGGTCCTGAGTTCGAATCCCAAAGGTAACAAAAATTTATTTTTCGCAATTCGTAACTCTGTTGGATGAATTCGTAACCCTATTGGATAAAATTTGTACATTAAAAAATGTTTCTATTTATATTTTAAGAAGTGTTTTCACTGTAGCCCTCCCCTATATATATATATATATATATATATATATATATATATATATATATGGGAGGGCTAGAATAAAAACACTCTTAAGTGTATAAAATATAAATGATTTTCAGCCCTTAGATCATCAAGATCTACGGTTGATTCGTAACCCTGTTGGATGAATTCGTGGTCCTGAGTTCGAATCCCAAATGTAGCAAAAAATTATTTTTCACAATTCGTAACCATGTTTGATGAATTCGTAACCCTGTTGAATAAAATTCGTACATTAAAAAACGTTTATATTTATATTTTAAAAAGTGTTTTTACCGTAGCCCTCCCCTATATATATATATATATATATATATATATATATATATATATATATATGCTTTTATGAAGAAAAAATATTAATGTATTTATATATTTGTTTCAGTTAATTGCCATGAATTATGCTTTGTAAATATCTGCAATAATTAATCGATAATCATTGAATATATCATTTAAATATTTTAAATAAAAGAATTATTACAAATGAACAAAATGAGAATGGAGAGATTTTAGAATATCACATGGAAAGGAGACTGTTTTTCTATTATATATACTATTTAATCATTTCATGGGGCTCATTTGGTACGGGTGATAGGGCATATAATAACATGCGACCCTTTATAAATTAAAAGGCCGAAATTAATATACTGATTTTTGAGGGATTCTTTATACCACCTATGGAGGAGGTATACGTAATACAAATCCTGATTATAACTATTATTAAGTTTATATAATCTTAATACATCATATCAAACAATATATTAAATTTTACAGAATTTTAATGCATTTTACCAAACATGATATTAATATGACATAATTAAAAGATATCTCAGTCAAACTACCAAACATGATACTAATATGATATTGAAAATTTCGCATTCCATGATTCAAACCCCAAACCAAAATACTTGTCCACTAAAATTATTGTCATGTTTATCAAAATTATTGATTTGTTCAATGTTTCGTAATTTTGCAAAATATTTAATTTCTCAATGGAACCTAACTATATATATATATATATATATATATACACGCACACACACACACACACATATATATATATAAACATATTATCGTTATTTCAATAGTTTTTTATTACCAAAGCAAACGTACTTTACGAATAAAGTTTATTTAATTTTGAAGTATGTTTTTATTTTAAAGAAAAACATGATTGAAGAAAAAAGAAGTGATTTGAATATAGAAAAAACATGAAGCTCGAACTTCCTAGGTCATAAAGGAAAGAGAAGCACTCAATGCCAAACGCGATCGAAAGTATGTTGATCACAAGTCGATGGTAGTAGATAATCTCGTCTGATACCGCAGTTGAAAGAACCTTAGGCGACTCTAGCACCGATGATGAAAGTCAATGCCTCATGGCCAAAGAAGTGTACAACATATGGGATAGTGACATGATTGAAATTGACAACATCTTTGACGAAAAATCAGTGATTTGAAAACTCAGATAAGATGAAGCTTATGACCTTAGTGGACTTGAAGAATCAGTGATTTGAAAAAGAAAAAACTTAAAAGATGAAGACAAAAAGACAAAGCCTGCTTTTCCTGAATGATAAAGTATCTAAGAAATCAGGAGCTCAAAGTCAAACCTTTGGTTGTTCTCAAATCACTAACTACGCTAACCAATCACGGATCAACAGTGAAGAATAAAGTTTCTTCAAGGAAGAACTGTTAGGTCCGGAGGGTCTCGAATAGGTGTATGGGGGAGGGGGAATACACCTATAGGCCATTTTTGAAAAACGAAACTTGAAACACAAACTGACACAACCTTTTTAGTTAAAAGAGTTTAGTAAAGTTTAGGTTGATAATTGATATTGAATACTCTTCAGTAAGGAGTTATTAGTTAAGTCTGAGACTTTAACTGATACACGTAAAGCTTCAGTCAAATTTATTGAACAGAGAAATATTATGAATCTTTCCGACTATCCGGAGATAAATCAGGTAGACTAATAACACACGCATCGGAAAACTTTTGTTTCGAAATAGCCTATGAGATTAATCACGTTGTCAGAAGTTAAGTTTCTCTTTGCAGTTAATCAGTTTTCAGTTTAAGAAGGTTTGAACACAAGTAAGAAGGTAAATACTGAAAGCTGTAAACAACACAGAGATTTTTACGTGGTTCGGAAAATACTTCCTACATCCACGGTCAGTTGATCAAACTGACAACTTCATTGGGCATGTGCTTACGGGTGCACAGCAAATTTGGGCGTCTGCTTACGGGTGCACAACAAACCTGGACAACTGAAGATCCTATCTCCAGTACCAACACACCTGGTTGGATTTCTCACTCTTAGCGCACACTAAACACTAAGATCTCTTCGGAGACAGAGCACTGGTCTGAACTCCTTATAACTCAAACTCTCAATTCGGTTGATTGAAAAGAGGTTCGAAAACTTACCAACTAGATTACAAAGAACAGGTTCTCTGTAATCAGTTATACCTAGGATTTGGATATACAATATTTGCCTAAGTTATAAGAGAATGTATGTAATCAGCAGTGACTGATTTTTGGCTTTGTGATTCTCTTCTTCGATTAAAACTTTGGAATGGCTTTGAATGCTGAGTAACGAATTTGGCAGTGTTTCAGCTTATGTAGTTGAATCGGTGAAGATTGAAGTGATCCTCGAGCTCTATTTATAGGAGACGTCTTGAATAGATCTGTTGGCTAAAATGGTCTTCAAGAATTCTTCCGTTAGAGAGTAATTTGAACTTGGGCTGAGGCTTCAATCTTCGAGGTTCCTTTGTTTGGTGAGAACGACTACTTTGAAGAGCAAGAGATAGGACATCTCTGAAATAGGTAGTCACCAAAAGAAGTGGCCTCTGCAGACAAAAGAACGATCTTGAGATCTCTGCATTTAATGCGGCTGTACTTCTGGAGTGCATGGCTTTCTTTAAACTTTGGAGCTTCAGTCCGAGGAAGAATGTTTAACTGATACTTGACTTTAGTATCAGTCTGCTGAATCCATGTGGCTCGCATTAAGTAATCAGTCGTTACTGATTCTTGGACTGGTTAGTTAAATATCAGTATTCTGACTAACTGACTTTGCCTTATTCGTCACATCAGTCGGCAGCTTCAGTCTTCAGTCTTCAGTCCTTCGGCTTCAGTCTTCAGTCTTCAGAACAATAACTAAACTAGAAAAAGAACTCTAACACTTGAGTTCGAACAGTTCTAGTTTATACAAGTGAAACCTATTGATTTTGGTATCATCAAAACAAGGAATAGGATATTTCATTAGGTTCCCAACAAGAACACATTATTTACTAAGCAGCAAGTACGGCCAATCACACCAATGTGTGTTAAAGATCAACGGGAGTGAACGACTATTTCCAACAACTATTTGAGTTTCATCTCTCATATATATCATCTTCATTCTACACATAAAAGAAAAGAAAAGAAAATAAATGTTAGAAGATAAGGATTTGGGCAACAATGATGAAGAAATCTCTATGCTCTTCAATGTCAACATATTCACTCCCAGTTTGTGTAACATCCCTAGTGCATCTAGACAACAGAGAGATTCACATCGTCTTCGATTCCAATGTGCAGATGTGAGATGAGTAGTAGTTGAAAAAGTAAGTAACAAAGTGTTAGTTATTGAAAACGAAAAGGAGCAAGTGACTGACGATGAAATATCACTTAAAGCATAGGAGCGCTCATGGCCGAATAACTTGTGTATGGTGGAGTATACTGGTTTGGATATTCTACTAAAAGTGCATTTTCATTATAATTACTTAAGAGATACCTAGGTGAATGTTATTGGCTTGATTGGTTCAGATCTGTGGACGTAGGATATGAAACTTCAAATCAAATTAATATTATATGTTCTTTGCTGCTTTACCACTGTTTATGTTGTCCATCTAACCATCATCATCATTTGACTTACATATATTCAATAACTGATGCAATCCGTTCAGAGTTTGCATTAATATTGACTATACACTAGGTTTTGACTCTTTCAAGAAGAACCTTTTCAACTTCAACATGTTTTCAGTAACCACCAATGCACATGCACAAGTATCGAGAGAAAGCATTTTTCAGACTTATCAGTTGCACTAATCATTAGTTGGAAGAGTAACTCATCTTGATCGACACTTTAAAAATGAAGTTCCAAAAGGATATAAGTTTTATGAGGGCATAATGCCTTTACGGAACGTCATACCATCTGGTTGTTCGCTGCAATTGGTAATGGACACTTTCTCTTTGTTGAAGCATTCGATATAGTCTCGAAAGGGTTCGTCATGCCTCTGCACAACGACGTACAACTCTTTTGAGATTTTTTTCAAGTTTTCTACTACTTGCATACTGATGAATAAAAATATTCGTTAGTTGACCTTGAGACTAGGAATATCTGTATACCACTAGAGGGCCAGTACTATTAGGCTAGAACCAAACTCCTTATACACATGCATGCTTCCCTCATGTCGTGGGGAATGGCAATGGTGAATATCCTTTGACGATATTCAGCGATATGATTGTTTGGGTCGGATGTGTCGTCAAACATCTTCATATGTGGAAAGCTAAATTTTATGGGCATCTCCACCAAAGCTATCTCTTCCACGAAGGATAAATCATTGCATCATCTTTCAGCGACTTTCTTTAACTGGTTGAAACTCCCAGAATTTGTTGGATTATGGCCTCCATGTCCGCTAACATTTTGGGTAAAGTCGGATCTAGGTTCTGGTGCAAGTTGTTGCACCTTGTTGGCCTGGGTCGAAAGAAAGTTTTTGACTAGGAATTGTTTGCCTTGGAACTCCATTTGGTTGGCCTAGTGGGACGTCATGTAAGTAGTTAGTTTCTTATTGTTCTGGTAGTACAATGTATCCTTGCGTGGCGTTTGCGTGCCCGACGGGTTGGGCTAGTCCATCCCCCTATTGGTGGGTTAACATTGATGAAACTTAGGTGAGGAGTTTCTTTGCCAATGATATCATAGGATAATAATTTAAATAAACATGGATATTTAAATTTCTATAGCTATCATAGAATAAACATTGCAGCTACAGTTAAAGGGTATACTACAAATCCTAGGGATTTGGTATTTACCTTGTTGATTAATGACCATTGAATACTTTAGCAACTATGAACTCGACCTGAGAACCTTCTAGCTTGTTCACTCATATAGCTCGAACTTGGATGGACATTAATCTGACAAGCCTAATAGTCGGAAGAAAAACACTAAATCCTCACAGTGTAGAAGAGAGCAAATTCCGTCCTCTATAGGTATGGGGTGAAAATTTGAGCTCCTTAAGGTGTAGGAATTATGTTGTCCTTTCTCCCTTATTTATAGGTATTAATGGGCTAAGCTAGGGATTCCTAAGAGGATTATGATAAGACCTCCTAATAGGCTTAAGTGCTTCATCTCGATAAACGATTGTGAGTGGGTGAAGCAACGACTGCGGTTTATAAAAATTTTACTCATAAACGATAACGTAAAGTGATTCTCCATTGAAACTTGATAACATACAACTTATATATCGGATCCAGAAGTACTGCCCTCATATTCTCTGTTGTGAGAACGGAACTACTCCCTACATCTACGATAAATATGGCGTGAATGGGAGAGCACAGATTTCAAGAAAATATTGAAAGTTGTGTATAAAGTGGAAAAAAGATATCAAAAAAATTGATTTGCTTGTATTTAATAAATGGTTTATGAGATGGATTTTTTGTAAATATTATGTGTGAATGAGAGTAAAAAAATATAAAGATATATGACCTAAAATGGAAAAACCACACTTATTGCATGCTCACGAAAATGATATAAAGGCTACACTTATTGTGGATGGAATGAGTATAATTTAAAAAAAAAAAAAACAACATAAAGTGATTTTCCGTTAAATTTCAACAGATTAAAAACTAATTTAAATAATTCAAATATAATACTCAATTCGTCCCGACTAACTAAAGATAAAACTTTTAGGTATAGGATTTGAAAAATTAGTAATTAGTTTTCAGTGTGATAGGTAATAAAGTGAAAATGTGATTAGAATTTTCATATATAAAATGTATGAAGTTAGTTGAGACGGCTCAAAAAGAGAGTATATATATATATTATATTTCTCAAAAAAATAGTTAAATCCTGAATTTCATTACTTTTCTCAAAGTCGCCATAGGTGTCGGCACATGCCTTGTTGGTATACAAAAGAGAAAAATATAATTAAATCAGATCAAATATTAAAGAAAAGAACAAATAAGTATATTCTATAAATTCATATAAACACATAATAATGCCATTTCTGTATAACTATAAACCCATACTATAAATACATATGTATGGTTATTCTCTGGCTCTCAGCTGGACCGCAACAAAAATATATATCCTATATAAGCAAAATTATAATAGAAAGCTATAATTCAATCAAAAAACATATATGAATAAAAATAAAATCCAACAAGAAAAATTTCGTAAACACTAATGTCATGATTAAGGGTTGTATTTTACAAAAACTCTCATTTATGAGAGATTTTGGGTTCAATCTCGCCTGCGTGCGGTGATATTTTTCCATTTTAGGTGGTGGTATTCTCGCCTTGCGTGCAGTATTGTATTATTTGGTGTTAAGATCTCACACGCAGGGCGTTTCTTACCTGCATACGGTGATGTTTTCCCACCATTTGGGTGGTGGTGAGGTTCCGTCTACGTGCGCGTTGCATAATTGATTATATTCAGATGCCTTTTATAATTTTAAAAAAGATTGTATTTTACTTTTTTTTTTCTTTTTTTTCTCTTATTCTTCTACATGGTAAAACTATAATGAATTCAACAATTCGATTTTCAATGTTTGTGCATGCGCGAATGAATGTAAAGCGCTTTATAATTAGAAAAAGAGGAATTCTTTTTGCAGGTGAGAATCATTTTATTTTTTTCACTTTTTCGGCTCAGGCAATGCTATTAAGTGGGCATGTCTGTTGATAATGTTTCTAAATCAGACAACAAATCCCACTCTCATCGTACTACATAATCAATCTCATTATTTATTCTGCAATATATTTGGAATCGTCCAAGTATATTCTTTTGTAGAAAATAAGAGTAAAAAAAGATATTTAAAATGAATTTTTTTTCTTATTTCGTTTTTATCATGATAAATTTATCAATAAAAATAGAACAGATCCTTAAAATATATACAATTGTAAAACGGCCAAAATATCATTAGGTGTATATGCTTTGGAGTATAAGGAAAAGATAAGTTTCATTTACCATCTTATATCTTATTTATTTTAACGTAATAAAAAATTTGAATAAGCCGAATAAAATTTTAGGCAGCACATTTTTCCTTAGACAAGGTAAATTTTATACATATTATAATTTTATGGGTTAATTGCCCATAAAATACTGAACTTTCTTCCAATTTTGATTTTGCACACAAACTTTGAAATGTAGCGTGAAAATTACTAAACTTTAGATTTTGTCTGATTTTGCTACTAATCCAAATTCCGGCCAAATACCAAGCTAATATGACGTGCAAATATTTGACGTGACGTATCTATTGTTAATTTCTTATTAATAATAAAAAAAATGCACAAAGCAAATAACCCAAATTGTCAATAACTTAATATATCAAATCAAATAATAGTATTTTTTTTTTAATTCTCAAGTTTAAATCAATTTTTTCTAGTTCACTATTACACAACTAATTACTCCAATATATAAAATAGAAGTCATTCAAATAGTATAAATATATATAGTTTATAAAAAAAATCTTTAGATGATGAAAATTTAATAAACTTTATTACTTAGCTAAATAAATATTTTATATATTAAGTTATTGATAATTAAAATGTTCTTTGGTTGACGCACCTAAATTCGAAGAATCCCCTTACTATTATCGAATTTATTCAATTAATTAATTCAACTAAAAAAATACTATTATTTGATTTGATATATTAAATTATTGACAATTTGAGTTATTTGCTTTGTGTTCTTTTTTTATTGATAAGAAATTAAATAAAAAAATATTATTTTGTTAACTAATTGTCACGCAATAATAAATACGTCACGCCAAAATTGGCACATCATATTATATATTAGCTTGCTATTTGGCCGGAATTTGGATTAGTAGCAAAATCAGATAAAATAAAAAATTTAGTAATTATTACGCCACAGTTCAAAGTTTGTGTGCAAAATCAGAATTAAATGAAAGTTCAGTATTTTATGGGTAATTAACCCTAATTTTATATCATCTTATAAAAATAGATAAATATGGAAGTATATACCGAAAAGTCACATGTCACGATCAATTTTAATGTATTGGACTCCATTATACTTCAAATTAGATCACTGTAATTAAATCCGGATTGTTGGTTTCTAGGCAATTAATGTAACTTGTTGGCAATTGTTTTACAAAGTTTCATTTGCTATCCATAAAATATATATATATATATATATATATATATAATATTAAAAAAAATGTTAGTATTCTTACAAATTATGATTATACCTATAAATATCAACACTTATTTTACCTTTTAAAGATAGCTTATACCGTCTCCAAGAAGGTGCGAACTCTTATTTATGAATAGTGAGGTCTATGATTCAGATTTCACCGCTCCCCCTAAATCATTAAAAAAAAAAAAAAACTTATACTTCTTTAAAATTCCAATAATAATTATCTAGTTTTTCCATATATATTTAATGTTTTAATCCAAACTTCCACCTGCATAGCACATACCATCCTACAGTTATAAACATGAGGTGAAACGATATGGTGTCCTTTCGATCCTCAAAACAAGCAATCGAAGGGGATAGGCCTTTTGACGCAATAAACTGACATCCAAAACACTTTTGTTTATTTTATCATAATTAAGTGTAAATATTATAGGATGTTTGTTTTATAAAATATTAATAGTTACGTCTCATTATTTATGACACATACCTTTTCGACACAGAGATTTAAAGAAAGTAAGATTATAGTATAAAAGTGTGTAATAGTATATGGGTCCATGTGATTTGTAGTGTAAAATTATTACCAAAAATAAAGATGAGTCATTTAACTTAGAAGACCCCAAAATGGAATATGTGTCATTAATAATGGGGGGTTATATACATGTAGTTTGTCAATTTTCTGGTTTATAACATGACCTTATAATTTGACCAGAAAATACACAAATTTTCAATTTAATTGCAATTATAACATGACTTTATAGTCTGACCAGAAAATACACTAAGTTTCAATTTAATCTCAATTATAACATGACCTTATTTAGATTATTGTTTTTTATAGATGTATTAATATTTATTGTAACTTCATATTAAATTGTTATGTATAAAATATTGTTAATTGATTGATTTATTTTTATAAAAATTAAGTTAAATGATTAATTATTTTATATTAATTGTTTCATAATATATATGTATATTAATATAAAATAATTAATCATTTAACTTAATTTTTATAAAAATAAATCAATCAATTAAAAATATATTTCTACATTTTCAACACACAAAATGCATATATGTAAATTTGATTTTAATATTCTATTAATATATTACATATATAATATGTATTTATCTATTTAAATTATGAAATTATAAAATATTAGGACCAATAAACAATTTAGGTACACATATAATAGGAACTATGTTAAAAAGTAAATAATATTATATATTATTTACATATTCATCATATGTATATATATATATAGTATATTGTGAGATGAAAAGAAAATTAAAAATATTTAATGTTAATTTTTTTTATTATTAAACTAAATTAATTATAAAGTCATGTTATAATTACAGTTAAATTGAAAACTGGTGTATTTTCTGGTCAAGCTACAAAGTCATGTTATAATTGCGATTAAATTGAAAATTAGTGTATTTTCTGGTCAAATTATAAGGTCATGTTATAAACCACAAAATTGACAAATTACATGTATTTTCCGGCAATAATCCCAATAATGGGATGGAGAGAGTACTATTTAAAGTGTAAATTGCCATTGATAATAGATACTTCCTTCATTCCTAAAAAATAGTCAAATTATCTTATCTTTGTATATTCACAAAAAATAATCTCTTTTCATTTATAGATACTAAAACCCCACAATATCTTATCCTCATTTATATTAATTATTCTATTATATGGTGGACTCATCTCTCCACTCACATATAATTAATTAATAATTATTAACACTACCTTTGACTCGAAGTGAGATTATTACCCACTAATAATACATTTAATCACTTTAATTAAAATTTGTGTCATATTCTTTAATTTAACATTGTTTTATGAGCACGAAGGGAATATTAATCTATGCAAAATGCATTATATTTGATGAAATATAACAAGTAGAAGACAGGAGCAAGTAAACATCATGTAAGATTGTGTGGAGCTCCTTTTTTCTCTCTTCTTGTTTGAATTTTTAGGTACCCCTGGTACCACAGTTATCTTAATGAAATTTTTTCTGATCAAAAAAAGATTGTGTGGAGCAAGGGGTAAATCACTTTAATTAAAATTTGTGTCATATTCTTTAATTTAACATTGTTTTATGAGCACGAAGGGAATATTAATCTATGCAAAATGCATTATATTTGATGACATATAACAAGTAGAAGACAGGAGCAAGTAAACATCATGTAAGATTGTGTGGAGCAAGGGGTAAATCAAAAAATAGGTGTCAATCATGTAAGAGAAATCAAATTTACACATGTATTGGTCAGGCTGGTATCCGACCGTTTTCCCCTGCCCGGGTCACACTCACTCTTTCTTTCCCACCTAAACCTTTCAAATATGTCTTCCCCTAACTATTTCCATAATTGCTAATTCTCATTCAATTCCCAAAATTAATGTTGCATATAATTGATGTCGTTGCCCAATTTATATCATTCGTGTAATTTAAATATTCGATCCGGATATTAAGAAGCTTTGGATTTTATTAATTTGAATATCCGTATTAGACTGTTTAATTAACGGGTCAAAATTTGTCATCAGACTCATAGTCCAATGATATGTATATATAATTCTTGCTAATATTTAAAGGACGTTTACTTTAAAATATTAGTCTTTTATGTAAAAATAATAAGATTAATCATTTGTTTATTTTGATGGGTTGAAATTTTGGAATATCACAATGCCCTTGATTTTTCTATCATTTAAGCTAGTTTTATTTGATTCTTATCCCATAAAAAAAATGAGATTAAAGAAATTTTATTTTTAAGAATAAAATTAGATAGTTTTAAAAACTCTCCCTTTATCATTCTTGTGCTTCACATTCGGCTCCTCTAATTAACATCAGCTTAGTGATTATATAGGTCAGGAGCGAAGAAAGGCAAAGTTGCGGTTGCGGCTTATATTTGGTTGTGCATTATTGGGTGAGATGGAAGAGTAAATAATTTTATTTCCAAAAAGTTTGCAACCAAATCCGAATGGTGTTATCAATATATTATACTAAAGGAAAATTGTTTTTCAAAATTTTCCCGTCAAAAAACGAGCATTCCAAGCAAAAATATGCAATAAATATATTTTTTATTAATCATATATACCCAATCAATGAATTTTCACATTTTGTAAAAATTCTTTCATAATTTCTATGCATTCATTTTATAAAGGGTTAAGGTGCAGATAGGCCCCTCAAGTGAAGGCCCTTAGAGCATTTCAGTCCTCTTACTAACTGTGTGTGCAGATTGGCCCTCGAACTCAAAAAAATAGTGCAGATCGCCCCCTCTGACTTAACACCGTTATGGGCCGTTAGTCAGAGGGGGCGATCTGCACCGTTTTTTTGGAGTTCATGGGCTAATCTGCACTTTTTCCCTTTTTGGAGTTCGGGGGCTAATCTGCACACCGTTCATTAAAAAAAATCACATCTCATCTTCTCCGACCAACTTTTCCGGCGTCAATCGCCGTCAGATGAGGAAAATCACAAAATAAAGTTCCCAAGCCCCAAATCGGGAATTCCAAATCGGCGTCATTGCTCCCGAAAATCACATAATCGAAATGAAAACCCGAATTCTCCCACGAACGTCACCGCCCCCAATTGCATAATCACCCCCAACGAATTGAACTTCGCCTCGCCGTAGGCGGTGATCGTGACCCCAATCGAGATCGAGATCATGTTGGCCATGGTCTCTGATTTGAAGGCGTCCTTCTTCAACAGCACGCCAATAGTGTAGATGGCGACGGTCATCGTCGGCCTTTATCACCAGATTTCGCCGGATTTGAGAGAAAGAGGCGACTCCTTATCGAGAAAAGCTAGGCGACTCCTCATCGAGAAAAGCCAGGCGGCGGGTTCACCGGATATTGCGGCGGCGATTTCCGACGGAATGGGAGAATTATGGCTCGTCCTTGATGCTAAGCGTGTGCAGTCGAGCGAGTTCCGAGGTTTAGGGCCCAAGAGAGAAAGAAAGGGGCGGCGCCCTCCGCCGGCCTCGCCGGAGCTTGAATCAGCGACAACGACGATCAAATTTTGAGCGAGAGAGATGAATTAATTAAAAACTTAAAAGGTGCAGATTAGCCCCTGAACTCCGAAAAAACGGTGCAGATCGCCCCCTTGACTAACGGCCCATAACGGTGTTAAGTCAGAGGGGCCGATCTGCACCATTTTTTTGAGTTCGGGGGCCAATTTGCACACACAGTTAGTAAGGGGACTGAAATGCTCTAAGGGCCTCCACTTGAGGGGCCTATCTGCACCTTAACCCTTTTATAAATATGTATGAGTCCCTAAAACTACTCACCAAACCCAATGTGGTTTTTGATCTCCCCAAAAAAAGCATGCAATTTCAAATAATATATATATATATATATAGGGAGATGTTCAAATAAGAATCACTAAATAAAATTAGAACAGAGAACCATTTTAAGCCATTCGATCATCAAGATCTACGGTGGATGCATCATCTTGGTGGATGAATGCAGATCCTGGGTTCGAATCCTGAAGGGAGCAAAATTTTTATTATTTTCGGATGCATTAAATTTAATAGCGAATGCATTAATTTATATAGTAGATGCATTGATTTTAATGGTTCTTATGTTCTCACGATAAGTGTGGTTCTCACTATAACCGCACCCTATATATATATATATATATATATATAGCCCATCTCTCAAATATTAAAAAAAAAATACTATAATATTGCGTAAATAGGTATGAAATAAATTCAAAAGTCTTGAACTAAGAAGACAAGATTGTACTTAGATATATGATTGTTACAATTATATGTTCAAATTAACGCATTCCTATATAAATTCGATTAATTTCTATTGTGAACTATTTTAAAAATCAAATTCAATAACTTCATTGAAATGAAGCATTGTATAAATGAAGCATTAATGAATATATTTTTATTAATGATACAATTTAAAATTTAATAGATATGTAAAATTAATGATACAATTCAAAATTTCCATAATAATAATATATATATCGAAAATATAAAAAGAAATCACATATGTATATATAAAGAATATATGCACATCATTTCAAATAACATGAAAATTCTCAATTGTGGTACAATTTTCAAATTTGTATATAATGAAATTTATTTTTCTAATATCATATTTATTTTTTATAATCATCTCATGATTTTCAATAAATTTATTAATATAAGATTTGTAATTACTTAAAAAAATTAAATTATAAATAAAAATAATAAGTAATAAATGGTAACAAATTTTTTAAGTTATTCACAAATTTAAATTTTAGAAAATCAACATGTTTTAAGTTATTCACAAATTTAAATTTTAGAAAATCAACATGTAATATGCAGTTGGCGCATAGTGTGGGAAGCACAACTAGTACTCCATTCGTCCCAACTAACTTGATCAATATTTTTTTTAAATCATCCCAACTAAATTTATCAATTTTCTTATATGGAATAAATATAAGTAAGTAAATATTCTATCACTTATTTACTTTATTATCAAACACACTTAAAATATAAGAAATTTTTAATTCTATATCAAAAAGAAGTTGATCAATTTAGTTGGGATGGAGGAAGTATATTTGATGTGATAAAAGTTAGCATGATTTGTGTACGTGCGTTGGCCAAAGGTTTTGGGTTCGATTCCCCTGTAGCGCGGTCTTTAAATTTTTTTATTTAATACTGTTAATTTATCTTTAAAAAAAAGTGAGCATGATTTTTATTAACGGCTTTGGACCCAGAGTTGATGGTTATTAAAAAGAACCCGATAGCTTGTTGTATAATAAGTAGTGAATTGTGACCTTTTTGAGTTTGTGTGTGTTTGTACTCCTTTGTCTTACTTAATAGTATTGATTTATTTATTTACAAAGACACTGAACATTTGCATTATACATGATTTATACAAGTAAACAAATGCAATCGTATTTATGGATGGACTTAGAGCATCTACAAGACTACAATGGAGACATGCTATAAGATGGTCCTCATCACTGTGCTTCTTCTCTTCAATGCATTGATTAACATATGCAATCGTACTTATGGATGGACTTAGAGCATCTACAAGACTACAATGAAGACATGCTATAGATAGTCCTCATCACTGTGCTTCTTCTCTCCAATGCATTGATTAACAAATGCAATTGTACTATGGGTGGACTTAGAGCATCTACAAGACTATTGTGCTCCTTCTCTCCAATGCATTGATTCTATAAGAGGTGTTATATGCTCTATTTTCATTTAATTCAATTTTACTCTTCTACTTTAAAATTCAACATTTCATTAAAATTAAACATTACATTAATTACAATAAAATAAAATACTTAAAATTAAATATAATAATTAAAATTAAAATAACAATAATTTTTTTATGGCTCAATCAGACCAAAACGAGACCAAATGTGCTCCTTCAAATCTAAGGTGAGGCGAGCGAGAAGGTCGTGGTCTCACATGGAGGATTGTCTAGCCACATGCGCTCGAAATTCCGGCGGAGCTCCGCCGCAAGGACGAGATGCAGCTGAGCTACTTGAAGCTTTGTCGGTGACCTCTTCTTCCTATGATGATGCGTAATCGCTTTCGTCTTGGATAATCATGTTGTGCAAAATGATGCACGTGAACAAGATGTTGCTCAACTGATCTTTCTTTCAAAGACGAGCTGGTCCTTTAATGATTGTCCAACGAGCTTGAAGCACGCTGAAAGCTCGTTCAATGTCCTTCTGAGCCGCTTTCTGCAACAACTTGAATCCCATACTCTTCTCGTCTGACGGAAATGGAGGACTCTTTATGAAAGTTGGACAATCGGGGTAGATGTTATCGGTCAAGTAGTACCCACTCGTGTAGTAGGAGCCATTGGCTTGACATGCGATCGGTGGAACCCTTCCTTCCAGCCGTTCGTTAAACAACGTCGATGCATTGCGCACGTTGATGTCGTTGTTTGAACCAGGAACCCCAAAAAGACATGTCAGATCTACAAATCTTGGGATACGACAGCTTCGAGGATGATCGTTGGATCCCCCTGATCACCTCGAGTGTATGCTCCTTGCCACGCCACCGGACAATTATTCCACGCTCAGTGCATGCAATCTAGGCTCCCTAGCATCCCCGGGAACCCATGTTTTTCCTCGTGCAGTGCAAGAAACCTTTGACAGTCGGTGAACGTCGGCCTCCTCAAGTATTCCATGCCAAATAGTTGGACGATGACTCAACAGAATTTGAACAAGCATTCAAACGATGTAGTCTCTGCAATCTACAGGTACTCATCGTATTGGTCAGCTACACCACCATTTCCAAGTTTTCAAATAGCAACTGTGCATTTCTGCAGCGGTATGAAGCTGGGTTTGCCAAGAGCGTCCGAACGTTGTTGAAAGTAAGGATCAGACTGCACGACGTTGACGATGCATGAAATTGAAGTAGAAATAAAGGGTATGTATAGAGAATAAAAAGAGGAAAAAAGAGTATGGGGGAGAAGGGGTAGAGAGAGAGAGAGTCATTCAACAACGGTATTTAAAAAAATATTGGTCAAACTGTAGGAAAAAATATTCAGTCAAACGGTCAAACGCGCTCAACATTTCATGCCTTCGTGCCCGACACCATGCATCAACCCGAGCACGAGCCAGAGGGGCACGTCAACGCGCGATACTGTGCAACGTGCCGGCTCGGTCCGATACGCTTTCCCTGTGCTGTGGATGCTTTTACTAGTAAAACGATTTGAGTCTTAATTTGTCATTATATACTATTAAGTTGAAATATTTAGTACGCATTCATAAAGAGCTCTATATAAGTTATTTAGTATATAATTTATCATATGTACCATATATGATTTAATTATGCTTTGATATTTAAACTATTTTCGTGACATAAGCCATTTAAACTATAAAGATTCTCACACTTAACTATCCAAACTTTGTAAATTATTTTACTTTTCCATTTAAAAGACAACGATGAAAGAATACTTGATCGGAACATATATATATATATATATACACACACACACACACACACACATACGTATAAAAAATAAATCAAATGAGAACGATTTTTAAAATGAGAAATGAAATTAAATCTGCAACGTACACAAATATGTGTACATTGCAACATAAATATGATATATTGCAACACAAATAAATCACAACGCTTTGCGGGGTTACCCACCCTGCACGGAGTTATATGATTAAAAAAATTATGTATATATATAATTGAACGTATATATGCATATGAAATTGGTTGATCCGACATCGGGCGTGACCCTACACGAGCGCCCCATGCCGCTGATGCGAGACGCGCGAGTCAGGAAGCGAGAGAGACAGAGTATGGCTAAGCAATTCTCAAATTACTAGTTTGTCTTTTATTTAAAATAATTAATATACACACACACACACACACACATATATATATATATATATATATATATATATGGTTGGGTTCTATTGAGAAGTTGATTTTCGTAAGAAATGAGATTAATGAACATATCAATAAATTCTTTGAACATACCAATATAACTGATGAACATACGAATCTATTTAATTTGTTAAAAAACACGCCACCGCCAGGGATCGAACCCCAGACCAAACGTGCATTCATAAAAAAATGACATGTTCATGAAAATGTACTAACTTGTTCACACTTATTTAGATTGATTCTCACTTCTCAACACATTTGTGCTTCTCAATTAAACCTCTCTATCTCTCTCTCTCTCTCTCTCTCTCTCTCTCTATATATATATATATATATATATATATATATATATATATATATATATAGGGTGTGGTTCTAGAGAGAACTACATTATTTGTGATAACGGGAGAACCATCAAATCTAATGCATTCGCTGTAAAAATTAATGCATTCGCTGTTAAAATTAATGCACTCAAAAAAATAAAAAAAATTGCTCCCTTCAGGATTCGAACCCAGGATCTGCATTCATCCAACAAGATGATACATCCACCGTAGATCTTGATAATCGAATGGCTGAAAATAGTTCTCCGTTCTTTTTTTATTTATGATTCTTTCTTGAACCTCTCCCTATATATATATATATATATATATATGTGTGTGTGTGTGTGTGTGTGTGTGTGTGTGTGTGTGTGTTGGGGGGGAGGGGTGTCACATGGCACAATCTAAAGAGTCCACATATATATAATGTATGATCTAGATTCAGTACTACATATTACCTAAAGACATGATACTATGAGACTTTGCCCTATATATGAATGAGATCATATAGTTACCGAAGTCTTAGGTAGCATGTAGAATCCAATCTCATCTATCCATCTCTTTAATCCAATGGTCCAAATTTTTTCGCTTTTTTTAAAGCTTAATTTACTGTAGTAAGGGTATAATTTTAATTAAATTTGTTATTCTAGAAAAAAGCCTGTATATTGTTTAAACATCTATGATGGATTTACATAAATCTGCATGCATTATGAAATTTGTTTGCTCTAGACTTTTGTTCTTTTGTTTAGATTGTTTCCTTATACCTTCATTATTTTAAAGAAAACAATGAATTAGCAAGAAAGAAAGCAATGATCAACAATCTAAAGAGTTTGCATGTACATGAGGTGTGATCGAGATTGATACTACATACTACCTAAGGATATGATATTACCATAATCTAACAAGATATACACACACACACACACACAACACCAAGCGAGTATATTTATACATCGCCGTTTTCATCTAACTATACAATACGACGTTCGTTCTACTTTTTCCCACGATCATATTTATGCAAAACGGGTATATTTACCATGATGAAAAATGGGCGAATATGCAAAATGGGAAAAAAAAATTATATTTCAGTAATTTTAATAAAGATTTTATAATTCATGTGTAAAATGAGAACTTATTGAAAATTTAATAATTTATACGCAATTAATAATTTTTTAAAACATGATTAAGCTAAAATAACAGAAAGACGTGGAAAAATGATTAACAATTGATTTCTATGGATGCAACATCTTTTAAATTAGTAATACTTTATTTTAGAAATAAACTAGTACGCTCATTCATTCAATGCACGGCGAAATTGAAATTAAACGATATATTTAAATAAATAAATATAAATATTAAACATAAAAAAAATTAATAAATGCAAATTATGGTTTAAAAGTAAAATACTAATTACTCAATAAAATTTTGAATTTAAAAACGTAATTATCAATTATGTATAAAGTGTAATGATAATAATAATTATTAAATTATTTTAAATTATTTGATAATGAAAATTAATCTATTACACATTATTATTATATATTGTATTTCACATAATAATAATAATAAAGAAATATTTTCATACACAAACATAGATTAAAAATTTGTAAAATTTTAAGAAAGAGAAAGAAAATAAAATATTTTAAGTTTTAAAAACCTATTTGTTTTAAATTAATTTTTTATGATTTTATACCATATTAAAGATCTTCTGACGAACTTAAACTTAAGATGCACATTGAATATTTTTTCATAAATTAAATTTGACGATGTTTGAAAAAGAATTAAAGTTATAAATAATAAAAAAGAGATAAAAAAAAATTGATGAGAGAAGAGAGAGAGAAAATGAAGGAAAAAGATGAAGGGAAAAAATTCCTCAATTATCAGTAGGTTCACTCTTGCAGAATGGAGCTCGATGAATTTGCACTTAATTAATTAATTAGTTTCAAGAATGGTGCAAGTGTAGAAAACAATGAGATATTTAACAATATGCGAAATTGCATATACTTTTGATGGAAAATGTTTATACAGTAATTAATTACTATTACAATCAGTGGCGGATCCAGGGGGGCTAGGGGGGGCTTCAGCCCCCTCCCAATTTTTGAGTTTTTTTTTTGTTTTTTTAATTATAGATATATATATTTATTATTTTGTTTTATATCTATATATATGTGTATATAAATAAAAAAATACAAGAAAAAATATAGTAATACATTATTTATAGTATCCAACCATCCATATTAATTGCTCAACACATTGAGTTGTTACATTTATAGTATTATTTTTATCATTTTTTCTTTCTTAGTTAATTTTTAATGTTAAATTTGAGTCAATTCTAAAGGTAAAAGTAAAATTACTAATTACTAACAATGAAAATTAGTTTATTTGTTTAGAAGATGAAACAATTTTTTTTTAAGAAAAATGAATAAAAGTACGTTTTTATATGCTTTCAATCTACTTGATGTTGAATTAATTCAATTGCGAACAATTATCTTATTATATTAAGTGATTGTTGAAAAAATGTATGAAATGAAGTGTACGGAATGCTCAAAAAAATTTGCTTCGGGGGCTCCCGCCCCCGAACCCCCATGTAAATATTTTCAAACACTGTAGTCCAATAGATTCAGCCCCCTAACATTGAATCCTGGATCCGCCCCTGATTACAATCTACATGAAACCAATTCAATAGAATCCAAAACTAACAGATCAAAAAGAAAAGTCTAAGACACTCCCAAATACAATAGAATACAAACAAACATTAAAGTCAAATATTCAACATTCATTGATTGATTTGATTCATATTCGAATCAACCATTAACATTCTTCAATTGATAATTAACTACTTCATACTTGGGCTCATTGTATAAGGGTTGAACTTGGTAAGATAAACAATTAAGTTAGGATTGAACTTGATAGTATCAACTCGTTGAACAAAGTTTATTAACATACTAAGAGCATCTCCAGCCCTTGGCGTTTAGGGGTGGCGCTAATTGGTAGTTCCTACCTTAGCACCATCACTCTTTAGTGCATTTAGATTGCGCTAAAATCTTTATTTTCAATTAATCTAATTTTTACTCTTTTAATTTAAAAATCAACATTTCATTAAAATAAAAAATTCAACATTACATTAATTAAAATAAAATAAAATACTTAATTAAAATACAATAATAAGAAATGAGGATGAAGGCATTTTACTAGAGAGAAGAAGAATAGAAGAAATGTGAATGAAAATGTGAAGAATGAGGGTATATATAGATATTAAAATTTAAAAAAATAAACAAAAATAAATAAATTGAAGGAGCCGATGCATTTGCAACAGTCCTTTCCCAATCAGCCATCGGTCTTTTCCAAATTTTTAAATAAATTCTTTTTTGGGACGCGTGCTTCTCACGCAAAAGCCCAATTCTCCTTCGTGCCTCGGCACCAACATTCGTGTCGCCCTCGAGCCATCCAAATGCGCCAGCCCGCCACCCTCCATCATTTCATGCCAGCTCAATCTGGCACCAAGGATCTGGGCCGGAGTTGCTCTAATAAGCTAGCTCTAAAAAATATAAACCTTATTTGATGGAGTATTTGAAATAAATTGTTTTACTTCCAATTATTAATATTATTATTGAATTAATCTTATTTTTTCAAAATATATATATATATATATATATATATATATAGGAATTGTTTCATTTGAGATTTATAAATATTTTGAGATTTTGAGATAAATGAATATATAAATACATTTTGATGAACTTGTCAATTAATTTTTATGAATGCGCTTTGGTCTAGGGTTCAATCCCTGCAAGTGATGTGTTTCTTTAATAAATTAAATAGATTTATATATTCATCAATTATATTAATTACATTCAAAGAATTTATTAATATGTTCATCTATCTCAAAATCTCAAATTATTTAGTAGAAGTAGAAAGGGACGGTAGCAGTAAGTAGGAATGTAAAAAGTTTCACATGGGTGTCGGAAAAGAAATTTGCTTTCGAAGTTAGAAATTGAAAAGACAAAAGAAGGGTAGAGTGCGTAATTCTCTATATATACTGACATATTTAATTGTTTAGACAGGCATCAACTTTACTGTGATATTTGAAAGATTATAGAATGATGATGGTCTCAAAGGAGAGGGGGCACAATGTCGTTTAAAGTAAAGGAATTAATATTAGGCTACAGCCCATCTTTGGGAGGTGGGTTGATAGTGGAAGCACCATACATTTATTACCTTAAATAATTCCTAATTAATTAATTAATGTCCCTCATGCTACAAAAGTTTTTAAAGTGTCCTGAATTACCATTCATTACTTTTCTTACAACCATCAGAAAATTTAGATTTTTCTCCCTCGAAAGTATCCATGTTTTGAGGATTAAAGGAGGTTGTGTGTGTATGTAGATAAAGTTGGCACCTACATTTTTTTTTATAAATGAAAACAGATACCGAGATACGTATAGTAATCGTGACACATGATTATTTACATATTGCAAAATTATGAAATAAAATTTTAGAACGGATTCCCTATTTATTTTGTGTTCTTTTTAAATCAATGTGGTCTCTTATGAACTTTTTTTTGTTGGAAAAATAACTTTTTAAAAATTATATAATGATGGATTCAAAAACTTATGATATTTAGCTTCAAACAGTAATTATTATTCTACCATTAGATTAATATACGTACACCCTAATCATTTGAACTTGTTGTATACTCAAGGTGATGTAGGATTTATATTCTGGTAAATAACTACTCACCCATCCCACAAATTTTGACACGTTTTCTTTTTTGGGTCGTTTCACGAATCTTGACACGTTTTCATTTTGAGTAATAATTATTATCTTATCTCTCATACTTTATCACTTTTATTATCTTCTCTCTCCTATTTTATCATTTTTATATTTTATTAACTACACACTTAAAATACTAATCTATAACTTCTTAATTCCCGTGTCGAATCCAAACGTATCAATATTTGTAGGACTGAGTGAGTATTAATTTATTGGCCTAGTAGCCCAAGAAAATAGAAAGGCAAACATTATAATTACATGTTTTGGGATTTTAGTAAATTCTTTTAAAATTTTGAGTTTAGCCATACTTTTGTCAGTCAAATAAAATTGTGGTGGAATTACTTTGGTCAAAGTTAGATGACATGACGGTGATATATATGTTTTGGTACGTTTATCTTTTGTCATCGATAAGATTTATAATTAAACATTTTTATTTTATTGATTATTAAGATGTCTCCAATTTTTTTATATATTAAATGTTTATTCTGAGTGATAGGATAAATAGGTATAAAAATAATTCAATTTAATCTATCATTTATTTTGATAAATTAATTGATTTTGAACTTGTTTGATTATTTTATCCTTCGAATATGCAGTCCTATGATTTATCAATCTATTCTATTGCTCAAAGTAAATACCCCTAAATTGAATATTAGTCAAACAAAATTAGTTCAAATGATAAAAATTATCAAGGATATTGGAATATTTCAAAGTTCCAATTTATTATTAAATTGCGATTTTATTAAAAGGAAAAAAAAAAACCTAAAACCCTTGAAAGCACACGAAAAGCAGACTAAGGGCCGAGCCTCATTAAAACCTTTCCATGGAAAACCCAGTGGGAAAAACCAGGAGAGGAAAAAGAGTACCCGTCTAAGACAAACCAACAGGGCCAGAAGAGCGGAAAGGAAAGTTTCTGGAACTCCGGCCTAACCATCATCCCAAAACGATCCCGGCTCCAGCTGGCCAAAACCAAAACAAAAAGAAAGAAACCCAAAAAGACAATGTCCGGTAAGACGCAGACGCCAAAACCAAACAAAAAGAAAAAATAAAGAAACAACAACTCGAGAAACGAAACATCAAACAAACCCAACAAGCAACAAAGAAGCAGGACGTGGGCCGGTAAGACGCCGTCGCCCACGTCCCAAACCAAACCCACGCACACGAGAAAAGTTCTCGACCCACTCGAGCAAGAGTTCGCCCACAGAACCACGAGCAGAGAACCACAGCAAAGAATAACGAGCAGAGAACCACAGCAAGAGCTCGCCCACAGGAACAAAAGGCGAAAGCACACGAGCAGAGATCCACAACAAAAGGTTCCCAGATCCATTTTCCCCAATTGACCTCCGGGAACCTATGGCCAATCCGCGAAAAGGCAAGCGCCGCAGAAACATTGCCGCTGACCAAATGTTTCCAGAAACGAGCATCCTTGCCTCCATTCATGGGGAGAAGGATGATATCGGCCACCACATCAGGGAACCTATTCACAAAAGCCGAAGAAAAGTGCCAAAGACCATCATAAAAGTAATCCTGCACAGAAAAATTAAGAAAATCGTGCATGTAAGGCGGAATCTTCAACTTATCAACAAGCTTATAACCAAGCCAATCATCCCTCCAAAAGTAAGTGCAATCGCCACTGTTAATGCAGGCGTAGGAATCATCCACCAACTGATTAACCTCATCTTTCAATCCCAGCCAAACAGAAGAATTAACAATGTTATCCTTGGCATAGCTGAAGTGAGTAAGATATCTAGAACGCATGAGTTGATGAGCCCAGTCGACGCCTCTAATCATCTTCCAAGCCAGCTTCATCAAAAAGGATTTATTCATAAGCGTAAAAGAGCGAATTCCCAACCCACCTTCGAGCTTAGGCGAGCAGCTGCGTCCCCAACTAACCGAGCAGCTGGGCCTCTGATCAATACAGCCCGTCCACACAAAATTTCTGCAATGTCGGTCCAAAGAGTGAAGAAGCGATTTGGGCCACTTGTAAACCATCATAGAATGCACAGTAGAGCTTTGAATAACCGACTTCACAAGGCAGAGCCTACCAGCCATGGAAAGTTGAAGACCTTTCCACTTAGCAAATTTCTGGAGAATCTTATCAAAAATCTGCATAAAATAAGAGGCACGAGGACGACCAACAAAAATAGGAACCCCCAAATAAGTCATTGGGAGACATCCCACCGAGAAACCAAGGGCCCTATGAATCGCGCGTCTTCTATCAGTAGTGACCTGTCTAGAGAAGAAGAGATTGGATTTCTCCTGACTGCAGTGTTGCCCAGAGATAGACCCATAATATTGAAGAATATCAAGGATTTTCTTAGCGTTGCGAACCGTGGCACGACAGAAGAGGATGACATCGTCAGCATAAAGGAGATGGGTGGGAAAATTCGAGGATCTAGAGAAACTCATGGGAGTGAGATGTCTAGAATCCACACAGCTACTAATCAAACGGCTCAGCACGTCTTCAGCAATCCCAAATAAGATAGGAGAAAGAGGATCTCCCTGTCTAACTCCACGAGAGCAAGCGAAATAACCAGTGAGGCAGCCATTGTAAAGAATGGAGAGTCTAGCGGAGCTGAAGATAATATAAATCCAACTGATAAACTTCTCATGATAACCATTCGCTCGTAGAACCTGAAAAATAAAGCCCCAGCGCAAAGTATCAAAGGCTTTCCTGATGTCAATTTTACAGGCCATATTGACGCCCCGGTTAGTACGTTGCATGCAGTTAAAGCCTTCTGAGCTAAGCATTATACAATCATGTATGTTCCGTCCGCTTATAAAGCCAAATTGATTGGTCGAGACATGGGAATTAGCGACAACACCAAGCCTCGAAGCTAGCACCTTGGAAATAATCTTAAAGAGGAAATTTGAGAGGACAATGGGCCGCAGATCAGCCACAGTGGAGACGACATCTTTTTTGGGGATGAGAATCATAGTACTAGCATTGCAACCACCAGGCAAATAGGAGTGGGTGAAAAATCTTTGGACCGCCAGAATGATATCAGTCTTGATCGTCGTCCAACAATTATGAAAGAACGTGCCAGAGAAACCATCCGGACCTGGCGCACTGTTAGCATCCATACTAAAAACCGCGGCAGCGATCTCCCCATCATCAGGAATTCGGATGAGCACAGCATTTTGATTTGCAGAAATAGTCGGCGGAATAAGAGCGTCAATCTCTAACTGATCGGCGAGCGCTCCCCCATCATCAGTAAAGAGCTCAGAGAAATGACTAACAATGTGCTGCTCAATAAGGCCAGGATCGTAAACATCAACACCATTAATATTCAACCTCGTGTGAGTATTATTACGCCGCTTAAACTTAGCGAGCCTGTGAAAGAAAACGGTGTTTCGATCACCATCCGACAGCCAAGTCGCACGACTTTTTTGTTGTAAAAGATTACTCTTTCTGGAAAGCGCCACATTGAGTTCCGCCTGGAGATGCACCTCTTCGTTAAACAAATCATCAGTGTAACCAGTATCAGCAATCTGCTTCTGAGTGGCCAACAGTCGTTGTTGCCATTGTCTTAAAGCAAAGTCGACATTCCCAAAAACCTCCCTGTTCCAAACCCTAAGCTCAGCATGAAGCCTTTTTAATTTCAACATAACCAGCACAATAGGACAGAGGGCATCAACCGGCTTCATCCAAGAAGTTTCGACCATTCCGCCAAAAGAAGGGTGCGTCACCCACATATTAAGGAAACGGAACTGGCGCTGACCAGACTGCGTAGTCCTGCGGCACTGCATGACCAAGGGAGAATGGTCAGAAGTGAGACGGGGAAGAGCAGTGGTGATAATCGAGTCCCAGAAGTCAGCGAAGCTTTGAGAGAAAAGGGCTCTGTCAAGCAACGATTCCACGTGATTAGGCAAGAATCGGCGACCCGACCACGTAAAACGAAGACCATCAGTCGGCGACTCAATGAATTGAGTAGCGTCAATAAACGAACAGAAATCTACACAGGAACCACGATGGGGAGCTATAATACTAACACGTTCATGAGCTCCCTTGACAGCATTGAAGTCACCAATGAACACCGTGTTACCCGAAACAAATCTGAGAAGATCCTGCCAAAGAGAACGACGAGAAATCTGATCGTTCGCCCCATGAACAACAGCCACACGAAAATCCATCGATTGCCAAAAGCAATCCACCACCACCACCACCTGATCAGAGGAGAAAACCGTAGTCGAGACCACCGAGGGGTGAGTGAGAACCCAAATGTTGGAGCATCTAGTACCACGACAATTTTGATGAACCAGAATAAGATTGAGAGACGTCCAGAAAGAATGTCGAACTTTGTGAAAAGCCTTCTTAGGCTCGAGAAGACCCAGGAGAATGGGAGAGAAGGAGCTACAGTGCTCCTTGAGAAGCCTCTTGGATTCATCCGTCATCCCGCGGATGTTCCAGGCAAGAATATTTATAAAGAGTTATTCAAATAAGTGGAAGAAGCCTCGCTCCGTTCCACTTCATCAGCCCAGCTTTCATTAGCAACATTATCCATGGCAATAATGCAATTTTTAGGACTATCGTCGATGACAAAGTTATGAGCTTTTTGTCCGGTGTCATTGGCGTGTCGTAACCGGCTCTTTATGCTGTCCTGAGCCTACTTAGAGATCTATTGGGCAGCCTTGATCGCTTGCTCCTTCTTCAGAGGCCGTCCACGTTTTTTGACTGCCGATGCCTCTGCTTGAAACGGGGCTTTGGCAATGGCAAGAATCTGCTCAAGACGCTGAGCCTTCAAAGCGTTTTCCAAAGCTATGGAATCCCTCCTTTCATTTCCAACATTACCAGGAACACTATCGTCCGCAATAATCTCTTCATCCACCTGTTCTTCTTCATCGGAGGGAGCCGGTGAGTCAAGAATAGAAGTTTGCACGCCTTGTAATGTCTTCAAGTAAATCTGGTCCAGACCTGGTCCCAACCTTCTGCCCTTCCGAACTGATCTCATTGAGCAGATTAAACCGATTTTCGCTGAGAACAGGTGAGTTTCGATGGCTGTCGACATGCCCATCTTCCTTTTGTTTCTCCATCGTCCTCCCCGGGCTGCTATTGTCATTATATGCCTCCGCGTTCCGTTGTGGAGAAGGACGCAAATACATAGTTTCATCTCTCGAGTTAGTAGGGTTTGAGTCCTGTTGTAAGGAAGCATCGCTGCCTTTTCCTTCTTGCCTTTCCTCGCTACCAGCAGTCTGATCTCTCTCAGAAACTTGTTGCCAATGCTTGTTTAAATCAGTGGCTTTCGGAGGTTGGTTTCCATCTTTCCGTGAGGACTCACCAATCAAAGATTTTCCTTTCCGACATTTCTCCGCAGTATGACCTGTAGTTTTGCATCTGGAACAAAAAAGGGGCAAATATTCATACGTAAATTCAACATGAAAAGCAATATCATCACCATCCACAAGGAGAGTATTGGGTAGAGGCTTAGACATATCTACTTCAATAAGAGTGCGAGCGAATTGACCAAAGTCTCTCTGAGCTGAAGTTCCATCAACTCTCAAAGGGTGGCCCACGAACCTCGCAATGCCAGTGAGGACTTCAACATTCCAGTATTCGATAGGCAGGTAATGTATTCTCACCCAGACATTGGCCATCGAAGAATTCTTCTTGAAGGGATCGAAATTTTTCGTCCATTCACGAATCCGCAAGTGCCCACCAGACACTTCCCAAACGGCTTGAGTTTTGGCTTTTAGTTTATCCTCCGCAGTAGTGAAAACCATCGTGTAATATCCCTTGCCTAAGGGAATTAGTTTCCAGGAGGCTTCAATGCCCCATAATCCTTGCAACTCTTTCTTCACCATCATAGCAGTTTTAGGTTTTTCCCCCTTTTTAAGAAGCAGCCGTCCAGTCAAGGCATGAGAAAATTGAGCAATCTCCTTCCGCAGCAGTTCTTTGGGGATTTTGAGGGAAAACTGGTCGCCCTCTTTGGTGGGACGAAGGGCATGGTACCGGTGGGCAGGTAAATCCGACCTTCGCGGAGCGCGATTAGTAGCTATATCAGCATAGGACCGACCATTATTATTGTCATCAAGAGTAGAGCCATCGACGATTTCTTTCCCACGTGAACTGTTCCTGGCAGAAACTCCAGCGTCCCCGCGTGGAATAAGAGCAGCAGCATCTTCGTTCATGGTGGAGACCTGATGTGGGTTTGGAGCAGCAACAATCGGTTTTTCGAGCGTAACTGTCGAACGTGGGGAGAAGTTGTTGGTGAGCGAAGGGAGGTTCAGGCCTCCCGCGCCCGAGGGGCCAAGGGAACTGTCGCCGTTAGATGCCATCGGACGGAAGAACAGCGGCTAGAGGAAGTTTACGGTGGAGCTAGGGTTAGGGTTTTCATCGCTCTTCGAGTTATTATGTAAGAATCTTCAAAGTTCCAATTTATATTCATAAATAATAATTAGTTAATTTTGTTATTTTTATTTGTCAAGATCAATCCTCAAAATAAACGTTGGTTATAATACTCATTTAAAAGTAAAATAGCACCTTTGAATATCTATAAACATCTCACAAATATTCCACCTTTCTTTTGTTAACAAGGGATTCAATTAATGATAGAAAACAAATGATTTTTTTATATGGAGATATTAAATGGTTAAATTAATAAAGTCAAAGTAATCCCATAATATCCAGTCAATAACTAATTTCGGTTGTGATGTAATTTGTGGTACTTGTACAGTCAAATATAATTAAACAATTCATTATACTTTCATTTATAATAGAAGCTAACAAGCCATATTTATTGTTTTAAGAAATATAATTTAATAAGTGCATGAATCCTTGGATTCGATGCGTTAATAATTACTTTCTTGAAAATGGTTACAGAGAATATGCAAGTCCTTTTTATTTAATGGGTCTATTATTTTTAGGGTAACAATTAAAATTGCCCTAAACCTTAAGTTGTCTATGAAAAATACCCTTTCTTATAAACTTAAGCATCCTATGCCCTAAATGTTTGCAATGGTCCAATCTACCCTTTTAGCATGAAATTCTCAATAAATCCACCATTAAACCATTTTTTGTTCAATTTATCAAAATTCGATTAATACATAATCAGGCCCAACATGCTTCCGTACAACTTCAAAAATAATTCAAAACATTAATCAACAGTATACCTTTTGTCGACTGGTCACCTTCTGGAGTTAAATCGCGTTTTACGGACTTCTTGCCACCCCGGCCTTCGTCCAACCACGCACTCGCAAGTGATGGTTGCAACCTTCTTCCTTCACTGTGTTCCGGCTTTCGCCGAATGGTCACCTTCAGGAATCAGTTTCCCTCCTTCTCTGTGTGTCGACTCCAAATATTTTTGTTGAAAAATGAAAAGAAAATATTTTCTACTAAACCGGAATAGTTGGACAAAAACTAGCGTTTATAGAGGAATTATATAAAATTTAATTTATTTCATAAAAAACTCCCCAAGGGAGGAGACTAACTTGTTTAGCTACTCATGGTAGCTAATCCTTGTGTACATAAAATAAAAAAGAAACTAAACTAAAACTGAAAAACTTTGAAAACAGAAAAATTAAAAAAATACAAAGATAAATTCTAGAGAGAGAAAGTGTTGTGTGAAAATGTTGTGGTCTTTTCGGATGCCTTTCTTCTCTCCAGCACTTGTGTTTATATAGAGGTTTGAGCCCCTCTATTATTGCTCGGTTGGTGGCCTCGGATTCTTTCTTCGTGGCCAGCTTGTTTGAAAATGACATCCACCTTCTTTTGTCGGCCTTGATTGCTGACACTAGTTGGTGGTATCACATGGTGCTGGTCCCTCGCCTTATCGTCTTGTGATAATGCTGGTAGGGGCCGGCTACTTTTCCTTCCACTCACTTTTGTCCTGGAGCGTTGAGTGGTCCTCCTGTTCTTCCACCCACTTTTGTCGTTTCTTTTGTGGGTGCGATCCTCGCTGTGAATCACATGATTCACATTGCTTTGTCGGCCACCTTACTTTTTTGGTGCCCGAGGAGTTCTTCCCTTTGGAGTCTGACGTTCGTCGTGCTCATCAGACCGGAACCTCCTTCTGTCAGGTTTCGGGAGGAAACCTTTGCCGAATTCAGGTTCTTTCTGCAACGAACATTGGTCGCAGACTCTCTCGATCCAATGGCTTACATGAGCCATATTGCAGAATTTGCGGCGAGTCTCCTTGCTCCCCGCTATCTTGTTTCCCCAGATAGTTTGCCTCTTGTTCTCGAAAGATTGTTCGGCAAACTGAGTTGTGGTTCCTGTCATTGTGTTGACCAGGAACGTTCCCAGATCTGAGCTCTGAAAGAACTTAAATCTGGACTTCATTTTGTCCATCTCTGTGAGACAGACCCATAGACCCCATGCTCGCCTCGTGGAGATTTGATCCTCCGTGAATGTTGAGACGATTGCGGCATTAAACTCAGGAACTTTGATTCGGTTCAAGGCTCCTGTATCTGGTCTCCGAAGCTTAATGAAATGGAAGGCTTCGTAGACTCCTTTGCCTACTGGCTCTGGAGCTGCACTGAAGAAGTACAATTCCAGAACATCTCCCATTTTGAGGGACTCGTTGTTCTCCCATGTGTCGAACACCGTTTTCTGGATCCATTTGGGTAGACCCTTGATCTCGGTGAAGGCCGGAGAAGTGGTATAAACTGAAGCTAATGCCCCGAATTCATACCATTCTTTAACATCATTTGGATTGGCTCCTGGAGTAAACCAAACCCTTGGATATTTTCCTGCAACATCAACCCGGCAATTTCCCGGATTAATGCCCCTTCTCGTAAGAAGTTTCTCCCACCTGTCTTGATAATTCTGCCAAGAAGGAGAAGAAATAATCGGATTAGTATCAGCCTTAACTTGGCCTGTCATGGGCCTAAGGCTGATCTCTCCCTCTTTTACCCCAGAGGTGGAGGGTTGACATGTTGGTTCAGGGAGTGACCCCTTAACAACATCTTTTCCTCGAGCGTCCGGCTGTGAAGCCATTCTCTCAGGACTTGGGCTAGGGGTACTTGAATCCCCTGCTACAGGTAATCCGCCCTGTACGGAAAGCATTGCTTTTGCCCGATTTTCACGGACAGCGCGCAAGAGCGGCTTTTCAGTTGCTTCCTGAAGATTGAACATCTTCATGAAACAGACATCGATTTGGCTAGATACTTTGGCTTCATCAGCCGCTTGTATCTTTCCTGCTTGTTTAGTATGCAGCACACATCTGTGCCACTCTTGTTGTAGCAGCTCTAAGCTTTCAAAGAGCTGCCCTTGTATTGCCTCGATGGCCTCCGCTTCAGGGAGCTCCATCCCTTGTAAGGAAATCTGCAAGGACATTCTGATCAGATTTCAAAACGACAATATCATAATCATAATATTGGCATTCTGCTTGCCATCTAATTAATCTAGCCTTTTCAGGTTTAGATTCAATCTTTTTAGTTAAGAAAGCTTTAACGTTAGTGTTATCTACTTTCAAAACAATTTTTTAGCAAGTAAGAATAGCGGCCATTTTTTGAACGCCTTTCTGACTGCAAAAAACTCTTTCTCGTTTATGTGCCATCGCACAGCTTCGTCGTTGGAGAAAAGACCGCTACAATATCTGCAAGGTTCTTCTCCAAAAGGGGTGATCTTTGTGAGCACTGCTGCCCACCAGAAATCACTCGCGTCTGTGTAGAGGACTAAGTCGTCCTCATCTTGTGGTATTGAGAGTTTTGGGAGATTTTTGCAAATCTCTTTTAACTTCTTTATACCCTCTCGATGTTCCTCCTTCCAGATGAATGGAACATCTTTCTTCAGTAATGGACTGAAGATCTTTCTGTGCTCTGCAAGGTTTTTGATAAACATTCCTGCAAAGTTAACAACTCCGAGGAAACTTTGGAGCTGCTTCTTCTCCTTGAGATCCTCCGGAAATCCCTGGACTTTTTCCACAATATGATCTTGTAGAATTATCCCAGATTCATCGATCTCAATCCCCAGAAACTCCATTTTCTGAGTGGCTATGACTGCCTTCTTTTCTGACAGCACTAGTCCTTCTTGTTGACAAACATCCGCAAAGATTTCCAGATGCTTGACATGTTCATGAATGTTTTTTGATGCAATAAGAATGTCATCAATATAAACAAACATAAACGAAGAATAATCCTTGAAGAGATTATCCATCTTCCTTTGGAATATCTGAGGCGCGTTTGCTAACCCCATTGGCATGACATTCCAGACATAATGTCCTTGTGGAGTTGAGAAGGCTGTGAACTTCTTACTCCCTTCCTCCATGCGAATCTGGTAAAAACCTGATTTGCAATCGAACTTTGAGAATACCCTTGCACTTCTAATACAGTTGATAAGGTGTTCTCTGCTTGGGATGAAGTATCCATCGAACTCAAGAATATCATTAATCCCTTTATAATTAATGACTAATCTTGGTTTTCCTCGCTTGATCTCCCCATGGTTTCTCACCAGAAATCCCGGACTACTGTAGGGTGATCTTCCTCCTTCGATTAGTTTCAAATCAAGGTGTTCCTTGATTATACTCATCATATCCTGTTGATCTTGAGGGTTCATCAGGATAGGTTTGTACCTTACGAACTCATGCTCCTTTCCAGTTTTAACTTTCAAGGTTGCTCTGAGCTGGTTCTTGTCCCACCATGCCAAAGGATCCTCGTGGTAACACTTCTGGATTCTCCTTTTGACGTCGGCAATGGACACCTGTTCTTCTTCCTTGATATCTTGGTGTGATATCAGGGATACTTTGAGGATTTGGATTTCTTCCTCGGAGAGATCTGGGAATCCCTCTGTTCTGCATTTGAGCAAAACTTCTCCGAATCTCCTTTGATCCTTCATTTGGGGTCGCCGGAGTCTGCCATCATCACCACGCTTACTGCGAAATCTGATTGGCATTGACCGATGAAAAGCTCCTTGGAGCCTTTGCACAATGATTTTGTGATCACAATTAGTTGTGAATACTAGCCTCCTGGCTTCATTGTCTTGTATGTACCTCTTGAAGCTTTGCAGAAAATTGTTTCCGAACAATATATCTGCTCCGGTATCATGGAAATAAATTGGTGGAGTCCTGACCTTATACCAAGGTGTTTGTCCTGCTCCGCCGATCAATATTTCCGTTTGCTTTACTCCTTTTGATAAGAGTAAAATCTTCTTGGAGAAATCCCTCCCTGCAATTCGAGGTAGATCTTCTTCCACTTCTGCTGGAAAGACTCCTCGTTTTGCTGTACAGATTCCTGCTCCTGAATCCACATAGGCAGCAAAATATTCTGCTTTGTATTTCTCGTATAACATCCCTACAGAGATGTATATCGAGAATGGACTTGTCATTGGATCATCACTCTTTGGCGTCCAATGGTGATCTCCATTCCTCCTGATTTCCATGACCATGGTTTATATTTGTCAAGGAAATCTCGTCCTAAGATTAGGACGTCTGCTTCTTGTCCGGCTTGGCCTTCGGTCTGGATTTCAAAACCTCCAACCTCCAGAGTTCCGATATATCGGTTATCGCCTGGATTTGCCAGATAATACAACATACTGCAAGGAAACTTGTTTTCCCCGTTTGTTGTATCAAATCTTGTGGAAACCTGTCTCCATCCTTCGGGGCATTTGAATTTGACCCTTATGTCTGAGACTGGTGTTTCCTGGATCGCCCTTCTCTCGTATGATTGAGAGAAGCTCCTTGTTATAGGCCCTGAGGTAAGCCTATTTCCTTGGAATGATAGCCTTGGTGCTCCCAGTCTGAGACTCTGAGTATGGCTAAGCACCGGCTTGTCTCCAATATCAATGTCGATTTCCCCGATTTGAGGAGTCGCCACTTTGTTTAGATTGACCGCCTTGGCCACTTCCTTGAATATTTCTGGAATTTCAATAAATTTCTTTCCCAGAAATAATTCCGTGTGATGGGAATTTGATAAGGCATACGAGACTTGAAAAGTCAGTGAGTATGGCCTATTTCCATCCGTCATTAGCTCCTTCTTCTTGTAGTCCTGATAAATCGTCAGGGCTCGGCTGAAGGATGCATCTTGCAGATTATAAGAGATTTGTGGATAGAATTCTGTTATAATCCTTTTGGCATAGAGGTTGCCTGAAAAAGCTCCAAGAACTGAAGCTTTGGCATCTCTGATCCTTTTGTCGCAAAGTACGACATCAATTGGTTGGTCTGTCCCTGGGGAGAGGGATGATTTGATCACCAACTGAATTGCTCCGATATGAATCCATTTTATCGTGCTTGCGACTTCTGGCTTCATTTTCTTGAGGTCTTGGATGATATCCTCGGCCGGAACCAGCTGGATTTCCACCTGATTACTTGTGATTTCGATTGGAAGCGCCGTTTCTTGGTTTGTAACTCCAAAATAGACATGATGCTTCCTCTTCGATGGAATCAAGCTATTTAAAACTCGATTCAATCTACCATTAGAAAATCCTTGGTAGGTCTGTACCTCTCCGGATTCCCTATTGAGTTTCTTTACCAGTTTGTTCACCACCTCTTCCTGTGGAATCAGAAAATGGCTAATGAATCCATTCTGATCCTCCTTCTGGATGTGGTGGACCTCGTGTTCCTCTTTAGTCTGACTCGTCTCCGGTTGATCCATCGGACATCCTCGAATCCTCAGAACTAAAGATTTCTTCTTGCTCATATATACTCTCATCAGAGGATATATCTTCAAACTGATACACGGGTATCAATTTCTGGTAGAAGATTGCGTCCTCGATATCCGGTGTGGATTCGAATCTTCTCATCTCCCTTTTCTCATTGTCTGGGCAATTGGTTGAAATATGCCCCTTTGCACCGCACGTCCAGCAGTTGCAATCTTTAAAACTTTCATTTGCTTTAGTCTGAGTACGCCTGAAAGTTTTCCTCGCCGGGATTCTCTTTTGATTTGAGAATCGGTTTCTTGATGGTCCGCTCCGTTGGCCTGACTTGTAGGAGCGTGCCTTCTGCCTGGTCCACATAGTTCTTGGCTTCCAAGAACTTTTTCTGGACTTTCTTTCATAGGGTTGGTACCTATGTTTCTTTCGGCTCCTCCTTTGATATAGCAGCTCAGCACCAATCTCTGTTGGAAGATCAATGTTGTCGCACATCAATGGGGATTTCTTGTTGAGCTTCCTCAATCTCTTGAGATTTCTCAGGTCCGCCGCCTTCTGGCACCATTCGGACAACTTTTTGTGAACATAAGACATCCTTCTTGAAGCGCTATCAAGGGGATAGTCTCCTGGTGACACATACTCGTTGATGAGCATCTCCCTCCATGGACTTGGGAACTTTGTAAAAAAAAGGTCCTTGGCGGTCTGATCATCAACCACCCCCATATGAACATATAGGGTATACAGACGTAGAAATTCATCAAGAGCTTTTGGCTCTAGCACAATTAATCTTAGATTATAGAGTGCCTGATGATATTTCTTGCGTTTCTCCTCTGCGGATCCTTCGAAAAAACCCATTCCCAAGAAATGGATTTTAATCTGTTTAGTAGCCTCCTTAATGATGTCATAAGGTTTAGTGCTAGTAAACAGTTCTTCCCTCGCTGAGATGTCGATTTTCTCCCAGTATTGTTTTGCCATTCCTGCCAAACTGGCTTCGAAGATTTTGGCAAACTCCTTTTTATCGTATTCAATTGTGGTGACTACGATATTCAATGATGAAGCCCATTCGTCGATCAGATCCTCCCAATCTTTGAAGCTGGCTTCGTCGATGTTGAGAATCAATCCATATGGATGGATTGGTTCAAGTGTGGCCTTTCCTACAGGAGTATCCCGCATCTGTGGCCTGCGTCTTTTAGTTCGTTGGTAGTGGCTTGCATCGTCTGAAGCTCCACCCCTTTTTGACGAACTTTCTTCTTGAGGTTCGGTTTTGGGAACCTCATCTCCTTGGTTCATCTTTAGATCAACCATGTTGAGGTTAGCAAAAGATTCTGCTAACTCCTGTAGATCTTCTAATCCGATTCGGTCAAGGCTATTCATGATATTTGCCTTTCATGATTCGGATTATATCCTTTGGCTGCAACTCTTTGGGTGCTGCATCGAATATAGGGGAATTCGTCGGGTCGTCAGACCATGGTTTCCGCATCTTCCCGGAACATGGTTTTCGCCTTTCGATTTCCTTTATTCTTTTCTGGATATCACACAAGAGGGTAAGGATTTCCTCTTGTTTGAGTGATATTCTGCTCAGCTCCATCGGTAGATCGTACAGCTTGACGCCATAATATTCCACCGTCTTTTGGATCTCCCGCAAGTTGACGTTGTCGGAAGAGCTTGGCTCGATCTTTTGGTAGCCTGGAAAAGCTACACTCGCCTTGTCTTTTGGTTCCATCAATCGTGGGACTGATGGGCCTCTTCTCTAGTTCGTTTAATCGCCGTTCTGGTAGCGGCGAGTCCCATGAGGTTCTCATGGTAGAATTGGATACTCGTGATAATATCACGAATAATCTCGACCTCCTCTCCTCGTCGTACGTTGGTAACGAGGGCTCGGTTGTTCCAGTTGAGTCCGTCTAATAGACGGGTGATTTCACTCTCCACATGTTGTAGAGAATTCCTGTATGGTACACATCTCGGACACTCGTCCGGATCCATAAACTTTTAATGGAGTCTCCTCCCACATGGGTTAATCGTAAAATAAATTAAAAATTACATAATTCCTCTATAAAAACCCGCTCTGATACCATTTTGAGAAGCGCGGGATCAATTGAACAAAATCCAATTTTAATCATTTTTTGCTTAACAGTACGTGGCGTTGTCGCACAGTCCAGACCCAGTTTACCGAAGTAACCTATCGGGCACGAGGAAAGTTTCCAGCCGATATACTAGTCAAGCTTAATTAGGTTAAAGAGGGGAGATAAAGAGAATTTCCAATTGCTTACTTGTCCCTAGCAAAATCAATTCTGGACATAGTAAGACTAGGAGTGGAAATAGCTTAGGGGTATGGATGTCAATTAGGGTATGAAATGCTTTGATTTATAAGGAAGGGCATTTTTCATTCACAACTTAAGAATTGGGGCATTTTTGCATGTTAACCTTATTTTTATGGCACTAATCATATGATCCTATAGCTACAAAAAGTATAGCAACTAGAGAGTTGTTCGGAATATCCTTTTTTTTTTATTCGGAGAAACCTATATACTAAAAAACGAGGAGAAAAATATTTTAGAATAGAGGGTTTTCTTACAAAAAATAGATTACCTATAAGATCTAGCCTAATTAAAATTCCAAAAGTATTGGGCCATTGGCCGCCTGGCGTCAAAATAGCATGATGTAAAAATGCCTATTTACCTCATATATCATTGCACATGCAAAAATGTAATTCATATGAAATTGTTAGAGTCAACGGGCCAAACAACGAAGCTAATTGATAATAATTCAGTGCCGTGACTTCCCACTTCTTACACTAAAACACTAACTAATGGTTTATAAAAAAAAAAGGTTAATAACGCCAAAAATTATGAACTTTGAACCTATTTTCAAATTTTTTATGAACTTTCTTTTTTATAAAATTTTTCACAAACTTAAGGGGTTGAACAATTTTTTCATGTTTTTTTTGCTCCGGTGAAGCTCCGAGCTGACGTGTCGCTTACGTGGTAATACCAAGCTGACCTGTCGCCTACGTGGTAATACCGAGCTGATGTGGCACGTAGTGGGGGGGTCGGCAGAGCAGAGCAGAGCTCGGCAGCGCAGAGCAGAGTCGGCAGAGCTGAGTCGTAGAGTCGGGGCAGAGCTGAGTCGGGCAGAGTCGGCAGAGCTGCCTCTGGCAGCTCTGCACTCTGGCAAGGCTTAGTCAGCTCTGGAACTCTTCGTCATCTTCAATTTTAGGCTCACATCAATCTAGAATTCTCCACCGCCGCCGTCCACCGCAGACCTCGCATCATTCCAGAAATTCTTCTTCTCCCCATACCTCCACCGCCGCCGTCCACCACAAACCTCGTGTTGTTCTTCTTCTTCTTCTTCCCCAAACATCCATCGCCGCCGTCGACTTCTTCTCCCTCAAAAAATCTTCTTCTTCCCCAGGTCTCGCGTCGCCGACCTCACACCTCACTAGGGTTTGCGCCTCCTTTCGCGCGGCGCCACCACCCGACCTCGCGCCGCCTTTCATCGCTCTGGCGAGATTAAGGAATGGGAGATTTGGGAAACTAGGGCTCTGCAAAACTGATGGCAGGGGCGGTCCGGTGGGCCGCTTTTCGTCGGAGTTCAGAGAGGAGAAGACGGGGGCTAGAAACGACGTAGTATTACGAGTATCGGATGACGTCGTTTCTTCACATCATCGCCGGTGCCATGTCAGCTTTCAGATGACTTAAATTGTGCCAAGTCATCACTCAAATTGGGGGTAATTCAAAATCATGGCAAAATTGTTCACGCCCTTAAGTTCATGGAAAATTTGATAAAAAAAAAAAGTTCATGGAAAATTTGGAAATGGGCCCAAAGTTCATTGTTTTTTGCGTAATTAACCCTAAAAAAAATTAATATAGTACTACATAACATGTCAATAATATTATCATTTACACTAATTTACACCAATCGAAGAAGCAAATGCAATCAATCACACATTGCAATGCTGTGAGAGTAAAAAAAACATTGCTCATATAATTTGTAGTGGACAAGACAGATCCCCCACTTAATAGTGGACAAGAGATTGTGATCAAAATTTCTTAGTCCAATCTCATATATACGAATCTTCTAAGGTTGTGTTCTCTTTGGTTGTAAATTTATCATGAGAAAAAGGAAGGATAAACAAAATTTCACTCTTTAAATCATTCATTTCTTTTCTCACATTTCCTACTTGACCCCTACTCATTCCTCATTTACACTATAAAGGAGGGATAACATTATCACACCATTTTTGGATGGATAATATTATCCCTCATTTGTAGTGTAAATGAGGAATGAATAAGGGTCAAGTAGGAAATGTGGGAAAAGAAATGAATGATTTAAAGGGTGAACTTTTATTTATCCTTCATTTTCCTATGATAAATTTACAACCAAAGAGAACACATCCTAAGAGAAAAAATCAAATACCAAATTAATGACCATGACCAGGAATGTTAATCGAGTCAATCGACCTAATTTAGGACTAGTTCTATAAGATTGCGGGGCTATACAGGTTGTGAGTTATTCAAATTGATTTTTTTGAGCTATAAATATTCGATCCTAATCTTAAGCTTTCGGATTTCGGGCTAATCCATCGTACTAATCAGACTCAAAAATTTATAAGAAAAAATTATCTAATGTGTTCTCTTGACAATTTTATATTTGTAACAAACAAATACACACATAAATGATTTAACTTTCAATATTGACTTATATAATAATTAATATGCAACACTCACAAGGATAGAGATTCACACATTTCTTTAGCTGGTTATAATGTTCTAATTTTTTACATCTAAATATTTTATGTTAAGTATAATTAGCTTGGGATGATGAAGTGGAGCATTTAGAAAGACAAGGACCTTCGAAGACGGGGAAGCAGCTTATGTATAGACTGTTGGTGGCAACAACTCTCTATCATATATGGAGAGAAAGGAATGAACGAAGATTTAACGACAAGGCTTCCCATGAAGATAGTGTAGTTAGACAATGTCAGTTGATGATGGTAGTGAGAGGAGAGTTGAACCCTAAAGTTCACAAAATGTTTGTGAACTAAGGAGTTTGTTTCTTTGTTTTCTTGTTGTAAGTGATGGTTTGACATGCTTTTGGTAAATAAAAATACTATTTCCCAAAAAAAAATGCAGATAAGTGAAATGGCAAGTATAACTTTCGAATATTGAATCAAAATATATTTTACAAGCCTTTGGATAAAAACTCTTATTATACTAACTTTAAGAAGCAAAGTAATGAATTTGGAAAATCAAATAACGAAGAAAAATTTCATATAATTAAGCGAACACATTTCGAGTTATCCCTATAAGGCTCGGACTATTTTCAAGGCAACTCTATCGGGTTGTGGGGCTATTCAGATACGAGCTATTCGGACTAACATTTTATCTAGCTCGAAATTTGTGGGTTAGTCCGAATGAACCAATAATTCAAGAGAGTTTGGAATAAAAATTTTCAACCTGATAAAATTTCAATTCGAATAAATTTTTCAACCTAAATACTCTTAAATTATTGATCAATTTGAAATAACCCACAAATTTCGAGCTAGATTAACAATTAACCATGACAACTTTAATAAATGGTAGTGCATCATTTAATTTTTGTTAAAATGATTAATATATAGATATGTTGTACACTTGTATTCCTTTATTTTTTCTATAAGTGACCTATTTTTCTTTTTTTATTACTTTTTTTAATAAGCTCTTTAAAATAAGATTAGTCAAACACCGTCTAAATGAGACTTAATTTTAGAAAAATGGTTGAAAATAAAAAAATTAAATTACTGTGAGAACAAATGATCATTCTAATAATGAATATTTATGGTGAATGCATGATTTTGATAGATGAATATAACACTTAGATTCAATTTTTCAAGCGAAAAATTTACTTTTCGAGTATAATAAATTTCACTATAAATACAATACCTTCATATATTTAATATAGTGTTCTCATAATGAAAACAATTTTTATAACCGACTTATAAGGTCTGTTTCTATAGAGACACACCCCTTATAGATAGAATAAAGAACAAATATTAATCATTGTTTGCTTCCTAATGAACAGATCTGATGCATCCTCAAAAATGAATTTAAATACTGAAAAATGTTATATATGTTCATAAGGTCATTATTGCCTTATTACTCACTTTTCCGAAATTTACTCATTTTTCATTGCTTTCTGTTTTGGAATTACTTTTTCATAAGTTCATCTAAGTATACCTATGCGTTCGGTACGCTAATCATACATGTTCATCATGGTAGATTGTTATGTTCACCGTAAGAAAATGTGTTCATTAAACTTTTTATACCGTTCAACAAACATATATAATAGATTAGTTCAATAAAATTTCATTATACGTTCGAAACATGTTATAACGAAACTGTGATTACGTGAAAGGAGAAATGTATCTAACATATCTTTAAAACAAATCTTCTAAAATAAAACTGATTTGATTATAGTTAATTAAGGTAATACGCTTATATAATAATTAGTAATTGACCATGAAATCCTTTACTCAAAAAAAAAACGCATCTTCCCAGATGTTGAACACCGTTCGATCTATTAAAATGAACGAATGTGGTTTAGTCTCTATTCTTTGAATATATAGATGCTTGTAATTTGCATAAGCTGTTTATAATGACTGCATAACGAAATTCAATTAATTAGATAAAATTTTCACTCATTTCAGAATGCAAACCCAGGTAAAAATGTTATATAGGATTATACTGCAGCTTATGCAATACTATATATTGACTTATGCAATCATTCTCATTTCTCACGAATTTCAGTATAACTCATCCCTCTATATATATTTCAAATAGTGGAAAAGTAAATATATGCATGTAGTCCAATAAATGGGAAGGGGGTAGGGTGGTGGGGTTTTAGGGTGGAAGAGGACAGTCGCACGGTGGAAGGTTACCCTCACCCCCACCCCCTCCCCTCGTGCGCGCTATATATCTTCGGTGGCGGCTCACCACCACACCCCTCTATACCCCACACTCTTTCAATTTCCATCATTAATACCACCCTTCCAAATATATATACATTTCTTCTACACACACATGTCATTGTGCCGCGTCTTTTTTTTACTCTCTATTATTTTCCAGAGTTAATACAACAATTTTATATGATTTGATTTTAAATAATACAAATTGGCACATATCGGGATCTTCAATAGTCATTAGCTTTTTTGAAGACTACATATACTAACTCACTTTTCACCTCCTATGAACGTAGATAAATTAAGTGTCTCGTGAGCTAGTTATTTATATATATATTTGATATATAAAAGCTTGTTTATTAAAGTTTTGTTTTTTAAAAAGTAAAGTTTATTAATTAACTAGGTGGTGCTTGAACCAGACACTACTCTATTTGTAAGTAAGTTTGCTAAATGAATGGCTTGACAATATAAAATGATTTTACTCTGTATAACTATATTTTGTTTTACTTCAACTATAGTATAATAAGTATATTCAATCCCTAATTCATCTTTTTACGTTACAAAAATTAATTGATCAGTTTAAGTGGTAAGTAATTTTTAAAAAATATTTAAGTAATATTTAAATTTAAATATAGAAAGTTTGTTTAAATTTACGAATCTCCAAAGTAGTAAATAAACTGGAACTCAAGTCGATTATGGAATTTGAGATTAGCAAATAGTAGTGATCATCTGGGATAGAGTAGTAAGATTAGAAGAGTGCGTGATGATCGCGGCTTTAGGTAGTGCGATGAGGGGTTGTCATGTCAAGCAATAGGTAAAAAGAGTAGTAGTAATGTAGTATAAGGATACGAATGTGGGAGACAAGCATAAAACATTTCAAAGCTCACGTTTTGAGTTAGGCCCCTCATGTGGGCTCCATACTCACACATACAGTTGCTCTCCTTAACTATATTTATATCACCCTAAACTCTACCCTAATTCTCACCACAATCCCACACTCCTCTCCTTTCCTCTTCCTACCACCTCATCATCTCCACCTAGCGCAGCAATGGCGGATGCCGGCGGCGGCTCGGCCTTGGGCCGCAGAATGTGTTCCATCCCCGAGAAATTCCAGCTCCACATAGCCATGCTGGCCTTGCAGTTCGGCTACGCAGGTTTCCATGTTGTCTCCCGCCTTGCCCTCAACATGGGCATCAGCAAGATTGTCTTCCCTGTTTATCGAAACATTCTCGCCTTCATCCTTCTCCTGCCCTTTGCATATTTTCTCGAAAAGTAGGTGCATTCTTCTATATTTTCCCTCAATCTCTGTGTGTCTTTCTATATGCTTGTGTTAATATATGCACATATTGGATAGGAAGGAGAGGCCGCCGATTACATGGAGCCTCGTCCTCGAATTCTTCCTGCTCGCAATAGTTGGGATAACGGCAAACCAAGGGTTCTACCTGGTGGGGCTGGACAACACCTCGCCAACGTTCGCCTCCGCCATACAGAACTCGGTTCCCGCCATCACATTCCTCATGGCCGCCCTTCTGAGGCAAGAGAGAATATTCTGTTGAACAAATCAATGAATATTCAACAAGAACGGAATCTGACCATTTGTTTGCAGGATAGAGAAGGTGAGATTGGATCGGAAAGACGGGATCTCGAAGGTGGCGGGGCTGCTGATCTGCGTGGCGGGCGCGTCCGTGATCACGCTGTTCAAGGGCCCGGCAATCTACAGCCCTCCGGCGACGCTGCAGAGGGCGGTGGCGGAGGCAGTGGCGCCAGCGGTGATGGGGGACGCGAGCGGGAAGAGCTGGACGCTGGGGTGCCTGTACTTGATCGGGCACTGCCTGTCGTGGGCGGGGTGGCTGGTGCTGCAGGCGCCGGTGCTCAAGAGGTATCCGGCGCGCCTCTCCTTCACCTCCTACCAGTGCTTCTTCGGAATCCTCCAATTCCTCGTCATCGCCGCCTTCTTCGAGAGGAACGGCGAGGCCTGGCTCATCCGCACCGGCTCCGAGGTCTTCAGCGTCTTCTACGCCGTAAGTCAAATTCAATGCATCATCGTCTCACAATCTTCAAATTGCTTGCATAATACTAGTATTAATCGTCTCACAATCTTCAAATTGCTTGCATAATACTTGGTTAGGAAAACAATTTTAAGAGTAGATTTGCTTGCTACACTGTTAATGAATACATTTATTAATTAAGTACATATAAAGTACACTATTAACCGTACTAATGCATACGATTTTGGTTGCTAGTCTACAATAAGATAAACCTCCGCAAATTTTATTACTCCTATTTCTTTTTTGGTACGTTTCACAAATATATTACACTATCCCATATATAATTGGACAATTTTACTCTCAATTTAAGATCCTTTCTCCACTATCACTTACCATAATCAAATGAATAATATCCTTAATGTGTGACATTTTTTTCATTATCAATACACTAGATAATTTTTTATTAAAATTCATGCCAAAAGAGAGTATTAAAAAGGAAATAAAATTGATTATAGGTATATATTGACGAAAATAACCTTATTGAAATGATTATATTGGATTATAAGCTGCGAAACAGTGTGCTCTCAAGAATAAGAAAGAATTAAATTAGGGAAATCAGACTAGAGATTATTGTAACCAAAAATCAACGCTAGGATAGCAACATAAAAAAAATTATGGCCAGAGAATGATGTGCATTAAATGAATAGATATACTGATGACAATGAAATGGAATGAGAAAGCTAGCTCGGGAAAGAAATAGATATTAAATTTCTTCAAGTTAAGAGAAGGGTCAATATTAAATAAGTTGTCGAAACAATAGAGAACATTATTGAAGCACGAGTGGGTTGAGCCATGTGGTGTAGCATATGATGTATCCTCCTGCGATCTTGCTTTGCATATATACCATATTAAAAGTGAAAAAAATCAGTATAAATTTATTTATAGAAAAGTCGTAGACGTGTGTTTTGGCAAGAAAAAATGAGGATGACAGCCAAGTTTTATGTTGCAGGGAGTGGTGGCATCAGGGATCGCCTTCGCTGTACAGATATGGTGCATCGATAAAGGCGGGCCCGTCTTTGTCGCCGTCTACCAGCCCGTCCAGACCCTCGTCGTCGCTATCACTTCTTCCCTTCTTCTAGGAGAGGAATTCTACTTGGGAGGGTACGCCTTTCTTCTTTTATTTTTATACTCGATTTCAAGCGTTTTTGTTTTTTTGAGAGGAAAGACGGAATATTATATTAATCACGATGAACAATATCTGCAATCCAGATTATAAAAGCCGACTTCCATATCATTACACCATTAGACCAATTACTTGTATGAATTTTCGATGTTAAACCTAGCTCATTTAGACTAATTAACAACCGCCTGTCGCTTTCTGATTGAATTTGTCACCTCTATTATTAGTATGATTAATTTGATCATGATGAATTTGAGGGTATATATCGTGGAATCAGCTAGATCGTAGTCACAGTTCAATTTGTTAATAATGCATCCCCATCTCCCCGACCAAGTTGGGATCTAGTGTGTTCTCTTGAATCTTGCTCCTCGTCCTAATCTTTTGTCGTTTATTTAATTTCGTATACATCATAATTTTCTTGATATATAAAATCCAATTCACACTAGAAGAAGTAAATAGACAGGGTGTAGGTAGACCCGATCCGATCAATCATAGAATGCAAGTGCATGAATGTATCATGAATGACTGATTGTGGGGTGGGTCTGCGATGCACAGGATAATTGGTGCAGTGTTGATCATATTCGGATTGTACTTGGTGTTATGGGGCAAGAGTGAAGAGAAGAAATTTGCAGCGCTCCAGTCCCCCGCGGAGCACAGCACCAGCAGACCAACCCCGCAGATCAAGCCGTCCATCACTCAGCCGCTCCTCTCGCAGACAACGGAGAATGTTTGATCGCCTGACTTTGACTAGCTGCTTTTTGCTGGAGAAAAAAGAAAAGGAAAAAAAGGGGTTATTTTCGAGTCCAGTTCAGCTATGATTAATATAAAAATGGCGTGCAGTGTGTATCAAAGCAAATCAACGTTGCTTATTTTATTGTTAGGGTATTTTCGCTTTTCATTTTCGCAATTTAATAGTTAGGAGAGTGCTTTAAAAGAAACAAGAAGAAAAAGTTGGCAAGAAAAGAAAGAGGGTTTTGAGGGAAATGGATTGTAATGATTATGATCTTGTCTAAGCATGGATATCCCTTGTGTTTTTTATATAATTACTACCAATTTTTAATGGTGTTTGATTATCTATTCAGAATCTTCATTTGCCTTTTCTCTTTTTACTTTATTGGTACTTAATTTTTTAATTTTTTTCAGTAAAAGAACCTTTTAAATTTTAATCAGCCGGAAGCACGAACGCACAGTTTCAAAAAAGAACAATTCAAAGCGAAGCACTGGATATCTATATATTATATAAAAGAGCAGTATAACGGCTACTTTTACCCACCAAAATTTCTCTCTCCTCATTTTTCTTTTTTTATTTTGATTATTTTATAAAAATCGCCAACTTTGATTAATAAAAAGATATTCAACATGAATGTTAAATTAAAGATAACGAAAAGATCTTTAATTTGATGATATAAAAATTATAAAAAATAAATTTAAAACGAATAAGTTATTATTATCAATTAAAGTTACAATTTTTTTTTCTCTCTCATCTTTTGTCTCTCCTTTCTCTTTTATAATTTCTTTTAATTATCAATAAAAATCAATTAATTGGTAATTGAAAATACAAAATTGAAAATTTATATATTTTCAAATTCGTGTTTTTTATTGAAATTATATCGTGGATAATTTAAATTTTTTATTTAGATTTATATTTATATTTAATATGCATATTTATTTATTTAAAATATCGTTCAGTTTCGATATTGATCGTGCATCGCATGAGTGGGCGTGTGCTAGTTTTTAAAGATAAAGCACAATTTACAAACTTTGAAGGTGTTTACGAAATTAGTAATGTTTAACATATATGCTTTGAATAATTCTTGAGAGCTTTATCTAAGCGAGGTGATGGCTGGTACGCGCGCAAGAATGAAATTAGGAACGAATGGAATGGATTTTGGAATGGAATGGAATGAAATATAGGATTCTTTCTCATATTCTTGGTGGGTATAGTTTATCTTCTCGGCGAAGGTTTGTTTTCCATGAATCCAAATTCATACAACACCACCTGTTTTTTCTGCAACAATTGGGTTGTGTTGTGTTGTGAAATAATTAAGTTTGGAAGTTGCAGGTAAACTGCATGTTCGTGATCGTTGGATTGTTTAATTCTCATGTTAAATTGATCAATCGCAATCATGAGCGGCAACATTCCTGGCGCTCTTGAACGCCCATTGAGGCCAAGTGAGTCGGTCTTCATAGCTATATATTATTGGTGTTTGATGAAATTTGAATGGTAAAAATGGTGTTGTGGTTGCAGGTGTTGAGAAAATTGAGACAGATGTAGCGGAGGATGAGAGGAAAAAGAGGGGTGGGGCTGGGTCATTATTTTACTATTACTATTATTTATTTATTTATTATTACTATTAAAATTATTTTATTATTTTTACTAATATTATTTGTTATTATTATTATTAATTTTATTATATTATATTATTACTAAAGTTGCTTTATTATTTTTACAATTATTATTTATTATATTAATATTATTATTATTATTATTATTAAAATTATTTTATTATTTTTACTATTATTATTATTATTAATTTTATTATATTATTTTATTATTTTTGCAATTATTTTTATTTATTACTCCTTCCGTCCACAATTTAAAGCCCCACTTTGATGTGGGCACGGAGACTAAGAAAGTTGAAAATGGTGATGTGGATGAAATAAAAGGGTAGTTGACTAAAGTGATAAAGTAGTTGACTAAAGTGTTAAAGATGTTGTGTGGTGGGTCCACTAGTGATAAAGTGTAATAAATATAGAATATAAAAATAATAAAGGTGTTGTATGGTGGGTCCATTAGTGGCAAATGGTAGTAATTTTAAATAAAGAGGGAGGGTAAAAAGGTACAAAAAGCAGAATAGGGCTTTAAATTGTGGACAAAAATTTAAGGGGAAGTAGGGCTTTAAATTGTGGACGGAGGGAGTATATATTAAATTATTTTACTATTATTATTATTATTATTATTATTATTATTATTATTATTATTATTATTATTATTATTATTAATTATTTAATTAAACAAATAAACTTTTATTATATAGTAATCTATTCCATGGGAGGGGGGAGGAATGACTAATCACATATGCATGAGAATAGGCATTTCATCGAGAATGATGATTTTCATTACGAAAACAGTACCAGCCATAAGATTGGAAATGGATGCAGAAATCACCATTCCATTTCTGTGTACCAAGCGTTTAAAAAATAAATCTCGGCTTTTCAGAAAAATGGCTAAAAAAGTTATATACATATGTTGGTGAAATATAGAAAGTTATAATTACCAATAAGCAAGTTCAGCCAAATATGTCTCGACACAAAACTACTGTATAAAGAATCAAAGATTTATTTTTTCCGTCTAACATTTTTCGATTAAGTATGTATGTGACCCACCGCATTGCACGAATAATTATGAGTTCTGAAGATTCCAAAAGAAACTTGCTGCCTTGCTGGTAGTGCTAGAATTTTTTGCCTCTTAGATCATGACTTTATTCTTTTGGGATATTGCAGATGACATGATTAAAAATAGAATTTGTATCTCAATATATATATATGGGGTGAATTATACTAAAAATGCTTTCTTTCGTAAAATTTAAAAATAATGCATAAGTTTGTATATAGTGTTGCATAAGCTGTTTATAATGACTGCATAACAAAATTCAATTAATTGATAAAATTTCCGCTTCCTCCAGAATTCGAACCCAGGTAAAAATTCGCCCCCTCTAAACAAATATCAATCATAGGATTTCAAAACATGTGTCCATTCTCATTTGATCCTTTTCCTATACACACACACATATATATATACTCCCTCCGTCCACCAATTCGTGTCATACTTTCCTTTTTGGTATGTCCACCAATTCATATCCTATCCATTTTTAGTAATTATTTGTACATTTTTTAATTGGTGGGTCCCAATAAACAATACACTTAATAAACAATATACTTTATGGGTCCCTTTCTCCACTCAACTAATAAACAATACACTTTTTCTTAAAATCTGTGTTTCCTCCCCTAAGTCATGAATTAGTGGACGGAGGGAGTATATAGGAAGAAGATCAAATGAGAATAGGCAAATATGGTGAGAATGAAGAATAATTGCATAAAAGAGTATATATGTTGCATAAAAAATGATTGTAATTTGCATAAGCTACTTGTAATGACTGCATAACGAAATTCAATTAATTAGATAAAATTTCCGCTCCCTCCAAGATTCGAAACCAGGTAAAAATTTTATGCAATATTGTACGGGAGCTTATGCAACACTATATACTGACTTATGCAATCATTCTCATTTCTCACGAAAGATAACATTCTCAGTATAACCCCACCAATTTTTTTTTAGTTTCTTTTTCAATTTTTTTTAATCGAAAATTCATTTTTTGCAGGATTCATTGACACGAGATGCATGGTTCAGCTTTATAATACGCATTGTTCTGATTTACAATATGCATGGTTCATTTTTCTATTTGGGGTGGGGAATGGTGTGGGGTGGGGGTGGGGTGGAGAATACCATGCATATTTTATCAACGAACCCTACATATTACAAATCATAAAACTGAACCATGCATCTTGTGTTACTGAAGCCTGCAAAAAAAAAAAAATTTCGACAATTTTTTTTTTAAAAAAATTGGTGGTAGGGGGAGGGGGTGGATGGGGGGGTGGGGCGTTGGGGGCGAAAAATACCATGCATATTGTGTCAGTAAACCCTGCATATTACAAAATTGAAAAATGTATATTAGAAAAAGAACCATGCATCTGGTGTTAATGAAGCGTGCAAAAAATGAATTTTTAATAAAAAAAATAATTAAAAAAATTAAAAAATTAAAAAAAAAATTGGTGAGGGCGGGGGCGGTAAAAATGCATTTTTGTAGGAATCGAATCATCAACACCCCAACGCTTACAATGAAGAAAATTACTAGAACACACTCACACAAACTGTATGCTCTCTGCCCTTGCACGAAATTACACTCAATATGAAATAAAATATCAGTAAAAGCAGCAGCTCAAACAGGTCCTCTACGTCTTCAAATAGGACTCTTAAGATGATACTTGCGGTACAGATTAGGGTTCTCTGAAACCCTAGGTCGAAAGACTCCAACACCATATGAAGATTCGATTGTTATATATCTGTAAATAGGCTCAAGTATATCTCCAATATTATCTTCAAAACCTGCAATAAAAGGCTGCTTAGGTGTCTTCATAAAATTTGTAATATTTGAAGTAACTCATTGAACAACAGTTCTAATCCAGACATGTAGAACTCATGAAGACACTCGTGTTAGTCTACACAATGACAAACACCTAGGAGGTGATTGATATGATGGAATGGAGGTGGGAATGGAATGGTGATTCCTACCTTCATTCCATTCATTTGCTTGGTATATTTTTTTGGTAGGAATCATCATTCCATTTGGAATCACTATTCTTTCCACGTACCATGGTATTAGCCATTCCATTCCATTTTTAATCCTTCTAAATTTAAGTTTTGACATGTATATTTGTATGAAACATGCATCATCATCATCATCATCATCATCATCATCATCATCATTATTATTATTATTATTATTATTATTATTATTATTATTATTATTATTATTATTATTCAATTTTTTACTTAAAATATAAAAAATATTTTTTTTGAATAAAAATATTTTTAGAAAAAAAAGATATTATCAACTTTATATAACCAATAGTCTAATATATGGATTGGAATTGATGCAACACATTACACAATCATATATATGGATTGAAGTTAATAAAATAAAATAATTTCATTTCATTCCTAAACTTTATTTCTAGCTACCAATTATAGGAATTGAATTAAACAAAGAATCACAATTCCATTCTTTAGGTTTTCCTTGTGCATACCAAGCATATGAATCACCTAAGGTTTGTCATTCTTTTCCCACCCTTATTCCATTCTTACTTCCATTCCATTCCACCCTTATTCCATTCCATCATATCAATCACCTCCCTAGAATATGAAAATACTCTAACAACCTTCCCCTTTGTCATTGGTGTAGACAAAACCAAATTCTGCTCAACACATGAATACACATGCATAAAACAAATAGAAAACTCATGTTGGGAACTTAATGAAATATCCTAATCCTTGTTTTGATGATACCAAAATCAATAGGTTTCTTTTGTAATAGACTAGAACTGCTCGAACTCAAGTGTTAGAGTTCTTTTTCTAGTATAGTTGCTGTTATGAAGACTGAAGACTGAAGAACGAAGGACTGAAGACTGAAGACTGAAGACTGAAGAACGAAGGACTGAAGACTGAAGAACGAAGGGCTGAAGACTGAAGTTGCCGACTGAAGCATCAGTCGAAGAATCAGTTTTGACTGATTACTTAATGCGTGCCATGTGGAATCAGCGGACTGATACTAAAGTCAAGTATCAGTTAAACAATCTTCCTCGGACTGAACCTCCAACGTTCAAAAGGAAGCCACGCACTCCAGAAGTACAGCCGCATTAAATGCAGAGATCTCAGGATCGTCCTTTCTCTGCAGAGGTCATTCCTCTTTGGTGATTACCTTTTCAGAGATGTCGCATCTCCTACTCTTCAAGATAGTCGTTCTCACCAAACAAGGAACCTCGAAGATTGAAGCCTCAGCCCAAGTTCAAATTACTCTATAACGGAAGAAATCTTGAGGACCTTCTCCGCCAACGGATCTATTCAAGACTTCTCCTATAAATAGCGTTCGAGGATCACTTCAATCTTAACCGATTCAACAACATAAGCTGAAACTCTACCAAAATTATTTCTCAGCCAAAGCCCAGACTCTCCAAAGTTTGAATCGAAGAAGAGAATCCCAAAGCCAAAAATCAGTCACAAAACCTAGGTCAAACTAACTGCAAAGAACTTGTTCTTTGAAGTTTAGTTGGCAAGTTTTCAAACCTCCATTCAACCGACTGAATCGAGTGTTTGTGTTGTAAAGGAGTTCAGAAAGGCGTTCCGTCTCCGTGAGATCCTAGTGCCCAATGCGTGCTAGGAGTGAGAAATCCAACAAGGTGTGTTGGTACTGAAGATTGAATTTTCAGTTGTTTCGGTTGTGTGCACCCGTAAGCACATGTTCAAGTTTGCAGTGCACCAGTAAGCACTTGCCGAGTGAAGTTGTTAGTCTGATCAACCGACCGTGGATGTAGGAAGTGTTTTCCGAACCACGTAAAAATCTCTGTGTTATTTACAGCTTTCAGTATTTACTTTCTTACTTGTGCTCTTCCTTTCGTAAACTGAAAACTGATTAATTGCAAAGAGAAACTTAAGACTAACAACGTGTTCAACTCACAGGCTATTGCGAAATAAAAGTTTTCCGCTGCGTGTGTTATCAGTCTGACTGATCTATCTTCTGATAGTCAGTAAGATTTATAACATCTCTGTTTATCAAACTCGACTGAAGTCTTACATGCATTAGTTAAGTTCTTTTGACTTAACTGATAACTCCTTACTGAAGAGCATTCCGTATCAGTCGTCAACCCTGTTTTGGTCAAAACTCTTTTCAGTAAACAGGTGTCTGAGTTTCTGTTTGAAGTTTTGTTTTGATCTCTTGTAAAGATCGAAAATAGCCTATAGGTGTATTTCCCTCCCCCCCCATACACCTATTCGAGACCCTCCGGACCTAACAACTCCCCCTTAATATGGACTTCTGCTCCCCCTCACTTAGACGAACTCAACCATCCACCATTGCCCCACCAAAATCTACAACACAAACTCAAGAATAACCAACAACATAACCAAACAATAACCAACATCATACTAACATCATACTCCCCCTTTTTGTCGAATTGGCAATGGCAAGGGGCTGAGTACATCAAGCATTAGGATCCCCTCCATCATTGGAGCCAGCAACAACATCTGAAAGAGACCTTTCTCTAACCAGAAACACTAACTCATGCTCAAGTTCCTGAATAATGCGAGTGAACTGGACAAGTAGCACAACTTCAGGAGGAGGGGAACCATCGATGATATTAACTATTTCCTAAGCTATTCGAACTTCTGGAGAGTTTCCACCAACTTCTTTCACAAGAAGATCTTCATTGAAAAGCCTTTTGCTAATAATAATCTTCTTTGATATGGGAGCAAAAAAATATGCTAGAATAGTGACGTTTACTTAGCTAGACAGAATGCAGAGATCATAAGAAAACCATTAAATAATAACCTGCCCAATCTGAGAGATAATAAACGACCTATACTGATAGATATTAATCGGCCCACTTTAGCAACACATGAATGAACAGTGGCCCAATGAGAAAAGTCCTTAACTGGCTTGACTTTACTTAAAGTATCTGTGAATGTTATAACATTTGAAATCTCCATAAAGTTGGAACATCTAAGGAGACTTCTGCTGAAGCACGAATATAAACTGGTACTTATACTAGAACACATCAAAAAATAGCAAAGTACCCGTGCTTGACGAACGGGTAGTCATAGGATACAGAGCCAAATTCTTTAATGCCAAGTTTCTGTAAGATTTGTGTAGGCTTTAAAATGCGATTTGTCAGTTGTGACAACATAACGATTATCACTTGAGCGCTTTCCAGTAATGAACTCTTTCTCACAATCCTTCACAATGCACTTATCCTTGTCGAATCTAACACTCATTTTAATATCTCAAAGCTGACTGATGCTTATTAAATTAGCTTTTAATCCATTGACAGGTATAACATTCTTGAGCTTCGGTATACCTGCAACATTTAAAGTTCCTGTTGCAATCACTTTTGCCTTGACATCATCTCCAAAACTAACTGTTTCATCAGCAACCATCTGAATATCCTGAAGATATTTCTCATCTCCTGTCATATGTTTAGAACAACCACTGTCCAGATACCATGAGCGTTGAAATCCGGACCACAATGAATTGTGTACTACATAGCTCATGTGCATCTGTGGTCGATAATTATGAAACTTTCTATTGTTGAACTTCAGATCACCAAGAAAAAATCGACATTTAAGCCTGATGTGTCCACGTCTTCCACAATAATGACATGTAGGAATAAAAGATTTGTTGAAATTCTTCTTTGGCTGAATATTCCTGTATGCTGCCGGTTTATGAGTATTGTAGGGGGCTTTAGGATCTTCTTTTATGGGATGAGTAAATTTCGGCTTGGCAGCATCAGCTTTAGGAGGCTTAGTAGCATCAACTTTAGGAACCCATCATTTTTCCTGAAATCCTAATCCAGACTTGTTTCCTGCATTCTGCTCATTCTCAAGAATTTCATCGAGCTTGTCTGTTCCTGAATTCATCATTTTAATGAGCTTTTGGTCATGCTCCAATTCTCCCACTTTTATTTTCATAGTCTGTTTAAGAACAACAATTTCACTCTTTTGCTTTTCACACAAATCTTTGTACTCATTACGCTATTTGGAAACATCATTGAGTTGTGTTGAAAGAGATTTGTTCAACTCGAGCATAGCCACGCACTTTTTGTACATCATCTCATAATTTTCAGCCAAGTAATTCTCATCAAGTTCCTCATTATCACTGTCAGTCTCTTCAGCAGTTGTTACATTCCCAGCGACAATATTTGAAACTCCTTCAACCTTGGCCGTATAAGCAACATTATCTTCCTCAATGCCTGTGTCAGTTCCAATTTTCAGAGGATCATCATCAAATTCTTCTTCTCTGACCTCATCTGCCTGACTGAAAAAAAAAACTATAGGTTTATCATCGGATTCACTTCCACTATCATTCGTTTCCTCATCACTTTGAGATACATTGAAGGATTTATTATTCTTCTTCTTCAATGTGTTGGCACACTCAGCTTGAATATGACCATACCCATGGCACTCATAACATTGAATCCCTGATCTTGAAGAAGAAGTTTGCTCGTTTTTACCTTGAATGGGTTTCTGACTCATTATATTCTAAAAAACCTTCCGATGACCATTCTTTTTCTTAAAGTGATTGAATGTTTTACCAAATTTTTTGGTAAATGAAGCAAAGGATTCAACCAAGTCGTCAGAATCAAATTTTGACATATCATTTTCATTGTTCTCAGAATCTGTAACAAACTCAATGCTCTTTCTTTTTCCAGTTTTCTCATATCTCAGATTCATCTCAAACGTCCTCAGCGATCCTATAAGTTCCTCCAGCTTCATATTAGTCACGTGTTTGCTTCGTCAATGGCAGTGATTTTATAATCAAATCTCTCTGGTAAGGCACGCATCACCTTTCTCACCAATTTCTTTTCAAAAATGCTCTCACCAAGTGAGAAGCTCTTGTTGGCAATAGCAAGAAGTTTACCATGAAAAATGTTGATGGTCTCATTCTCATCCATCTTTAGTTCATCAAATCTGGTAGCCAATTGCTGAAGTCGTTGTTTATTGACTTTAGAATTTCCTTCATAAGTATTCATCAGAACATCCCAAGCTTCTCTTGTAGTAACGCATATGGATATAAGAGAAAACACATCCATGGTAATAGTATTTTGGATAGAGTTCAGAGCTTTTTGATTAGCATCGGAAGCGGCTAATTCAGTAGTTGTCCATTTACTCCTAGGTTTAGATTTTCCCTCATCGTCACTCGGAGCAGTCCATCCGTCTTCAATGGAGGTCCAGGCATTCTCATCAACAACCGAATGAAGGAGATTATTCGCATTTTCCAGTAAGAATAGTTGCTTCCATCAAGCAGAGGTGGTCTGGAAACTGAACCACCTTCTCTTTGCAACGCCATTAAGCACACGAGCACAGCAGCGGAAAAAACTTGATAGATACTCTAGGGATCGACACTGATAAATTAGGTGAACCTGCTCTGATACCAATTGAAATTGTACCTATCCAATATTCATATATCTCCCACACACAAAGTTAGAACCCGCAGAGAGACTTATGCAGAAACACTTGCAGAAAATATGAAGCACAAGAACACCAAAGTTGGTAACCCAGTTCGATAATAAAACACCTACGTCTAGGGGGCCACATATATACAAAGGACTTACACGCGAAGACTCTTCCTAGCCTCTATATCTTCCCAAACCTCCACAAACGTGAATAATTGAGAGCAAATTAACAATTTACTCCCTAAGCTTGAATGCTACACATTCAACGCTCAAACCCAATAAATAAACTTACTCCAACAGGTTGGAGCAAGGAATCGAATCATCAACACCCCAATGCTTACAATGAAGAAAATAAGTGACAAACTAGAACACACTCACACAAACTATATGCTCTCTACCCTTGTACAAAATTACTCTCAATATGAAATAGAATATTAGTAAAAGCAGCAGCTCAAACCTACGTCTTCAATATATAGCCAAACTATCCAAGTTGTCAGGCTCAAGCAGGACTCTTAAGATGATACTTGCGGTACAAATTAGGGTTCTCTAAAAACCTAGGTCGAAAGACTCCAACACCATCTGAAGATTCGGTTGATATATATCTGTAGATAGGCTCAAATATATCTCCAATATTATCTTCAAAACCCGTAATGAAAGGCTGCTTAGGTGTCTTCATAAAACTTGTAACATTTGAAGCAACTCATTGAACAACAATTCTAATCCAGACATGTAGAACTCATGAAGTCACTCGTACTAGTCTACACAATGCCAAACACCTAGAGTATGAAAATACTCTAACAATATATATATATATATATATATAGGGGTGGCCTAAAATAAAAACACCTCTTTGAATATAAAATAGGAACCATTTTAAGCTCTTAGATCAATAATATCTACGGTTTATTCATAATCTTGTTGGATGAATTCATGGTCCCGAGTTCGAATCTCATAGGTAACAAAAAATTTATTTTTCGCAATTCATACATTTACACATCGAATTCATACGTGTGTTCTACATAGAATTAATACATTTTAAGTGGTTCGTATTCATATATTTTGTTTACCTACATATTTTCCCATAATTTCCATTCAAACTGATTTTGAGCTCGATTGTCTTTAATTAAAGATGATTATTAATGGAGTATAAACATTTGTTAAAAATTGTTACGTTGCTGAAAGTTTATTGGCTCTATATATTTTGCATCATGTTACATTGCAAAAAGCTGAGATATTATTGACTCTAAAACTATCAAACAAATTCATGTATAATGTTTGATGTAAAAGAGGCAAGAAAACAGATTATTAACTAACTCTTTGATTGTATCAACTAAATCACTTCTTTTCAAATTTAGGTGAATTAGTACCAACAGACTAATACCTAAAACTTGAGATGATATATATATTTTTTTAGTAAAGAGATGCTAAGTCATTCTTAAAATGCCTTATCGTCTCACTATTAAACTTTTCTCTTCAACATCAAATAAAAAGTGAACACGAAAAATAAGTTGAACATTTTTTAAATATTCTGAAAGAAAGAAATAGTCCGAGTTGAGGATTTCCAATGTTTTGCAGTCGGGCATGAAAAGTTTTATAATAATACAAAAAAAAAGACTTAACCTCAAAACATGTAAATAAATCAAAAATATATATTTTTTATTAAATTAATTAAATAATTATTACCGTGTATCGTACGAGAGCAAAACTAATTAATTACGGAATAAAATTGAACTTAGTAAAAAAATCAATATTTCCTGCCAATGAAAGTTATAATTTTATTAGAGCACCCACAGTGGGTGACTTGATGGAGGCTACTTGAGTCACCCACTGTATCGGGTCCCCCACTGCAGCAACCGTCGCCTCGAGGCTAGCCCGATTTATCGGGTGAGGCCTGATCTCCTTCAATCCTAATTAAAAAAATTGAATTTTTGAATCAAACGGCTTCATAGCCGTTTTCACCTTTTTTTTTTCTTTTTTTCCCAACGGCTTCATAGCCGTTTATTCAACTTTTTTTTTCTTTCTATAAATACCTCTCCCTCATTTCTTCATTCACACACACAAATAATTTTCTCTTTCAATCTTCCTCTATTTCTCCTTCAATCTTCATCTATTTTCCTTCAAAAAATGGAATGGTTCGATGATACTTCGTCGTCTTCGTCCGACGAGGGAGCGCAGGCGATCATCGATGAGATCCAGGAGCAGAAATAATTGATTGCTCAAATGTACTCCCAAACGGAGTCAGAACGTGTTGTTCATCACCGACAATACGTCTACTGTGATCGTGAGGCTGCCCATTTACGTCTTATGCAAGACTACTTCAATGACAATCCGACGTACGAGCCTACATTTTTTCGACATCGTTTTTGGATGTAGAAGGAGTTGTTCTTGAACATCATCGATGCTGTGCAAGGTGAAGATACTTACTTCCAGATGAGCCATGATGCACGAGGTCGGGACTCTCTCATGCCTTTGCAGAAATGCACGGTGGCTATCCGCCAATTAGCCACCGGCGTCAGTGCGAATACTTTCAACGAGTATCTCAAGGTCGCTGACACGACGGGGCATCTATGCCTCAAGAGGTTCTGCAAGGCTGCCATCTAGTCTTATGGAGCCGAGTATCTTCGACGTTCTACGACGGCGGACACCCAACGCCTTCTTCAGATGCACAAGGAGCGACACGGATTTATCGGGATGCTCAGGAGTCTTGATTGTATCCATTGGGCGTGGAAGAATTACCCAAAGGCGTGACACGACGCATATACACGCGGTGATCAAGGGAAGCCCACCTTAATCTTGGAGGCCGTTGCATCTCATGATTTGTGGATTTGACATGTCTTTTTCGGTGTCACCGATTCGAATAATGACATCAATATTCTGAACCAGTCGCCTCTGTTCTCGGACGTGTTGGATGGAACGGCGGCACCGGTTTGAGGCCAACCGACGCTACTACCAGATGGGCTAATACTTGTGCGACGACATATATCCAGAGTGGCGCTGCTTCGTCAAGAGTCCGCCGATGACGACCAATTCAAAGGATGAGAGGTTCAAGAAGATGCAAGAATCGGCACGGAAGGATGTCGAACGTGCCTTTGGAGTGCTTCAAGCTCGATGGGGAATCATTCGAAGTCCGGCGCGGGGTTGGTACGACGAGCATCTCAAGGACATCATGATGTGTTGCATTATTCTCCACAACATGATTGTGGAGAACGAAGGTGAAAGAGCTACCCATTGGAGAAATGACGAGACAGGACACGGGGCGTCTAGCAGTGACTCGACGGAGAGTGCTCGAGCAACCCCGGTTTGTTTCGAGCAATATGTGCATAGAGATGAACTTCTCCGAGATAGGCAGATGCATGCTCAACTCCAAAATGATTTGATCGAACACGTTTGGGCACGTTTCAGACCTTTAGGGCCGGAATAGTTATTTTAGGATATGTTTTTAAATTTTTAAGATTTATGTAATTTTTTATGTAATTTTTAGGATTTTCAAATTAATGCAATTTAATTTGAAGTAAATTGTGTTATTTAAATTTGTACAATTAAATTTAAATAAAAAATACAAAAATCAAAATTAAAAAAATCAAATAATCTATATTAAGTTACCCCAATATGACCTCATAACTCATTGTGTCCCCTTTTATCAAGTCACCTAATAATAATAAAAACAAACCGCAGCACCACGAGATTCTAAGTGATAATATTGAAGAACACGTAGATATTAAACATCCCAATCCAATTTGACTACTCTTATTCTTGTAAGTTCTTCATTGGTCGCTCTCTTTCCAACAAAATCTGTCTCTTCCAATCGAAGATCCTCATGTTTCTCAACTCCTTTGGCTCACCACACTTTTAGAGGAAATAACATAGTCCAATTTCAACCGAAACTTAGAGAAGGAAGCCAAGAAATTCAGACCCATGTCAAGAATGAGTCGGTTGTTATGGTTATGGTTATGGTCGCTCTCCACTCTTTTTCTATTTATCTCCGAACTACCCACCTGCAATTCTTCATCTATTTCTGACCTCTTTGATGATTGGTGCAAGGAATATGGAAAGACATACGCCTCCCAAGAAGAGAAACAACAAAGACTCAAAGTGTTTCAACATAACTATGAGATTGTTGTTCAACACAACACCAGGGCTAATTCTTCTCACAGGCTCTCACTCAATGCATTTGCAGATCTTAGTAATCATGAATTTAAGGCCAAATATTTGGGACTTTCGCCTTCAGTTAATGATTTACTTATTAGATTGAATAGTAGGGAATCTGCAATCCAACCACCCAATCTTGTCGAAGAATCTGATCTCCCAGCTTCTGTGGATTGGCGAAAGAAAGGGGCTGTCACCGCGGTCAAAGATCAGGGGAGTTGTGGTATGCTGTCTTTTTTTATGCTTATTTGTTAATCTATATGTGTTGCTATCGTAGAAATTTGTGTTATTGATAAACGATAATGCTGTTGTGTATCTTGTGTAGTAGTCGTTTCAATGCATTGATTCTTAACCGTAGGATATGAAGTTTGTTTGCCTTTTTTACCTTTAAAGATGATCTGTTTTGACACTTAAACTATGCATTTGTGTTTTTTTTTTTTTCTTGAAGTCAACAATGATTTTGTGTGTTTGTAGAAGTGAGCAATGGTTTTGTTGTGTTTCTTGAATTGAAATAAACTGAACTGAAGAACCTTTGTTCCTGTGAATTTTCTTGAAATCAACAATGGTTTTGTTGTGTTTCTTCAATTAAAATAGAATGAGGAACCTCTATTTATCGTCTACTGTTTAATGCTATCCATTTTGAATGGTTCAATCGGATCTTCTCCTAATGTTTGCTCAAGAATTTTCCGTTTTGAATGGTTCAATTGGCTTTTCTCCTAATGTTTGCTCAAGAATTTTTCACTTTGTAATCCAGTTATCAAGTAAATTGAGTGAAATTTATGATTCATACACATTGGAGGGGACTATGTAGTTTCGTTTTGCTTTATTATTTGGCTTTCATAGCTTGGAAATGTCTCATATGTCTGCTTTCATACAAGTTATCTGAAGGTCTAATGTGGTTTAGGTCAGTGGAAAAAGAAACTGCTTTCATACAAGTTAATTCTACATTCTTCATTGCTGTTGATGAACTAATTTCTTCATTTTCCTCATCAAGAAGATCTTTTACTAATACTTTAGGTTGCAACTGCAGTTTCATTTGATTAACAAGTAAATGGAGTTTTAATTGTTTGAAATGCATCCGCCATGTTAACCTTTTCAAGGAAAGGTAATGAGATACACTTAAAAGAGAATTCATTTAGTGGAGCTATGTCACCTATTACATATTTACATATTTTGTGGCTACTATATACAACAATATCATATGCTTAGGGAAAACAATAACGAAATTAATCTCATCATAACTGTAACTGGTACAATCTTGAATTGGTTTTACGAAATACGAATAAGATGCTGAGGGAAGGATCTAAATCTAAGTTAATAAAATTTGCTAACAGTCTGTTCAAAAAATATGAACTGGAGAACACTTGTCTTGTGACCATATCTGCTTCTCTTAGCGATATGAATGATGATTCACGTTGGAGCAGTACAACCAAAACTTATCAAACTTATCTTGCTACTGAAATTAGAAAACAAAGGATAGCAACTAACATACTTTGTCTTATCTATAAAGGTGCATGCTGGTCATTCTCAGCCACGGGTGCAGTCGAAGGAATTAATCAGATTAACACGGGATCTCTTGTCAGCCTATCCGAACAAGAACTTATTGACTGTGACAAATCCTATAATGATGGATGTGGTGGAGGGCTCATGGACTACGCGTTCGAATTCATTATAAAGAATAAAGGAATCGACACTGAGGAGGATTACCCATATCGAGGCCGTGATGGAACCTGCAACAAAGATAAAGTAAATCTGCTTATGTTCCCATGTTTTGTGCTACTAGTAAATATTTCTTGTTTCTATAATTATTCTCTTATGTTCATTGCAGCTGAAAAGACATGTTGTAACCATTGATAGCTATGCTGATGTACCCTCAAAGAAGGAGAAGAAGCTACAACAGGCAGTTGCGACTCAGCCTGTCAGTGTCGGTATATGTGGAAGTGACTCAACTTTTCAATTGTACTCAGGGGTTGGTGTTCAGAGCCATTGTCTTGTGTCTTTCTCTTTCTATCTCATCTTTGACTAATATGTGAATGTGAAGTGCAGGGGATATTCAGTGGCCCATGCTCGACCTCTTTGGATCATGCAGTTTTGATTGTGGGCTACGATTCTGAAGATGGTGTGGATTATTGGATTGTGAAGAACTCATGGGGAACTCGATGGGGGATGAACGGCTATATGCATATGCTACGGAATTCAGGGAATGCCGAAGGGGTCTGTGGGATCAACACACTGGCATCGTACCCTATCAAAACGAGCCCAAATCCTCCGCCCTCCCCCTCTCCTGGTCCAACCAAATGCAATCTTTTCACTTACTGTGCGAGTGATGAAACCTGTTGCTGTTCGTGGAGTCTTCTTGGGATATGCTTCAGTTGGAGATGTTGTGAAGCTGAATCTGCTGTTTGCTGCGACGACCATATGCACTGTTGTCCGCCTGATTACCCGACTTGTGACACTACTAGGAATCTCTGTCTCAAGGTTTGTTTTCAACCTCCCCTTCATTTAAAATAATTATAACTTGTTACTGTGGAATCTATCTTAGGTTGATAATACTCCAATCTTTAGTTTGATTTTATCTATAGTATCGAATGCATATAGTAAACTTTCAGGGTATCATGAAGCCCTACTTAAAACCTATACAAGGATTTGTGTATTGAGATCAGCATTGTTCATTGTTCGAGATCTAAAGTTTCTTTACCAAAGTGCTCTGTTTTGAACATTAGCTTTAGTCTTAGGAGTTAAAGTCATTGCTCCCATTACTATGATTCGTGTAGTTACATTAATCCATATACCATTAGTATGATTTTCACATAGTTTAGTCTACTATCCTTGTGCAGAGAATCGGGAATTCTACGTTGTCGAAGCCATTTGGGAAGAGTAGCTTTTCCACAAGTTAGGCAGTGGAGTCCTCTTACAATCAACAAAAAGGCTTATGGCAATCTCATGGAATTTTTTTGTTCTGGGATGGTCAGTTGAGGTAGATTTTGTGTAGCATTGGATTGTTATTTCTGCGTTTATGAATTGATAGCAAATCCCAAAACATAAGTAGAGAAAACACGTTTTGGTTCAGTCAATATTTGATTAAAGAGGGAATTCTGTTGCTTTCTTATATCCCAAATGACTTAACCAATGTTTCTAGGCTTGGATATAATGGAAATCACATTTGGTTTGCCTCGGATGAAAAAAAAAAAAAAAGGTAAAAGCGATCATTGTCAACAATTTACTCTCTCTGAATTACTATAGTCTGTTAAGCTGCATAGTGTTAAGCGATGTTTACTATTGAGGATTAACCTTAATAGAGTACTTATACACTAATCTTTTGTTACTAAATTCGATTAGAAACTTCTTAATGCTCTGAATAGTAAGCACCCTTCAGTATACAAAATCAAGGAAAAGAAAAACAAAACTTGGAAGAAATTAAAATTCAGTGCTGACTGCATAAGGTGTCAACTTAATTCTACATCGGTTGGGTGAATTTTATCTTTTCATTTTTCTATCAGCAAGAAGATTCCATGTTACTTATTATGCATGTTACTATATGATAAACATTTTGGAAATGCATCATCATCTCATCCGACACTTGGTATTTATTACTAAATTTATCCACCGGTGCTATCTGCTTACTGTTAAACAACAATATCATGTGCATAAAATGTTTGGTGTTAGGGACTGATCACAGTAACTGTACGATGATGTCTGATTAGTTTAGTCTTCTCCTTTGACACAACAAATATAATGTCAATAATTTCATGAATCATGATGAAGAATTAGTGTAGTCTGTTAAGTTGCATCCTATCAACTCGGAAGAAACTAAAACTCAGTGCTGGATAATTGAATCCAACTTGAAATGAGATGTCAGCATATATGAAGAGTAACATGCATGATTGTAAGCACTCAAGATTCAAACCCATTGTATCAGATTTGTCATCTCTCCAACTAGAAATCAACATAAAAGCATGGTGCAGCAGGTCAACATTTCTGCCTCGAAAGTTTAAGCAGCAAAATTGCCAAACGAAGAAAGCAATCGCAGAAAAGAACAAATCAGGACATCAATATATATTTGTGTGGAAAAGCAAAACTACAACATCCAAAATTGCTGAGTTTTTGCTCCTCTCTTGTAATAACCAACTACTTGAACAGAACTGAAACGAACAGGTCATTTCTACAATCTTATGGAAACATAAGTGCAAAGTTTTGAACTTGTTTTAACACTACACACATACTCACCACTATTTAGATTCACATTTCACAAATTATTTTTCCTAATCACCAAAGGAAGAAAACTGCATTTGTTTTAGAACAACAAATACTATCAATCTCAACTACAAGTGCTTATCCAACAAATCCTCAATACACTAAACTAAGCATGAATCTAAAATGGTTGAAAGGAGAAGATTGAAAATTAGTGATACTCACACTAAAAAGAGCATTGCCTCGAATCTTGATCAAGAATGTAAGTTATGAAAAAACTGATGGCAAGGAAATATATAAGTGAAATTATGTATTGGATATAAAAAAGTTGAGACAGAGACATTCCCATGAAAATACATTGCATTGCTATGTGGAGGGAAAGACATCCTTAACCGCGGAGGCGGCCGTCAAGTAATTGAGGGTATTCCTGAGCGTCTCCTTCTCTCTCTTGAGCCTCATGGCGGTGTCCTCGAGCTCCAGCAGGGCCTGCTGCTCGCGCGGCGCCCCCTCGAAGGTGCTGCCGACGAAGAAGGAGAAGGGCGTGGGGAAGAGGTTCCGCCTGAGATCCTGCACCTCCTTCTCGGGCTTGCCATTGAGGCGGTTGGAGAGGCGGATGACGTCCTTCATGTAGGTCTCGACCTCGTCGGCGAGGGCGTCGAGGTCCTGGAGCTCGCCGGCGGAGGGGCGGTCCTCCAGCCAGGTGACCTCGGCGACGAGGTAGGGTTTGGTGCGGAGCAATCGGGTGACGCGGAAGCGCTCCTGACCCTTGCAGATCAGGAAGAAGCGGTCGTCCACGAGGCGCTCGTGCTTCACCACCTCGCCCACGCAGCCCACGTCGGCGGTGCCCGTGGAGGCGTCGGTGTAGATCACGCCGAAGCGGAGGTCGGTGTGGAGGAGGGTGTGCATCATCATGCGGTAGCGGAACTCGAAGATTTGGAGGGGGAGGATGGCCCCCGGGAAGAGTACCAAGGGGAGGGGGAAGAGCGGCAGCTCCACCACGTCGTCCGATTTCGGGGAGTTGGTGTGGTGCTTCTCCGGGAACGACGACGCCGAGCACGACACCGAGTGAGGCCGCCGCCGCTGGCGCTGGTGGGGCGGAGAGAGGAAGTTCTGGGCGGGGCGGGGGGCGTAGGAGGGGTTTAAGTGGGGTTTGTGGGAGATTGAGGAGGAAGACGACGACGGAGGGGAATGCAGGAGCGCCATTTCCAGAGAGAGAGAGTGGGGTTTAGGAATGGCAATTAATTGAGTAATTATTGAATGGCATTTGGGAATTGTGGAGGAGAGTGAGAGTGAGAGTGATTAAGGTTTTTGGGGGTGTGGATAAATTGGGGAAGAAGGGGATTTTGTGCTGCCTTGTGGTCTTGGGTTTTACACGTGGATGCGTGTTTATCTCCACCTTATTCACCACGTGCGACCTCACCTCTTTATTTTATTTCCTGGAGATCCATTTCTGTTCTGTGAATTATGAGGAAGTAATCTGTTGGTTTTCTAAGTTATTGTTGTTGCCTTTCGTTTTGTTGGTGGACTGGATGGATGAACGTACGTTACAGTACAATATTATCCAAACACCTCAAATAAATCATTCATTTAAAATTTGAAGTTTATTAAGGTTTTAGAAATGTTTTTTAATTTTCTTGGGAATGAATGGCCTACTAAATAATGAAATGAGCACTCAGAAAAATAAAAATAAAAAATGAAATGAGTAGTCATGAAATCAAATTCGAATTCCATCAATAGGCCTGAGTTGTTTCATTCATAGCCCAGGACATAATATTTATCAAATTATGCATTGTTCAGAGAATACTAATTAATTAAATTTTTAGGTAATGAAGATTTTTATCCAGTCTATGTATTAGTTGGAGAAAATTTAAACAGGTGAACGGCGCTTAATGCCTCGGCAATCCATTTCATTTTCATGTCACTGTTGTTGCGTAGCGAAAAATATCCAAGGAATTTTCATCCTAGTTTGGATGGCTTTATCGGATTAGTAGCATTTATTAAGACTATTACTATAGTTTGAGTTTCTGGTTGGAGAAAAAGCACATCATTGCAATTAATTTGGGCCAAGAAAAATACGGTTATCTCGAATTTAAAAGGCGAGGTCGAACCGAATATTCCATGCGTCATGTTGTGATTAGTTCATGTAAGTATTTCTACTTAAACTGTTTTTTCCTTGAGACACCGGATATTCTCTTCGCTAAAAATTTACTGTACAAATAATAAGATGTGACAAAGTAATTTCGCATTTAATCCCTAAAAAAAATCGCATTTTAAAAAAAAACAAAAAACAAAACAAAAAGGAAAGGATATGATTACAAGGAAGTAATTGCACCCGAGTTTTTTGTTTAAAAAAGAAATAGAAAAAATTGTATCGAGTTTTATCGTAACTGGAATTTTTGGATTATGTTTGGATTTTGGATGTCAACTTCTAAAGGGAAAATTAATGATATATAACTGGAGTGAAATAATATAATAATATAATATCTATGTTCTATTGTAAAAAAAAAGAAAGTATAGTTATTAAAAATTTAAAAAATAGACTCTTATTATTATTATTATTATTTAAAATCACAAAACCCCTTAATTAGGGCTGTAAATGAACCAAGTTGCTCGCGAACTATTAGGGGCTCGGCTCAAAAATGCTCGTTCGGAATTCGTTTGTTTTCTAAACGAGCCAGATTCGAGCCCGAATCTGAATTCGATAAAATTATCAAGCCGAACTCGAGCCGTACATGTTCGGCTCGTGAGCTCGCGAACATGTTCGGTTCGTACCTTCGCGAGCCTATTCACGAATAGGATCGCGAATATGTTCATTAAGTAATAATTTTATATATTTCATTTGTTAAATATTTTTCGAATAATAAAAATAATTCTAATAATTAAAAAAATAATTTGCTACTAACTTGACAAATTATCTATTTGTTAAAAATAAATTATAAATTATGACTTATAAACAGTTTAGAAATATATGAATAAATATATTTTTTTATTTTAATAAAACCTTAATATATAAATAATTCGAACCGAGCTCGAATTCAAGCCTGAATTTGAAATCGAGCTTGAAATTTGAACCGAGCTCGAGCTCGAGATAAACAAATAATTAATGAGCCGAATTCGAACCAAACTCGAGCTTAGTATTATACAGACGAGCCGAGCTCGAGCTTGAGCTTATTTTTAGGCTCGAATTCGAGCTCGAGCCGAACTTGAGCTGAGCCAAATCTTAACGAATCGAGTCCGAGCCTGGTGGTATTCGGTTCGGCTCTGCTCGGTTCTTATACAGTCCTACCCTTAGTCATAAATTGATTATATTTTATTGGCAATTAACAAGCAAAAAGTTTTTAGTCGTGAATTAAGGATAAAACCGTGTTTTAAGTAAAAAGAAATGACTCTTTATCTTTTAATTTTTAACGACTATTTTCTTATCTTTACAATAACAAAGTAGTAAATATTTTGATATGCTAACTCTAGTTTTTAGGAAATTACTAACTCTAATTAACTGTGCTTTTTCTTTTTTGTAATTATCATTAGGAGATCTGAATTATATTTTTCTGCAAATCAAACACGAATACATATTTTGACACATTCGGTTATTTTTGTGTAAGCATGTCATTGGGCTGATCAAGGCATTTTGGAGCCAAGCTGGCAACCTTAACGGGCTATTATATATATTAGCTTGGGTTCCATGCAACTTGGACCCAAGCTAGACTTCCATGATAGACATTTTCGAATAGGGTAATTATAAATGTAGCCCCAATTTTACTCTTCATAGCCTCATATTTTGATAGATAATTAAAATTAAAGTAATTTTACTATTTCAACCTTTTAGCTCTAAAATTTATCAATTAATAAATTAATATATTTCCACCCTAAAATACATGATATTCTGCAAATTATACCCCTAAAGTTGTAGATTATTCACCGTCAATTTTGTGGCCGTTGTCGCCACCACCACAACCATCGCTGCCATATCACCTATCTGTATTGCTTTTGTAATGGTTCATATTTAAGCTTTAATGTTTATTATTGTTTGAAAATTGATGAAGTTTCACCCTCTGCAAAATGGCGAATCTTGAAAAGAAATCTCCCATTCTTCTTCAATCATAATACGATTAGGAAAATTCCCTCAAAAAAAGTAATGAATGAGATTAAGGAAAATATCATCAGTCGTCCTTTTCTTCTCCTTTCAATTCCCAATAACAAGGCAACAAAAAAAAATATTAAATTTTATAATTTTTTTCTTCGCACTAATTTGGCAATCAAACATTGTCCTCTTGATGTTGTTATACCTCCCCCATCTCTCCCACTCTCTGAACTTGGCCGAAAATAATTATTCTCTCTTGATCGAACAGTCACTATCGTCGCCTGTTGTTTCTCGTCAATGGTGACTCCTACATCGTGCGACTGCACAGTTTCAGGTTTTTGAAGAAGTGAGGGGCTATACAATTCTTTGAATTTATGCGTTTGGTGTTGTTGTGGTTATATTTTACCTACATTTGGGGGCTATAAGTTATTTGAGAATATTATTTCCTTTTTTAATTAATAAAGTAGGAATACATGATCGATGGTTATGAGGGCAATATTGTACAATAAATATAATTTTAATTATTTATTAATATAGGAGGCTATAAAGAGTAAAATCGAGGCTACATTTAAAATGACCCTTTCGAATATAATAATGGAAGTAATAGCATTGCATATATACATATCAGGGGATATTAGCTTGTAAATATGCAAATTTTCAATAATTTTTATGTTTTGCACAGTATTATATAGCAACTTTCGATTTGTTTGTTTTTTCTTCAAAGTTAAATTTCCCATAATTGATTTGGAGTTGGCAAAATCGAAATTAAGGTAGTGATCAAGACGATCGATAATATAAACTTAAATAAATAAAAAAAACCATTGAGATTTAGGGGGGTAAAACGGTTCCGGTTAATCGGTTTTAACCGTAACCGAACCGGAAAAACCGGTTATCGGTTCGGTTCGGTTATCGGTTAGTGTGTTCATCACTAATCGGTTAATCGGTTTAACCGGTTAAATCGATTAACCGGTTTATTTTATATTAAATTAATTAATTTATATTTTAATATTTTAATTTAAATAATACATTAATATTTCAAGTATCTATAATTTTTTTTTGTTCTAAATTATCATAAGTTATGAATTGGTGCAGTGGATAAGACCTTATTCTTTCTTTCAAAGGTCAAGAGTTTAAATCTTATTGCACACATTCTACAAATTTGAATTTTTTTAAATAAAAACCGGTTAATTCGGTTAATCGGTTAACCGATTAACCGAATTAACCGGTTAAATTCGGACAAATTGAGAAATCGTGGATTAATCGGTTTTATCGGTTATTGGACCGGTTCCGGTTAACCAGTAAACCGGTTCGGTTAAAACCGAACCGACCGGTTTACCAGCCCTATTGAGATTTGTGCTCTCATTTTGCAACTTGGTTCGAAGGTGTGATTGAAGACGACCGATTAAGAGGGTGTTTGGCTAAGCGTATTTTAAAGAGCTTATAGCTCTTGGAGCTTATAAGATGTTTCAAGAATTTATAAGATGTTTCAAGAGCTTATAAGATGTAGTGTTTTAAGAGTTTGTAAGTTGTCAAAGTGTTTGGATAATTGAGCTTATATATAAGCTTGAGAAATAATTTTTAGTTAGTGAAATAAAATCTTTGTTAGAGAGAGAAAATCAAAGAAAAATGAAATTTAAATGATATATGATGAAAATAAAAACTCAAGTTGAATTTTTTTTGTAAAATGAATTTTGCTTATAAGAAAATAAGTTGGGGTAGATGAACTTATTTTTTGGGAAGCTTATAAGCTTTTAGAGCTTATTTTTACAGCTTATAAGCTGTTTAGGAGCTTATTTTGTCAAATACTATTTTTAATGAGCTTATAAGCTCCTAAATAACTTATAAGCTGTTTTAAAGAGCTTATAAGCTCAGCCAAACACTCTCTTAAGTTTGTCGAGCAAGCCTGATCTAAGTGTGAAGACTACAAAAAGAGGGCAAGAGGTTTTGGCATTAACACATGCTCAAAGCACTCACGCATGCAAAGAGAGTTCTACGAAGAATTCAATAGAGTTTTAACGTAGTTAGTAGGGTAAATTGCAAAATAAGGCACGGACTTTGAGCTATTTTTTAATTTTAACACCACTTTTAAATCTTGGTAAATAAATATATTTTCTTTTTAATTTTTGTAATTGGGACTTCGACTTAAATTTTAGGCGTCCGAATAGATGACATGGAATCTTGTTGCCAGAGCAGACCGGAAAACACAAAAGGGTAATTGCCTGTACATTCCTAACGTTTACACGGAATTGGTTTTTGCACCATTTTTTATTTTTCTTCTTTTAAATACCTAACCTTTAGTTTTTTGTCTGAAAATTATCCGGCAACCGATTTTTTCTTACGTCGGCGTCGGAAATGCCACTGTGGCAGCCGAAATCGACGAGGTGGCTGCCGAAATTCTCCACTTGGCTCATTTTTGACATGTGGCAAAAAAATCTAAAAAAAATTGAAATAAAAAATACATGTGGAAAAAAAAAAAGGAAAATCACCCTCTCCTTCCCCCCCAAATCATCCTTTCCCCTTCCCCCACCCCAAACCCTAACTCTCTCCTCCCCCACCCGGCGCCGCCCCCTGCCACCTCCACCACCGTTGGCGCCGCCACCCACCGCCACCACCACCAACGTTCCACCGCCTAGAGCAGCAGAGGAAGCTCCAGATCTCGATCAAGCTCCACCCGCCGCCATCCTCCGCCTCACCAAGCTCTAGATCGAGAAGCTCTCCCACCCACCGTCGCTCACTCTCCTTTCCCCACCCTCCGCCGCAGCCCAGCGCAACCCCATCTTCCGACTCCTCTACGACTCCCTCGCTTGGAAGACAGAAAAATAATATATTTTTATGCTGGTAGAATTAGGGCTCTGTTGGGATTGAAGGAGGATTTTCAAACGGATGGGGTTTGAGCGAGAAACGATGGTGGCGGCTTCGCCGCTGCTATCGCTGGAATTTTAGAGAGGGGGAGGTTGGAGGTTGTTGAAGAAGAAGGAGAAGTGTCTGTTGTAGCCGGAAGAAGGGTCGGAGGTCGGAGGTTGTTGGGCCACGATTGGAGATGGTGGCTGGAGGTGTGATTCTGGTGGTGTATGGCTGGGGTCGGGCGCTAGTGGTCGGATTTCAGAGGTTGGGGGCGGCGCGCCGGTGGTCCTTGGTGTTTCCATGGTCCTTGGGTTTTCTTCTCCTTCAAAACAACGATCGGCGGCCGTTCACCGGAGCTTAAGGGTCATCGGCAACGGTGGAATCTGAGGAGAAGATGTGTTGTGTGGGGGTGTTTGATGAGAGCGGCGGCGGTGGGAAGGAGGGAGCGGGGATGGTGGCGGCAACATAGGGAAGAAGACGAGAGGGGGGTGGGGGATTTCCTTTTTTTCTTTTTCTTTTAATTTTTTTTCACATGTAAAAAATAGGTCTAGGTGGCAATTCCGGCTGCCACCTCGTCGATTTCGGCTGCGACAGTGGCATTTCCTGCACCAGCGTAAGAAAAAATCAGTCGCCGAATAATTTTCAGACAAAAAACTAAAGGTTAGGTATTTAAAAGAAGAAAAATAAAAAATGGTGCAAAAATCAATTCCGTGTAATCGTTAGGAATTTATAGGCAATTACCCCCCAAAAAAATGACGTCTTTCTCTCCACGTGAGAGAAATGACGTCGTTTAAAACAAATCACAAATATTAAAAATAAACTAGGGTTCACATATTAAATTTTTTCAATGTACCAACTCGCTGTTGTCACCAAAAGGGGACAAAGGATTCACATTTTTTTTTCATGCTGTAGAGAACAACGAAGGGGACAAAAATCTTGTTCCCTTTGTCACCAAAAAGGAGTCGAGACAAGGAGAAACTCTAAAACTGCTATGCACACTTGGTAAACAAGTAGGACATCCCTTGATTTTTTTAATGTTGTGTTTACTAAAGAATTTTTATGAATGTCTCACAATTAGAAGCCATAGTCGAATATAGTGTTACTGCACTAGACTGGTTTCTTTTGGTAAGACGAGTTTCTGAGTTGAATGTAGTGCATTAGTTGAATACTGAATGGTTTTGTTTGAGAACAAATGAATAAATTTGTACATTGAATCTGTTATGATAAGACGAGTTTCTGAGTTGTTTTGTTTGAGAACAAAACAGTAGCTGGTTTTTTTCATTAAAATTGTTCACTTCTTGGAATACTATATTCCCGTAAAATTGTTTTCATTTGTGCAGTGATATATTTTCCTTATATTTTCATCACAGTGGGGCTTTTGTTGTGATGGAAAGTAATGAGGAATATTTTGGTGGTTTAATATCTAGTAAGGATGGATTCAATATTGAGAGGTTTGGATATCTGAGATACATGATGGGCTTCGTTGATGATCAGGAGGTGCTTGAAATGAGGTTTGATGTGGTTAAGGGACATAAAAATGTTAGTGGCATCACTAAATTTGAAACAAGAGATATGTCATGTCTCATCATGATCTACAGGTTGACAAAATAAGAGGTCATGGATATGATGGTGCTAGTAATAGGAACGAAGCCAGGGGGCTAGGGGCCCCCCTCCTCCTTCCCCAAATTTTGATTTTTTTAATATATATATATATATATATATATATATATAATGAAATTAGAACAAAACGGCACCAAACCCTTGCGTCGTCCCTATCTGCTGAAGGTGAAACAGGTCCGCCGCGCCAGCCTTGCGCCACCACCACCTGCCGCTCGTGCCACCACCATTGGCTGGCGCGCCACACATCCCATTCCGAAGGTAGAATTAGTGGGTAGAATTTGAGAATTGTGATTTGCTGAAATTGTGGTTTGCTGAAATATGTGAATTTCTTGACGAATTCGAGAATGGAGTGAAATTTGGGAGAATTGTTTGAATATGAGAATTTGGGCAATTGGTGGAGAGTGGAGATATAATTTAATAGTACATATATAGTTTTTTTTTTGTATTTTGAAGATCTTATCAAAAATAGGAAAATAGTTTATTAATTGGGTATTATTGACTTATTTATTAAATTCAGCCTCCCAATTAATTTATTAATTTGAATTAATTTTTTTTATAGGTAATAGAACATTTTTTTTTCTCAAAAATGTAGAGGTGAACTTCATGTGGTTCAATTACACCAGTTATTGGATCAAATGTTGAAGCAAATATAAAAGTTGAGAGAATGTAGAAACTGAAACAAATTTTGCTGAATATGTTCGTGATCCGGGATTAAGGAAACCAATTGAGGAGTTTGATATTGCTATTCGAGATCAAGTACGTAGAGAGTATTGGTCTATGGGGCCTTGTCAAGTAGTTGGACATAGCTATGCGAAGACTGAATTCGGCAATCAATTAAGGAGTTTTCAAGATGTGTGGTATCAAAAGTTTGTGTGGTTAGAGTATAGTGTTGCAAAAGATGCTTGCTTTTGCTTTTGGTGTTATCTTTTCAAGCCACAAGATAAAACGAGTCGGTATAGAGCATATGCATTTACCAAGACAGGATTTACCAATTGGAAGAAGGCTTTAATTAAATTTGCAGAGCATGTTGGAAATGCAGATAGTTGTCACAATAATGCTAGAATACAAATTGAAGCATTTAAAGATCAAAGACATAGTGTGGCAAATATGTTTAGATCAAATGCTCGTGAGTTGGATGTTTTTTATTGCGCTCGTTTGACGACTTCATTGGATGTGAGTCATTTTTTATTGAAGCAAGGCTTGCCTTTTTCGTGGAAACGATGAGTCAACTAGTTCTTTAAATCGAGGTAATTTTCTTGATTTGCTTCATTGGTATAGTGATCATAATGATATTGTTCAAAGTTTTGGGTTCAAATGCTCCTGATAATAATCAAATGACTTCCCCACAAATTTAAAAAGATTTAGCACGTGCTTGTGCTTCAGAGGTTACACTTGTTATAATTAATGATATTAGGAATAAAGTGTTTACCATATTGGTTGATGAGGCTCGAGACGTAGGATTGAAAGAGCAAATGTGAGTAGTTTTAAGATATGTGAATGATAAAAGATGTGTAGAATTGAAAGATTTATTGGCATTGTGCATGTTGTTGACACTTGTTCACATTCTCTTCAAGATGCTCTTAGTGCTTTATTTGTGAAACATGATTTATCACTATCAAAATTGAGGGATCAAAGATATGATGGAGCTTCAAACATGAGAGGTGAATTCAATGGGTTGAAAGCCTTAATATTGGAAGAAAATCCTTATGCTATATACATTTATTGCTTTTCACATCAACTTCAGTTAATTGTTGTTGTTGTTGCTAAGAGTATCGTGATTGTGAAGGAATTTTTTAGCTATGTTTCCATGATAGTGAATACAACTGGAGCATCTTGCAAAAGAAAAGATCAACTTAGAATGTTAGAACATGAGAGATTAGTCAAAGAACTCAATGATGAAGTAAGGATAAGTAGAAAAGGCCAAAATCAAGAGGCTAGTTTGGCAAGACCTAGAGATACTCGATGGGGCTCACATTATTTTACTTTGCTTCGTTTATGTGCTATGTGCTATGTGGCCTTCAGTTGAGAAAGTGTTGGAGAATATACGTGATGATGCCACTAGCTCTGAAGTTAGAAGTACTGCAAGAGGTTTGCTTGGAAAGATGAATAATTATGAGTTTGTGTTTGTGATGCATTTGATGAAATATTTGTTAGGAATCACAAATGAGTTGCCATTTGCCTTACAAAAAAGGGATCAAAATATTGTGCAAGCCATGACTCTGATTGATACAGTGAAATCTCAACTACATGACTTCAGAAACACTGGGTGGGAAATAATTTGTGATGAAGGAAACAACTTTTGTGAGGTGAATGCTATTTCTTTAATTGATATGGAAGACACAATGACACAACCTGGTTATAAAAGGCAAAGCATCATCAATGATCATTAGTACCGTGTGGAGATTTTTACTGAGGTATTTCTTTTAATTTCAAATATTTAATTCATTTTATTTATATTAATTTTTCATGTCTTAACAATAAGTTGTTATTTATTCTTGCAATGTTAGGTTGTTGATTTAATCATACAAGAGATAAATAATCATTTTTCTGAAGCTAGCACCGATCTACTTAGGTGCATGGCATGTCTTGATACGAGAAATTCTTTCTCTCAATTCGACATTAATCAACTCATGTGTTTTACTACTTGGTATCCTGAAGACTTCTTCACAGGTGATTATTTATATTTTTTACAATAATTTCCTAGTATCTTTATTAATGTGAAATATTTAACAGGTGATTGTTTATGTCTTCCACAACAACTCCGTAATTTCATAGCATTTGTGCGGCATCATCCTCGATTTTCTATGATCACTAATTTGGAAGTTTTGCTCAAGAAATGGTTAAAAGTGGCAATCATTTAATTTTTCAATTAGTTTGTTGGATGATTGAGTTGGTTTTACCTGTAGCCACTGCTTCTGTTGAGAGAGCATTGTCTGCAATGAAGCTTGTCAAAAGTGATTTGCGAAATCGTATGCAGGACGAGTGGATGAATGACAGTTTGATCGTGTACATTGAAAAAGATATTTTCTCAACAATTGATAACGAGAAGATATTGCAGCTTTTTCAATCGATGAGTACACGTCGCAATCAATTGTCATCATTTTCTCAGACGAAAACAACTAGCTCACCAAGTATTTATTCTTATGTTATTTGTAATGTATTGAAACTTTTCTAGCTATGTTATTTGTAATGTATTAGAACTAAATTATTTATGAAAATGTTGTTCGTTATTATTAATATTATAAAAATGTCTAAGATGTACTGAATGCCCCCAAAAAAATTTCCGAGGCCTACCACCCTCGGACCTCGTTAGAAGTTCAGCCCCTCCCCCCTCCCCCCAAATAAAATTCCTGACTCTGTCCCTGGCTAGTGATATACATGCTTATGGAATAAACTTAAGACATTGTTTTCTATATAACTATTATATTCATTGCTTTGTGCGTCGTCTGCCTACAACCAATGATAACAATGTTGTTTGGGGGTTCATTTACCTCATGGATAATGTTGTTAATATTATAACTTCTTCACTAAATTGTGTCTCTCAATTGCACGTTGCTCACACAAAATTCAAAATTTATTAATAGTACAGAGGAGTTTGATCCTAAACGTGGTGCCGATCCAATTAGTAATTTGCAACAAGCTGAAGCTATTCGTTGGAGTTCACACTACAACTCCATGAAGAGTTTGATCGATATGTCTATTACAACTTGTTATGTATTTGAGCATTCTCAAAATGGAAGATCTAAAACTGAAATTTAAAGGGTTTACAAAAAAATGGGAAGCTTTGATTTTGTATGCACTCGGCACTAAATGCATAAACTTATGAGAGTTACTTGTTCTTTTTGTCAAATTTTCAGAGAAGAGTTCACAATATTTTGGTTGTTATTTTGTTTGTCTCTATTACAAAAACTATTCTCAATAAATGAGAGAAATTGACTTGCTAGAATTTCTCTAAGAAGTCAAGGTTTTTTGCTTGAAGAATGATATTAATGTACTCAAATTGGATGCTCCATAAAAGATTGATTGTTCTCCTGAGAAAATTACAATTGAACATCATTATTATTTCAGTGTTTTCAAGTGAGCAATAAATTACATCTTGATGGAGTTGAATACAAAATTTAATAATCTGTCTAATGAATTGCTTTCTCGTTGCGTGGCATTGGATCGTAAAAGTTCTTTTGAATCATTCAATAGTGATGATATTTGCAAGTTTTTGTGGAACTTCTTCATTAATCAAGATATTTTTTCATTAGAGTATGAGTTAAAACATCATTCACATGATGTTATAGCAATGCAAGAGTTTCAAGTTTCTACACTTGTTAACTCGACTCAACTACTTAGTGAGGATGAAATGTCAAAGTCTATGTTATATATGTCAACTTGACTAATTCATCTAATTTTGATGTTACTTGTTTCTGATGCTATAATTTACAAACATTTTCGATATGAAGCATGTGAAGAAGACACTTCATAAAAAAATAAATTCTACATTGTCCGATGTAAAAATAGCACGAAACCGACGGGTGTTGACTCGAATAAATTGAAAAATTGAATGAGTTATGTAGATTTTTTTTATAGCCCAAATCATTTTTGGCTTTTTAAGCCAGAGTGATTGGGTCGTCGAGTTAATTTAGTTGGTTCAATTGGTCCTTTAAGCCCAAATCGACCCGATCCAAGCCCAATATGGACCAGCCCAATATGGACCAGCCCAGGATTGGCCTGCTCAAGCAGATGAGTTAGCTAAACCGGGCCAACCGAGATGAGTTTTATATGGGCCACTTATCAAAACCAAGCTAAGCCCATGACACTGATCGCTAGAAGTCTAGCTCAAGCCCGAATTAGGACCATTATCGACGCTAGTCCCATTTTTTAGTGACAAATATTATTTATGTATTTATTCTTTCCATAATTAGTTTTATATTTGTGTTTAATTTTTTAAGGAAATTTTTTTATTTAACTTGAAGTGAAATAATATCTGAATATGTTATTATATATAATATAATATAATTGGCCCAAACTTGTACTTGTCCAGGGACCCAATAATCACTGCATATTAATTATTTAATCTAATAATCAATGAATATTTGTTATAATCTATGAGGTGGTCTTGGGTACACCTGGGTGTACCGTACAACTGAGTTACATCTTCACTTAAACTTTGATCCGTACCCTAATTTGAACCCATATTCAGATCCAAATCATATAAATAACACTATTTTAAGTACGGGTCAACCCGATTGTACGGTACACCCGGGTGTACCCAAGATTTTGTGATAATCTATAGTCTTTGATTTTGGAAATGATCTTTTATCAGATATATAAATAAACTTAAAACAATTTAAAAATAACTGCAAATTGAAAACTATCTAAAACTAAAAATTCATTCAAATCAATTAAAGTTCATCTGAACCACAACTCACTCCAAGCCATGAGACCCTATCCACCATAAGTCAACTTAAGGCTTAATCCATTCCCGATCCAAACCTAGTAAACATGTAATCCAATTCAAACCTAGAAAACATGTAATCTTGAATAGGAGTGGATTAAAGAATTAAAAAAAAAAAATCCATCTTAAAATCAAGTTGTTAAGTGTGGTTTTGAGCTGAATTCAACCTATTTTCCTAGTTTAGAAAAAAGCCGACCCTACCCAATTGACGACATGGTTTTGGGCCGATAAATGGGGCCAAGCCAACGAATAGCCCTACATATTTCCTAACGTGAGGAATTTTTTCAAAGTATTATGCAAAGTTATGCTTAAAATCGTGGTCGACATACAACGACTTCTCGAACATTTCAAACGTAAGTCTTATCCTGCAAGATTTCTTCGTCACGTAGAGTCGTGATTTGCAATTGCTAGTGAAAATCGATTGTTGCATCATTGCATAGGTAGCACGCTATCCTCTCCAGGGCATATCCGTAATTATGTCCAAGAAAAGGCCTTTCCTCGTCAATTCGCATCCTTGATTTTGGGCTTATAAAAAGCACCGCTTTGGCTTATTCCCTGCTTACACCAAACGCATTGTTTTACGATACATTTGAGAGAGAAAATCTCGTGAATTTCCCAAGACTAGAGAGAGAAAATGGCTTCCGTTGAAGAGGGACAGGTGATTTCTTGCCACTCCGTCGACGAGTGGAAGGAGCATTTCCAGAAGGGTGTCGACTCCAACAAACTGGTACTTAGATTACTTATTTTCTTTCTATTTTATCTTCCATAGTTTAGTTTAGTTTGGTTTTTTTTTTCCTTGTTCTATAATAGACATGTTTATAGGGTTAGAACGATATATGATTTCCCTTTTGTTGACATGTGGTTTTATTTCTTTCCTTTTGGTGGAGGGATAGTTTGTGCTTCTTCAAGCTCTCGAATCCTGGTCAACTGTTCGGAAAAAGTTAATTGTTTTATTTGCTTGTTAGTTAGCATTTTACAATTTATGGGATCGTTAATCAAATGCTTATTTTCTGAAATATGTACAAAAATCTTATTACGATGGGCAGAAAGATATAGTTTGTTGTCTAGCAAAAAATGGTTTTCTTTTTTTTAATTTTGTATGAAATTAGAAATTGAAAGGTGATTTTTTTTTTCAAAATTTTGTATGGATTAGACTATGGAAGGGTTTTCTGTTAGGGACTGATCAATACAAAATTTTAAAAAAACTTGTTCTGCGTGTGTTTGTGTTAGGGCAGAAAGATATAGTTTGTTGTCTAGCAAAAAATAGTTTTTTAAAAAAATTGTATGAAATTAGAATTCAAAGCTAATTTATTTCAAAATTTTGTTTGGATTAGACTATGGAAGGGTTTTCTGTTGGGGACTGATCAATACAAAATTTTAAAAAAACTTGTGTGCGTGTGTTTCTGTTAGGACAGAAAGATATAGTTTGTTGTCTAGCAAAAACTAGTTTTTTAAAAATTTTGTAGTATGAAATTAGAGTCGAAAGCTAATTTATTTCAAAATTTTGTATGGATTAGCTTCATGGTGGTGACTCTAATTTTGTAGCTTCAAAATCGAAAGCTAATTTTGTGTGTTTCTGCTTCGTTACTCAAGTTTCTTGAGGGGCTTTGACATGGGGAAACCAATTATCCTTGTGATCAGGTGGTAGTGGATTTCACAGCTTCATGGTGTGGGCCATGCCGCTTCATTGCTCCTATTCTGGCCGAGATAGCCAAGAAGACACCCCATGTTATATTCTTGAAGGTGGACGTTGATGAGCTTAAGGTATGTATTTGTATCTCCATTGTGTTGTGAGATCAATTAGGATTGAACCTCTAAAGGAGTGTTTACTTTTGACAATCAACCTGGATGGATAAAAATTGTATAGATGGATTGGAAGTTTGTCATATTCAATGCCCTTGATACTTTATATCATTTGAGTTAATTTTGCTTGATTCATGTCTCATCGAAAAGATAGGATTGGAAAAATCCTAGTAATGAGGTAAAAATACTCAATCATGTATTTTGCCATTAATGAAAAGTGAATGTTTCCTAGATGGATAAAAATGGTATAGATTATTAAGTCATTGTTTACTAAGAATATCCGAAGGCTCTTGATCATTACTATCATTTAAATTAATTTTGCTTGATTTGTATATCATTGAATTGGAAGGATTGGAGAAGTCTTGATAATGAAAATAAAAATATCAAGTCATGCATTTGATCAATTATGAAAAGTAAACGACCCCTAAGTTTGTTACATTGGGTGCAGACTGTAGCTCAGGAGTACAACATTGAGGCGATGCCGTCATTTTTGTTCATCAAGGAGGGAAAGGAGATTGACAGGGTTGTGGGTGCTAGGAAGGAAGATCTCTTAGCTAAGGTTACCCAACATGGTGGTGCTGCTCTCACTGCCTCTGCTTGATTATGATATTTATATGTAGTTGTATGTTGTGATGAATGTAATAATTGACTCTAGTGTCATGTTTGTATGCTCTGTTTTTATTTGAATCTTTCAAGATAATGTAACAGATTATCCACTCTTAGATAATGTTTGTTCCTTGTCGTTTATGTGTCATCTCTCTCTTGATTTCCTGGTGCCTTTAGTAAGTACAGTACATTATAAAGCAGGGCTAAGATTCCAATTTTGGTTCGGATGTTTGCTAAAAAAATCCAAACCGAGTTGACAAAAAAAAAAGAACTGAACTGAACCAAATGTAATATCTTTGATTAATTTTAAACTATAAATTGAATTATTTGAAAATTTCAAACTACATTATCCGAAATCATAGAATCAAAATCGAATTGAGAAGGCCAGAAAAATCCAAAAATTTGATGAATATTTTTTTATGATTTTGTTTCAAAGAAAAATTGAACTATTCGGATGTCAGTATTATTTGGTTTTGAGAATAAGTAAAAATTGAACTGAATTTTATGTTTTGGTTTGATTATTCCGATTTTGAATACTTTGCTCGTCCCTAATTGAAAGTTTAAAATATGAGCATGTATTTTCTGTGATTTCTACTTCTGACAGAAATAATCGTGACTTCATTATCATTTAAGTGAGTGTAATTATAGTTATGGAAGAAAACTCTCGGAACAGTTAGAAATACAAAATTAAAGATAATAATTTGGAAGTAAAATTTAAGATTCAATCTCAAGCTCAGGCTTAGTCGTTAATTTTCATCTTCTTTTTTTGAGAAAATATTTTCATCTTCTTGTTGCATATATAATTTCCTATTTCTTATCTGGTATATAACTCAACACATGACGACTCTTTCATATTATAAAAAGGGGGAAAAAAAGGAGAAGAAGAAGAAGAAAAACACATAATGATTCTTTATGACAGTTGTTTATGGTGAGTTTTTCTAATCTTTTGAAAGTTTCAATTGTAATGGTCATATGATAATGTAAATGTCCCTCTTTTTTCTGCTAGTTTAACATGCATGAATAATTTCTCGTTCAAAAAGGAGAGTAGTGTATTTACATTGATGTTCAAATTTATATTTTGGGGTGTATTCAATTTAGATTCTATAAGATATTTTTGTATTTCAAATATTCATAGGTATGCAATTCAGATTTTAGAAAAGGTTGAAATAAAAAAAAAAATAGATAAAACTCAGAAATAATCTTGAATGAACAGTTTGAATCTTGAATCTTGGAGACAATAAATCTAATGCAATAATGTTCTAAGTCTAAAAACTGAAAAATATAAAAAAATGGAGAAGAGAGATATATAGATGTGTCTAATAGGTCAACAATATGACCTATATATAGGCACAGAGAATAAATACAGTACAGAACTCGAAAACACTAATAAAATTTCGTCGGCTACTATTCACTGCTGCGCGCGACTTTCTTGTATCAGCCATATCTCTCTCGTCCGAACTCCGATTTACGATTTGTTTGTGCTCATGAACTTATATCGCGATGATATACACCTTTCATTCAGACCATTCTTCCAAATTCAGCTTTGAAATTTCCGTAGATTTCATCAAAGTAAGAGCGAGTATCATATTTAACAAGATAAAACAATCTATGCACAATATAACTATCAAACACTCAATTGCCTATAAAATTGATATAATATGAATATTAAAAGCCATAGAAAAGTGAGTGTTATCAAATGAATGATTGTAGTTGAATTGATTGTGAGAGTATATAAAAATGAATAGTTGCGGTTAAAAAGAAAAAGTGAGACCATGTCCCAAAATGAAACCGATAGTTTGTTATATGACGGACAAAAATAAAAAAATACAATACTTTCTTGTAGGACATAGAAAATATAAGAATTAAAGAAAAATTTGGGGACTAGCTCTATGTGGCACGCCCTTCATCCATGTGGATGTCACAGCGATGCTAAAGCTAATGGTTTTGTTGGTTAAAAAAAATTAACGGAGATTAGATTAGGTTAAAAATTGGAAAATATGAGTATTTTAGGAATGTTAATAATAATTAATAGCAGGATGTTGTATATGTTTAGCAAAAGAATGAGTATGATAAACAAATGAAGCCAAGAACAAAATAAAAAACGGAAAGTGTAAAGATAATACCAAAAAAGCAATATTCTTTCATGTGCCAACCCTAGCTTTGACTAAAGCATCCGCACTTGTGAACAACAGCAGTCATTTCTCTGATTATCATAAACAAGTAAAAAAATTAATTTTAAAAACTGTGGAGATAGGTGTAAACAAGTAAAAAAATTAATTTTAAAAACTGTGGAGATAGGTGTAATACTCCCTCGTTCACGAAATAATTTTCTAGGAAGGAGTGACACAAATTTTAAGAAAAATAATTATTGAATGTGTTAAACGTGGAGAAAAAGTTATTGAGTATATTGAGAATGATGAAAAATTATTTTAATTAGTATTGAGAGTGGTGAGATATAGTCCAAAAATAGATAGAAATTTCTTTTGTGGACGTCTCAAAAAAGAAAAGTAAGAAGTTCTTTCGTGGACGGAGATAATATATTTTTCTCCTAAAAAATCATGAAAAAAATGTGTAATAAACTCCAAAATAATACTATGAGATCCTACAATGCAACCAAATATCAAAAGATCAAAAGCATCAAAGAACCAAAAATTATACATATAAAAGAAAAGAAGAAAAAATCCACAAATTCCAAAGACATCAGTTGCCAAATCAAGATTCCAGAATGATACAGAAGAAACCCTTTATTAGCAAAAATCCCGAAAATTCGCAAAATTTCGTCGGCCACTATTTACTATTGCACGCGACTTTTTTTGTTTCAGCCATATTTGTATTATCTAAATTCTGATTTGTAATCCGTTTGCATTTACGAACTCGTACGTGATGATCTACAACTTTCATTTAGATCATTAATCCAAATTCAGCTTCGAAATTTCTGTAGATTTAATCAAAGTACGAGCAAATATCATATTTAACCAGATAAAACAATTTATATAAGCACAAAACAACTATCAAACACACTCAATTCCCTATAAAATTGACATCATATGTACATTAAAAACTCTAGAAAAGTGAGTGTTATCAACTCCCCAAACGTAAGACATTGTTGATCCTCAAATAATGAAAAGAACAAAGTAATAAACACGAATGAGCCGGTAAAAAATTTAGATCATCGATGCCTCAAAAGAAAAAATATAGAATAAAAGAATTTCTCAAATCCTCAACAATCAAATACAAAAATCACCAACAAGTACAACCTATAATAAAATCAACCTTAACATTTTAAACAATTAAATCTCACAAATATATGTATAATTCAACTCTCAATTGATATTGACCACTTAGCATAGGCTTGCCAATTGTGAGTAATTCCGTCATTAATTAAATCAATGATGAATTACTACAATTTAACGATGAAACATTTTTTAGTTAGTGACTTTCATCGACCCACTTTCAATATTTGTCGCCACTAAATATCAATATAAATGTTCTCTTCTACTTACTCTTTCTTGGACTCGTCTCTTTTTGTCTTCACTTAGAATTTTCAATTCAATCTTGTCTTTTTTGATGAAAAGAGAAATTTAAATGTTACTATTTCCGATCATCAAGAATATATACTTTTTAATGAGTACGAATTTCAAGAAAATAATTAATAGTAAAATATAAAAATTTGAATACAATCGAATGTATTGTACAATTGAATTGATCCACACCCAAAATAGTGTTATTTGTAAAGTTCGGGTCAGGATACGAGTTCAGATCTGGGTGCGAGTCAGGGTCTAATTAAGTGATGGTGCAACTCAATTGTACGATACACCCGATTGTATCCAAGTCCACTCCGTAATAAAATTATATAAAAATGAGTGATTATAATTAAAAAAAAAACAAGTGAGATCATATCTAAAAGATATATATATATATATATACTCCAGAGTGGATTTTGAAAATAGCCTATTTATTTTAGTAAACTTAAAAATTACCCACTAAGATAAAAACTTAAAAAATTACCCCATCAAACAACACCTTTTAAAAAATTCCTGCATTTCACAAGCCAGTTAAATTCACAACCAAAATTTATTTTGGTTGTGAATTTGAGTTTTAAAGTTTGAATTCACAACTAAACACATTAGTTATGAATTCACAACTAGCAATAGAGTTGGTTGTGAATTCGAGATTTAAAACTCGAATTCACAACTAACACTAGAAATTCAGCCGCGAATTCATCAAACTGGTTGTGAATTCTCAAATTCACAACCAAAACAACTAGTTGTGAATTCGAGCTTTAAAACTCGAATTCACAACCATGATTTGTTTTGGTTGTGAATTCAAGTAGTCGTGAATTTGAATTCCCAACCAAAACAACTAGTTGTGAATTCAAATTTTAAAATTTGAATTCACAACCAGCAATAGAGTTGGTTGTAAATTCATAGATTTGGTTGTGAATTCAAGAATATTTAGTCATGAATTTATAGATCTAATTGTGAATTTAAGAATATCAAGTTGTGAATTTATATATCTGATTGTAAATTGAAGAACATTAGGTTGTGAATTCATGAAAAACATTAATCAATGTTCAATCCTAATCTCCAAATCTCTCTCTCAGGGAAAAAGAACACAATTAATTAGCAACAAAAGCCAAATTAAGAAAAAAAAATTACACATATTTAATTCTCTAAACATATTTCTGTTGAATTATTTCCACTTTATGTGGAATGGTCCACAAGCCATCAAAATTGACAATGGCTGTGGAAACATTGCAAGATTGTTGCACTTTTTTCCATCAACAATTGCGGCTGGATGAGGAGAAAATATGCAGCCAAAGTCTTCTTCAACAATTGCTGCAGCAAAGCAGCAAACTTCAACAAACAACAGCTCAACTTTCCTATAAATAGAGCTATGTATTCGGCAAATGAAGGAGTGCAGAAGTGCGAGAAAGGTGTGAGGCAAAACAAGTGGTATCAGAGCGAGGTTGGTTCTGAGGCGGATTAAAAATGGAGGAATCGTCGTCGCTTGGTGGTATGTTCAAATTGAACGGATCAAATTACTCAATTTGGAAGCCAAGCATGTTGGATCTTCTCTATTGTAAGGATCTCTATTTGCCCTTACATGGAGATGATGCCAAACCAAAGGATATGAGTGATGATGAATGGGTCATCATGCACAGAAAAACAGTTGGTTACGTCCGGCGCTTCATTGAACACAGTATTTTTCATCATTTTGCTAATGAGGAAAAAGCTGACGTTCTTTGGAAGAAAATGGAAGCTATGTTTGAAAGGAAAAATGCTTTAAACAAAGCTTCCATCATCAGAAAAATCGTTCGCTTGCGATATGCGGAGGGTGCCAACATGACGGAGCACCTCAATGCATACCAGGGTCTTATCAACCAATCCACCAACATGGAGATTTCTCTTGATGATGAAGTCGTAGCTTTATTGCTACTCAGTTCGTTGCCGGACAGTTGGGACACTCTTGTAGTGTCAATCAGCAACTCGGCTCCAGATGGAGCACTGACCTTGCAGATGGTCAAAGATTGTCTTCTTAATGAAGAATCCAGAAGAAAAGATCAAGAACGTTCTTCTGAGACAAAGGCGATGATTGCTGAAAACGGAGATCGAGGGAGAAGTAAAAGTAAAGGCTCTCAATACTCGAGAGATAAATCCAGGGGGAAGTCTAAACCCAGAAAAGACTTCAAATGCCATTATTGCGGTGGTCCAAACCACTATAAGAGAGACTGCAGAAAGAAGAAAAGAGATCAAGCGCGTGGAAATAATGAAAATGCTGAGGAAGACACAACAGCAGTTGCAACTGATGGCGATGTTGTCGTAGTTTGCGATGATGCTCTTGTGAGTTCGTCATGCCAACAAACAGACTGGATCGTTGATTCGGGTGCATCATATCACATTACACCACATCGTGATATGTTTGCATCCTACACCGGTGGCAGCTTTGGCAAAGTCAGAATGGCCAATCATGGTGTGACAGAAGTTGCTGGTATAGGAGACATTGTCCTGCTTACTGACACTGGATGTAAGCTTATCTTAAAAGATGTCCGACATGTTCCTGATATCAGACTCAATATTATTTCCACTGGCAAGCTCGACGATGATGGTTACATCAACCATTTCGGCGGAGGAAAATGGAAGCTAATCAAAGGCTCTCTAATTGCAGCAAAGGGTAGAAAGCAAAATTCTCTCTACATGATGCATGCAACGTTGTCCAATGGAGAGGTGAATGCAGTCGTCAAAAATTCCTCCATTGAGATATGGCATAAGAGGCTAGGGCATCTGAGCCAGAAAGGTCTGGAGATCTTGGCTAGAAGAAGCCTCATCCCTGAGGTTAAAGGAATGCACTTGGAAACCTGTGTTGATTGTTTGGCCGGAAAACAACACAGAGTTGCATTCAAGAGCTTCTCTCCCTCAAGAAGAGCTCAACCTCTTGATTTGGTGCACACAGATTTGTGCTACATGAAAGACAGAACTCTTGGTGGCGCACTATATTTCGTCACTTTCATTGACGATTTTTCGAGGAAAGTCTGGTGTTTTGCTTTGAAAACCAAAGACCAAACGTTGGAGGTCTTTAAGAATTTTCAAGCAAAAGTCGAGAGACAAACGGGAAGGAAACTGAAGTGTGTTCGTGCAGACAACGGCGGTGAGTACCAAGGCCCGTTTGAGCAACACTGCAGGAACCATGGTATCAAGCTTGAGAAAAGCGTCCCAAAGACCCCTCAACACAATGGCGTGGCAGAAAGGATGAACAGAACAATTTGTGAGAGAATCAAATGCATGCTGTCGCACTCCAAACTGCCAAAATCCTTTTGGGGTGAAGCTATGAGGACCGCAGTTGACTTGATCAACCTTTCTCCATCAACTCCTCTGGGTGGTGACATTCCAGATAGAGTTTGGTCCGGGAAAGACGTGTCTTACAAACACTTGAGAGTGTTTGGCTGCAGGGCTTTTGTTCACATTCCAAAAGATGAGAGATCCAAGCTTGATGATAAAACCAAACCATGTATCTTCTTGGGATATGCTCATGAAGAGTTTGGTTATAGATTATGGGACCCAGTTAACAGGAAAGTCATCAGAAGCAGGGATGTTGTATTCCTTGAAGATCAAGTTCCTGATGATGCGAAGGAAAAGCCTGAATCTAATTCAGAAGTTCCTGTCAACTTAGATCCAGTTCCTTCACCGACACTCCAGAATTACGGGGGAGATACCCAATCGGAGCATGGTGATCCGGTTGATGATGAAGCAGGTGACGATCAGACTCCACCTGTACAAGATGATGTCCCTCCAGTCAGAAGGTCTACCAGAGAAAGACAACCTTCTACCAGATATAGCCCACATGAGTATGTAATGCTCACTGATGGAGGAGAGCCACAGAGTTTTGTAGAAGCCATGGCACATGACCAAAAGGAGAAGTGGTTAGAAGCCATGAAGGAGGAGATGAACTCCTTAGTTGAAAATCACACCTATGACTTAGTGAAGTTGCCAGCCGGCAAGAGATCGCTGAAAAACAAGTGGGTCTACCGATTAAAGGCTGAGGAGAATAGCTCACAACCAAGGTACAAGGCGAGACTGGTTGTGAAGGGTTTCAGTCAGAAAAAGGGTGTTGATTTTGAAGAGATTTTCTCACCAGTGGTGAAGATGTCTTCAATCAGAGTGGTGCTCGCGATTGCTGCCAGTTTGGACCTGGAGATCGAGCAACTTGATGTGAAGACTGCATTTCTGCATGGAGATTTAGACAAAGAAATCTACATGGACCAACCTGAAGGTTTCAAAGTCAAAGGAAAAGAGAACCTTGTATGCAGGTTGAAGAAGAGCTTGTACGGCCTGAAACAAGCTCCCAGACTATGGTACATGAAGTTTGAGTCCTTCATGTCAACCCATGGCTACAACAAGACCACCTCAGATCACTGTGTTTTCTTCAAGAAGTTCGCAGGAGGTGATTTTATCATATTGTCTGTCTACGTTGACGACATGTTAATTGTAGGCCATGATGCCAGCAAGATTGATAAGCTGAAGAAAGAGCTAAGCAAGTCTTTTGCGATGAAAGACTTAGGCGCAGCTAAGCAGATCCTTGGAATGAAGATCTTCAGGGACAGGAAGAGCAAGAAGCTCTGGTTATCTCAAGAACAATATATTGAGAAAGTTCTTGAAAGATTTAGAATGAGCAAGTCGAAGCCAGTCGCCACTCCACTTGCGGGTTACATGAAGCTAAGCTCAGCACAATGCCCGACAAGTGAGACAGAAAAGGAAGAACTGCAAAAGATTCCATATGCTTCTGCGGTGGGGAGTCTAATGTATGCTATGATATGCACTAGACCTGACGTCGCTCATGCAGTTGGTGTGGTAAGTCGATTTCTCTCAAACCCAGGAAAAGAGCATTGGACAGCAGTGAAATGGATATTTCGGTATCTGAGAGGTACTTCTAAACTTTGTCTGAAGTTTGGTGATAACCATATTCTACTTGAAGGATATGTGGATGCAGACATGGCTGGTGACATAGATTCCAGGAAATCCACATCTGGATACCTGATGAGACTTGCAGGGGGAGCTATCTCGTGGCAATCGAAACTTCAAAAATGCGTGGCATTATCCACAACGGAAGCTGAGTACATTGCTGTGACGGAAGCTTGCAAAGAGGTGTTGTGGTTGAAGAAGTTTCTACAAGAGTTGGGCTTGAAGCAAGAAAAGTATGTGATTTACTGCGATAGTCAAAGCGCAATTCACTTGAGTAAGAATTCGAGTTTTCACTCGAGATCGAAACATATTGATGTGAGATATTACTGGATTCGAGATGCACTTGAAAGGAAACTAATGCAGCTCGAGAAGATCCACACCGATGAGAATGGTGCAGATATGTTTACCAAGTCCTTACCCCGAGATAAGTTTGAGATCTGCAAACGTGAAGCAGGTCTAGTTGAATCTCCACATAATGTGGAGGGGGAGATTTGTTGAATTATTTCCACTTTATGTGGAATGGTCCACAAGCCATCAAAATTGACAATGGCTGTGGAAACATTGCAAGATTGTTGCACTTTTTTCCATCAACAATTGCGGCTGGATGAGGAGAAAATATGCAACCAAAGTCTTCTTCAACAATTGCTGCAGCAAAGCAGCAAACTTCAACAAACAACAGCTCAACTTTCCTATAAATAGAGCTATGTATTCGGCAAATGAAGGAGTGCAGAAGTGAAGAGAAAGGTGTGAGGCAAAACAAGAGAGAGTTTGGTGAGTGCATTTGAGAGAAGAAAATTGTGAGGAAAAATCATAGGATTTTTCATCTCTCTTAAAATAGTAGCTCAGTCCTCTTGTGTTTTCCAAGTTATTAAACTTGAGATTTGTGTTTCCCCTATTTTGTGTAGGGAGAATTTTGTAAGCCTACTATATACATAGTGGAAGATTTTCTAGACTACGGTCTCGTGGTTTTTCCCAATTTGGGTTTTCCACGTAAAAATTCTTGTCTCATATTTTTCTTATATTTTGCACCAAATATTTTTTCTTGGTTTGGATCCCATTTTGTAATCCAGCAAGAGGGAAAAGAATTATCCTGGTTCCGCTGTGCAAGTGTCATTTATTTTGACATTCACCACTTTTCCCAACAATTTCCAGTCTGAAATCATTCAATAAAACAAAATTAAGAAAACATAACATCTATACTATATTAAAAAGGGAGTTTTCAATTTGAAATCAATTTCAAATTAATTTCAAAATTGATGGCAATTTTGTAGTTATGATAAAATTGAAGGTTTTTTTATAGTAAATTCTTTTCATAATATCAAATTTTATAATTGTAAATTCTTTTTTATTTTTATTTTTTTAAATATTTAATTCAAATATATTTAATTAAAATTAATTTTTATTATATTTATAGTATGATAATTGAATTAGTATTAATTTTTATATATAAAAAATAAAAAATATTTTTCCGTGTATTGCACGGGATGCAAATGCTAGTAGCCAATAAAAGGTGAGCCGTCAGCAACTATAACAAACTCGAAAATCAATATGTTCAAAAAAAATAAAAATCGATTAAAATCATACCACTACTTTTCATTACTCCATAATTTTAGCATACGAGCCCTAAAGAAAAATCTTTAAACATGAAAACATGTACTCGGCGTTGTCGGTAAGAGCCGGCGTCGTGGAGTCTAGAATCGTGGTTGTTGAACATGATGTGGTGGATTTGGAGTAGCAAATTAGGTTTTGGGTTTGTAGAGTTGCGATGTACACCGAAGTTAACAAGGTTCATCCTTCCTCTGCCGCCGTATCCGTCGTGCAGTAATTGGCCGGGGAGAGAGAGAGACCGAGAGGGGAGAGATGGGATTTGATGTGGGTAATTTTTTAATTTTAATATTAGGGGCAATTTAGTCCTTTAACACAAAAAGTGTGTATTTTTTAAATTTTTATTTGAGTGGGTAAATTTTAAGTTTGTTAAAAAAAATGACTACTTTCATATATGGACTCTATACTCTAATACTCTTTATAAGCATTAAATCGAGTAATTATTATATATTCTTATATAATATTAAAAAAAAATTATATACAGAGATAGTATTGCTCAAGTATATTTATCATACAACTGTCACAGAAAGAGAGAAAAGGTTCTCCACTAATCCCATAGCTCCATAACACTCAGTGGAGATTTATTCGACTCCCTTATTGGAAAGAAAATCTTAAAAAACCCATATTAGTTGATTCTTTAACTATTCCCAAATTCACCTCAACTCCCATCTTTAATTTGAATTTCGTGTGGTTCACTATTATTCTGTTTTATCTAAGAATCCATTATCTGTGAACAGTAAGATTTAGAATTTAAACTCATCTGCTCCCTCTCTCCTAAATCTATATAAAAAAAACCCTAAGAATCCATTACTATTTTATAATTATGATTTATATTTATTTTAATTTTAATACTTAATTAATAAATGTTTATTAAGATATTATACTGTAATTAATTTATATTTTACAATAACTAGTATTAAAATATTAAATTTGAAAGCGAGACATTTATGTGGGATAGATGATTTCATTTTGATCAGATCTATTGAACATTATGCCGGTGAAATTCAGTGTTTCACTTTTTGGTTTCGCATTATTTTAGTTTTAACTTTGTACCTATAAGCTTTATTGGGATATATAATCATTTCTGGCGGTTAATAATTGATCATCAAGGTTGATAAAATCATCAGTAGAATGTACATTTTTTTTTATTTTTTTGATTTTTTTTTTGTCTACAAGGGTTAACTATGATCCATTATATTACAATAAGAGCTAATTGCATGTGAATACATAAAATATACCTAAATTTTTAAACCAGCGCTATTTATTTGATCAATTAATTAATACAGGAACTTCCGACGTTTTTGAATTTGACTCTAATTAAAATTTCAGCAGCAATGAATCCACATAAGTGGATGTTGGAATTTTATTGCGTGGCATTTTCAATTGATAATTAAAATACTTTATTTTTTATATAATATAAAAACAATGTTATTTCTTCATCTTTCATTTTTGTTTAACAATAAACACCAAAGGGTGTGGGGTTAGGCAGACCCCCAACTTATAAATAAAACATCAGCCTGTATCTCATATACGATGCCGCCCAAAAGTAATAACGCCCAACATAAACATTAAGGAGAAACAGAAAGCAAACATATCAAAAACATAAATAGATGTAGCCCAAGAGTGACTATATCTAGAAGACAAAGGAAACGAAACCAAATCAAAACAATTTAACTATCAACATGAAAATTGAATATAAAATTAGGATAACCAAGCTGATCCATCCTAACCAAAACAAGAAAATGACGAGGAGCAGAAAAGCAATCGAAAGTAGTCAACGTCTGAGCCTGATGTCTTCTCCTCGCCAGAAAATCAGCAGGCCGATTTCCCTCACGGTGGATATGTGAGTGAAACGGACATGCCGATACTGAATAAGTAGACGGATCCAGGCAACAGTATGACCTAGCATGACCGTGATGCCCAACAGACATGAGCAAAACGATCGCTAAGGTTCAAAGATTGTGATTTTAGAGGAAGAAAACAATTGTGTAGCATTTTAATTATCAGCTAACATGACTCGTAAGAAAATTCTGGCATCTACATATTACTCCATCCGTTCAATTACAAATTAATGTCTCACTTTCTATAATGGTTGGGATGTCCAATTACAAATGCCTAATTCCCTTTTTAGCATATAATTAAAAAATTAATTAATTAATGGGCCCACCACTTACTCTCTTTCTATACCTACTTTTATAAATTCTAATACTCCCTCCGTCCCTAAAAATTGTGGACCAAAAGACATGGCACATGTTTTAAGAAAAAGTGTGATAGTTATGTTTAAGTAGAGATTGGGTCCTACATTTTTTTGTAAATAGTGAGAGGAAAAATTTGTGGGGTCATTTCCAAATAAGGAAAGATCACAATTTTCAGGGACGTACTAATATAGGGAGTAATAAAGCCACAATTTTTAGGGACGGAGTGAGTATTTGTCTCTCTCCATCAACTCACTTTATCTACTAATAATACATTCATTAATCTTCATGCCGAAAAACAATGAGACATTTGTAATGGGACGGAGGGAGTATTAATTATTGCCGTAATTTTAATTCGAGTTAGATTTCAAAATGTTGAAAGCTCATGTATTAATTGACTAAAAAATTAGTGTTGATTAAAAATCAAAATTTAAATATACTTTATGTATTTATAGACAATTAACCATCCTTATAATCATTTTACTTTTTTTTTTGAGACGGATATAATTATTTTACTTTTAAAATAAGTATTAGTAAAATAATAAATTTGATAGTAGGACACAGCCGAATTTAAACTGTACACTATTGTGCTACAAGATTCTGAGTTGATTAATCCAAAGTTAGGGCATGAAATTCCGTATGGTTGAGTGGGAAATCAAAGGCTTCGAATCAAATGCTCTCTTCTTTTGAATGTCTTCCCTCCATAGTGGAACCCAGAATCTTTGTACCTATATATAGATATATATTCTGTTGTGTTCCATGTATATTAATTGTAATCTCTCATAAATATAACATTGTTCTCAATAGCTCTCTCTGTGATCAGCGATAGTAAAATGGTTAGCCCAATATTGATGGTTAATTTATTGATGATGGTTAATTTAATTGTGTAGATGTAGAATTAACTAGGAGTAAAAATAATTGTTGCAGAATTTGGAGAGGTATGGAAAGCAGACGGTGTTGGTGGGGCCGTGGGGCGGGCAAGAGGGGCAATATTGGGACGACGGCGTGTACTCGAGGGTGAGGCAAGTGGAGGTGAGCCATGGAGATGTAATAGATTCTATCAGAATCGAATACGACATCAATGGAAGATCCATCTGGTCTGAAATTCATGGTGGCACTGGAGGCTCCAAGATAGATAAGGTATCCAATACTATTCGCTTTCATTTCACCATGCCGTCTTCAACCTTTTATTCAAACTATTCATCCTAAAAAATATACTGCCTTATATTCATCACATTATTATTAACAAACAAATATTAAAAATAAAAAAAGAATAAGTTAATCAGAATTAATAATTTGATTTAATATCAAAACATCCATTTTGCTATAATAAAGATAAAAGCCACAAAGATTTTTAAAAATATAGCTATTTTTTTCGGCTTAAAATACTGTTTTGCCTTTAATTCACGACTAAAAATATTTTTTTTTCAAAAAAAAATATTTATTTTTAAAAAAAAATTTAAAAATATTTGTTTTTTTAAAAAAATTCAAAAAAAAAATTGGTTTTTTTTTTTTTTTGTTTTATTATTATTATTTTTTTTTTAAATCTCATTGGTTATTCTTAGGTTGAGAATAGCAAAATAAAGATTTTATTAGTTCCCTCATTTTTTGTATTTTAAGCAAAGCTTAGTTAAGTTGGTATGGAGATGCGAGTAGGCTTGTAAATTTGTTTTGTTTGTATTTTGTACCAGATTAGGATGGAGTATCCAGACGAGTACCTAACGTGGGTGCACGGATATTTCGGGCATGTGTACGAACGGGGGCCTGTGTTCGTGCGAGCCCTCACGCTCCACTCCAACATGAGAAGCTTCGGACCTTTCGGAGTGGAACAAGGCACGTATTTTGCGTTTCCCCAATTGCAGGGAAGGATCGTCGGATTTCTTGGCAAGTCTGGCTGGTTTCTCGACGCCATTGGAGCTTACATCGAGCCTCTACAAAACCCTCATTCTATTTATTACTCCACCTCTCAACCAACCCATACATATGAGTATTCCATGATCCAAGGAAGCCTCGGCACCAACTATGATCTCATCCTTGCTCTCAGGCAAAAGGAAAACAATCGGACCACTTATAATCCCACCAATCTCTCTCCTCCCAACTCTCAATCATCCAAAATTTTTACTAATCAGGTTAATAATTTACATCAGAATATCCATTTTGTTATTGTTAAAATAAAAATAGCTATTATTTTAGTTTAAATTAATCTTTAATTTGTCCTTAATTCATAACTAAAAAGCTTTCTGGTTGTGAATTATAGGCAAAATATGGTCAATATTCACCACTAAAAAGCTTGGTGATTGTGAATTGTAGCCAAAATATGGCCAATTCACAACTAGTATTTTTGTTGTAAGTTGTAGATAAAATATATGTAGTCAATTCACAACTAAAGAGTTTCTTGATTATAAGAGTTAATGCCTATTTTTTTATATTTATAATAGCAAAATATATATTTTATTAGTTAAGTTAATAAATATTATGCGTGTTGTTGGTTTTTTGCGCAAAATTTGACAGTGAGTGGTTTTAATTTTCAGAATGGCGGTGGCGGCACGAGTGAGAAAATTATTGAGAGAGTGGCATCTAAGAATATAAGTGGGGTGGTTACGTCGGGGCCGTGGGGCGGCAGCGGAGGGAGCGCGTTTGACGATGGTGTGTACGACGGCGTAAGACAGATCAATCTGTCGCGTAATGTGTGCATTGTTGCCATTCGAGTTTGTTATGAGCGCAACGCCCACATCGTTTGGGGCTCCAAGAATGGCGGCACAGGAGCCTTCAAGACCGACAAGGTACCTTACCTACCTACCTCTCTGTATATATTCTCAAATTAAATCTTAATTGCATGTTTGGTTTTTTGCAGATTGTTTTTGATTATCCATCGGAGATGTTGACCCATGTGACGGGCTATATTGGGCCTGCGATGATAATGGGTCCAAACGTGATGAAATCGCTGACCTTCCACACCACAAAAGGCAAGTATGGGCCCTACGGAGAGGAGGAAGGGGAGTTCTTCTCTACTAAGTTGCAGGAAGGATCCATGATCGTCGGATTTCATGGACGGAGAGGATTGTTTCTTGATGCAATCGGCGTTCACGTTCTAGAAGGCAAGAAGCAGCACATGTACATGTCTCCCACAACTAATAGTAATACCAAAACCTCTGCTTCAAACCATGCCGCATTGGTAGCTAAAAAGGCAGCCGAATGGCCTTTCAAATTTGGCAAGCGAGGACAAACCGATGAGGTACGTAGTTTTACAATTAACAACCCTGCGCGGTTATATATAGAAAAATGAGTGCAAAAATGTGTTTTAGGTTGTGCATCGAACAGTGAAGGATCCAGCTCCATACGGGCCGGGGCCGTGGGGCGGGGAAGGAGGGAAGCCGTGGGATGATGGAGTATTCACAGGGATCAAGCAGATCATTCTTACAATAACAGATGCAATTATCTGCAGCATCGAAATCGAGTATGACCGAAATGCACAATCTGTGTGGTCTGTTAAGCACGGCGGCGATGGGGGACAGACGGCAAATCGGGTTAGACATATAGATCGATCGATCCTAATTAAACATGAAACAATTTTTGTTTATATATATATGTTTTTGGTTGCAGGTGAAGCTAGATTGCCCGAACGAGGTGTTAACATGCGTAAGTGGATATTACGGTGAGATGAAGAAGGAGCAATTGCAAGGAAGTAAAGTGATCCAATCATTGACATTTCACACAAGTAGACGGAAATATGGGCCTTTTGGTGAAGAAAGTGGCACGTATTTCGCGTCGGGAACGACGGAGGGGAAGGTGGTGGGGTTTCACGGCAGGAGCAGCACGTATCTGGACGCTATCGGAGTACACATGCAGCATTGGTTGGGGAATAGAAAATCCTCCAAGCCTTCATCACTTATCAAATATTTTTCTTGATTCACTTGTTATTTTCTTCAGATATTGCTATTTTAATACACCTCAATATATTGCCCTTTCCGAAGCTGTTGTTGGCAGATTTGAACAACAAACAACATTATTAAAGAAATTTGATATTGTTACAAGTATGATAATGGTGTTTTGATTAAGTTTTCTAAGCAAATTGAAGTGTGAAACTGCTACGCATTTGATATTTGGGTGTATGATAAGTACTATGTACCCATAATTACAGTTCGGATCCCCTGTCCCCACTCCCCTGTCCCAACCAAATACTGCGTCGTTTTAATTACTCAAAATATGCTGATACTAAATTAATAATTCAACTCGCCAGTGAAGCACAGCTCGGCTAGGTGAAGCCGTGATCTTCATCTTTCTATTTTTTTTTTCTCCAACGCGAATTTTTATATTTTTGTTTCCTTTAACAGATTGAATCCATATCCGATTTCTTTGGAAATTTTGTATCTCCACCGAAAAATGGGGATTTCATCCGCATCACATCATTTGGCAAAGAATATTCATCATCAATCAATCTTTTCGGTCCATCGTTTGTTCTTCTTCTTCTTCTTCACCAAATTCCATAATCAATATTCAGTGCTTTTACTCTGCCATAAGAGTCAATTTACTGTGGGGAACATCACGACGTCCATCTTCGGCACAATCGAACAGTTTACCTTGAAGACGACGCGTGAGCTTTAATTTACTTTTTGTAGTTCTTTGTGATATTCTTAATTTGCATAGGTCGCTGATTAATTCGAACTATTGTGGCTAATTTCTCATTAATTTGATCACTCATATGCATTTATTTAGTGCTTCTATTTTCTTCAGTCTTTGTTACCGCCATTGTTGTTTGAAGAATAGAGTATTATGATTGACTGAAATTTTTTGTTGTGTGCTTGTAATACATTAACAAAGAACAGAATTGTTGTCTGGAGTAGATGTTGAGTATAAGATTAATTGAGTTGGATTATATATGTATATTGATTGCAAATTGGATTTGATATAATGACAATATAGCTACATGCTTCTGCTCTAAAACATTTGAGAGTAAAATTTTCTTTCAACAGATTCATGCGTTTTTTATGTCCTGTTATTAGCCTTAACTTATATTTTATTTTCTTAAATAATCTTTAATATAGTATAGAGGATCAATTGTGAGCTTCTTTGACATTTAGTTCACGTGAACATTTTTATTATTTTATATTTAGTTTGGATCAATTTTGTTTGAATAGATTCATGCGTCTTCTATGTCCTACTGGCCATGATATATAAATAAATATGTATGTATATATATATATATATATATATATATATATATATATATATATATAGGGAGAAGATCCATAGAGAATGCTAAGTATTTTGAGAAAGAAGAATTAATCATAGCCCTTAGATTTAGTGAATCTGACGGTACATATCAATTCTTTTTAGTTTCATCCGTTTAGTGTAATAAGGTTAATTAAGTAATATTGTTTTTTTATGTAACCAACTTTAGGTTGACCGAATCTCACTTATTTTTGGATATAGTTTTCAAGATTTCATTCATTAATTTTATATTATTTATTTCTTAATTATTCCTCTATATTTTTTATATGTAACCGTTTTTTTTATGTTTTATGTTACCCTTAAACTCGAGAATAGCAAAGTCTGTAAAGTTTGTAAAGCTTTTAATTTTCTTGTCCTTGACAATGGAAGAAGGTAATGATTTTCTTAATTTTTTTAATTATTGGATGTAGTCGTGTGTTGTTGTTTTTTTATTTTTATACATTTTTTTGTTATTGTTTGTTTTGTATTGTGATTACTAAACAGAATAGGTTAAGTTTTGAACAAAGGATAAATTAACATATTCATATTATTATTATTCGAATAAACTACTACAATTTTGAATAATTGATTATATTTTTCTTCTTTTATAAGTTTATTAGTAAAAGGTAATTTAATTGAATTAATACATGATTCGAAATTATATTAGTATATATTTTGAATAACTAGTTTATTATTAATGAATAAATTAATCATATTAGGTAAAAGCTTTGAATAAATGACAAATCAACATATTATTCGAATAAACTTCCAGAATATTTTGAATAATTCATTATAAATTTCTTATTCATAATTTTATTTGTAAAATGTAATTGAATATAATGAATACATGATTTGAATATGTAGTTGCATTATTCGAATACATATTGTTTAAATTTTGAATAACTAGTTTTATTTAGATGTTCGTAATTTTTATTTGCTTGTTCGAAATGTTTTATGATAGATATTTTATGTCTAACAAGAAAATTTTGAATATTTTATTTAAATGTTCGTAAATTTTATATGCTTGTTCAAAAAATATTATATTAAATATTTTGCAATTCTCAATGACATATCAATAATCAGATATCGAGTTGAATGTGAAAAATGTTGTTTTCGCACTTCTACCTATTTATCAGAATATTTTATATATTTTAAGTAAAATAAATTAAGTATCAAATTCTGTAAAAGTTAAAAAAAAAACTATCCTCTATTTTACTCTTATTCAAAATTTTCTATGTCAATAAGAAAGATTCGAATATTTTATATAGATATTCCTAATTTTATTATGCTTATTCAAATAGTTCTATGTTAAATTCTCAATCATATATTTTTACAATTCTCAATCAAATATTATATGTTCTATGTTAAGAATTTTTACAATTCTCAATCAGATATTAATAAATTCAAATATTTTATTTAGATGTTCATAATTTTGTTAAGCTTAATCGAAAAGTTTTACATTAAATATAGGAAATTTTCAAGTTTTTCAAAAATAAGTCACGTTTTTTATGACAAAAAAAATGTAAATATTTTATTTAGATGTTCATAATTTTCTTACGTTTATTCGAAATATTTTATGTTAATTATTTTAGGTCAACAAGTAAAATTCAAAAAAAATATTTAAATATTCGTTATTTTTTTACGCTTATTCGAAATATATTTTTTAAAATAATTTTACAATTCTCAATCAGATATAAATATGAATACAATATGTAACGAATAATCACAACTTTTCAATGAACAAAACATAATTTTTTAATGAATATAATACAATTTGTACTTACAAAGAATCTCAATTTATAGACGAATAGAACACAATTTATAAATGAACATAATATAATACAATGAATAAGTCCCATAGATATTTTGAATAATCGTATAATGAATATGTTGTATTTTAATTGAATAATCATTATCCAATAATGAACAAGCTACACTAATGTATTGAAAAAATCACTACTATTTTATTACACATTATAACAGAACAAACTTCAGCAATTTAATGAACAAGTGTTGTTTATGTTTTGAATAATACTTGTATCTTATTCAAACTTGATCAATGTCAATACAGCAATGATGCTGGAGGAGGATGATTCAACATGAATATGCATTGGCATATATGAAAAGCAGCTCAGTGAATACCAATGAAGTTATAACATGCTAAACAAGAAATTTTGACAGAACCACATACTCTGACCCACAAAAAGAGAACTTAAATGCCAACATTGAAGGCAGACAATTTTGTAGCATACACGAAATACATGAACATTTCCACGCATAAAAAAGAAACTGACTGCAAATCCAAAGATAAATTCAGAATCCAAAACCAGCAACCAGAAGGCAATACATATCAGCTTATTTTCCAGTAAAACTAGATGGTAGAGAGCTTTTCAGAGTCACAGATAATTCGAGTATTGATAACTAACTTCAGTATCTGTGCTCCATCTTCTCCTTTTTCAGGTCCTACTGCACATATGAATAGGTGCCGACGACGGGGCTGAGAAGGAGTGTGGCGCTGAGTCAATTCTCAGAGATCTTGCCGGACAAATCCTTCCAGAGGCGACAACGAGGTTCCATATCCCAATTTTTCCCTGTTCCCAAAACTCCAAACGAAAGGAGCCCTAATTCAGTGTCAACGATAGGCCTCGCCGCTGCAATTTCCGACGAACAATCTCGTTTTACTGTATTGGAAAAATTTTACTTCAATCTAAAGTATAATAAATATAGAACTCACCTTCTTCGATCTTATTTTTTCCGGCAGCAATGATGAACTATTTCTTCAGTTTCTCTTCGATTCGTGACAAAAGTGGCTGAAATTTTGATTTTTTGTCTTCAGAAATTCTACTCTAATTTACCCTACATTAACCACGAAGAGGAGAAGTTGAAGAGTGGAAATCGGGATTTGATCGAATATTCGAGATTACTAGGGAATGTAAATTTCCCTTTAAGCCCTTTTTCGTCCATAATTCATTATCTGAATTATTCAAAACGCGTTTTTTTGTTTTGTTTTTATTTATTCGAAGTTATTGTGGCCGTTGGATTTGGTGGATCTAAAGGTAGGGGTTTATTCTCTATTCTCTATTAGAGTAGTATTCTCTATAGATCCCTCCCCTATATATATATATATATATATATATAGGGGAGGGCTAGAATAAAAACACTCTTAAGTGTATAAAATATAAATGATTTTCAGCCCTTAGATCATCAAGATCTACGGTTGATTCGTAACCATGTTGGATGAATTCGTGGTCCTGAGTTCGAATCCTAAAGGTAACAAAAATTTATTTTTCGCAATTCGTAACCATGTTGGATGAATTCGTAATCATATTGGATAAAATTCGTACATTAAAAAACGTTTATATTTTATACACTTAAGAGTGTTTTTATTCTAGCCCACCCCTATATATATATATATATATATATAGGGGAGGGCTAGAATAAAAACACTCTTAAGTGTATAAAATATAAATGATTTTCAGCCCTTAGATCATCAAGATCTACGGTTGATTCGTAACCCTTTTGGATGAATTCGTGGTCCTGGGTTCGAATCCCAAAGGTAGCAAAATTTTATTTTTCACAATTCGTAACCATGTTGGATGAATTCGTAACCCTGTTGGATAAAATTCGTACATTAAAAAACGTTTATATTTATATTTTAAGAAGTGTTTTTACTGTAGCCCTCCCCTATATATATATATATATATATATAGGGGAAGACTAAAATAAGAACGCTTCTTAAAATATAAATTAGGAACCATTATCAGCCCTTAGATCATCAAGATCTACGGTTGATTCATCACCTTGTTGGATAAATTCATGGTCCTGAGTTCGAATCCCAAAGGTAGCAAAAAATTATTTTTCGCAATTCATGTCTTTATACAGTTTATTCATGCGTGTTATACATAAAATTCATGCATTTTTACTGGTTCGTAATTCTTAAAATAAGGGTGGTTTATTGAATAACCGCCCCCTATATATATATATAATATGTGTATATTGCATTTTGATTTTGATTTTATTGCTTTTTTATTATTCATTTTATTTGTATTTTTTATTATTTTAGTTAAATGTAAATTATTATGCTCCTTTCATGAAAATCACGTATTTTGTTACTTTAGATTGTTTAAAGATCGAACAAAAGCTTAGCATGGATAACGGATGTACATCTTTTCGTCGTTTGAGTTTTGAGCATGCCAATGAAGAACATAATCAATATCCTAGTGATATGGTAGATGATGGAAGTATGAATCAGTTGGTCAACTTGACAAGTACGAACGACAAGGAAGATACTCCAAAGATTGGTATGAGCTTTGATACTGAAGAGGATGTCTATGAATTTTATCTAAAATATTCAAAACGTGTGGGGTTTGGTATAAGAAGAAGCAAAAGTCACAAGAACAAATCTGGAGAATTAGTTGACAGGATCTTCTGCTGCAGTGCTCAAGGAAAAAGATCACATGATAAACGTGATATTTATGTGAAAAAAGCTCGCCCAGAAACAAGATTTGATTGTCAAGCTAAGTTGAAGGTTAGCAGCCGAGAAACTAGAAAACTTTGTGTAGTTCAGTTTTGTTAGGTCCGGAGGGTCTCGAATAGGTGTATGGGGGGGGGGAATACACGTATAGGCTATTTTTCTTAAAAACAGAGGGATCTCAAGATAGAGATCAAAACGAAACTTTACACGCAAACTAAGACACCTGTTAACTGAAAGGAGTTTCGACCCAACAGGGTTGACGACTGATACTGAAATACTCTTCAGTAAAGAGTTATCAGTTAAGTCACTTGAACTTAACTGATGCACATTAAGGCTTCAGTCGAGTTTGCTAAAACAGAGATGTTACAAGTCTTCCTGACTATCACAGGATAGATCAGTCAGACTGATAACATACGCAGCGGAAATAACTTTGTTTCGTAATAGCCTTTGTGGAGCACGTTGTTAGTCTTAGGTTTCTCTTTGCATTTAGTCAATATTCAGTTTATCAATGGAAAGAGCACAAGTAAGAATGTAAAAGTGAAAGCTGTAAATAACACAGAGATTTTTACGTGGTTCGAAAAAACACTTCCTACATCCACGGTCGGTTGATCAGACCAACAACTTTACTCCGCAAGTGCTTAACTGGTGCATTGCAAACCTATCCGTGTGCTTAGCTGGGTGCACACAACCGAATCAACTGAAGATCCAATCTTCAGTACCAACACTTCACTCGCGCTGGATTTCTCACTCCTAGCACGAACCTGCACTAGGATCTCACGGAGTCAGAGTACCTTCCTGAACTCCTTTTCAACTCAAACACTCGATTCTATCTCTCGAAGGGAGGTTTGAAATCTTGCCAACTAAACTTCAAAGAACAAGTTCTTTGGAGTTAGTTTTGACCAAGGCTTTGGGTAAACAGAGGTTTGCCTAAGGTCTAAGAGAATGTATGTAATCAGCAGTGACTGATTTTTGGCTTTGGTATTCTCTTCTTCGATTCAAGCTTTGAAGAGGTTAACCTCTGGCTGAGAAACAATTTTGGCAGAGTTTCAGCTTATGTCGTTGAATCGGTGAAGATTGAAGTGATTCTCGAGCGTTATTTATAGGAGAAGTCTTGAATAAATCATGAGATCTCTGCATTTAATGCGGCTGTACTTTTGGAGTACGTGGCTTCCTTTGAACGTTGGAGGTTCAGTCCGAGGAAGAATGTTTAACTGATACTTGACTTTAGTATCAGTCCGCTGAATCCACGTGGCACGCATTAAGTAATCAGTTCCGGACTGATTCTTCAACTGATACTTGAGTTGGTAACTTCAGTCTTCAGTCCTTCGTCCCTCAGTCTTCAGTCTTCAGAACAACAAACTAAACTAGAAAAGCACTCTAACACTTGAGTTCGAACAGTTCTAGTCTGTTACAATTAAGGCCTATGGATTTTGGTATCATCAAAACAAGGATTAGGATATTTCAATAATTTTCCAACAATTTCCCTCTTTTTGATGATGCCAAAACCACACAACAGTTCTAGACAAACAAAAGACAGAACTTAGAGCACAAGTTCTAAACCAGGGTGAATACTATTCCCCCTTAGCAATAGAACCTAAAAAACTTGTACTAAGAGAAAGAACCCAACAGTTCAAACACAGGACGAGGAGAAAACAGAAAAACATTAATCAGAGCCTGGACAAAGAGTCATTGTCTTCAGGTTGAGATCAAAAGAAGTTCTTTTCATTAAAAGTAAGACTGATGAGACATCAGTCGAGGTACAGAGCAAGACTTACAAGGGAGTAAAAACAAAACAAAAACACATGAGAAACCCATGGACTCCAGCAGTCTGCTTGGCTACGCCTTTGAACTTCTTGATCTTCATCTTCAGTCTTCATGTTCCTAAGCTTGTTCCATTCACACTTGTTTTCCTTTGACTTGAGGTCTTTCTGGCTAATCTTCCTCATGATCACCTTGATGATCATTTTGCTTAATCAGCTCCAGTCTTTTGACTTTTCCCATTTTTTGGTAACATCAAAAAGGTAGAATTGACTGAAGGATGAAGCTAAGACCTTGCGAGAAAATAGAATCGTAGAAAGGTCCAGAGAAAGATGCTGAGGGTATGATGGAGGTGGAGAATATGAAGGTTTAGAAGGAGAAAAAAATGAAAGAGGAGAGTGGGGGTGAGAATGGAGGAGACGAAGAAAGGGGCAGAGGTTGGTTTGCGTGGCTTTCAGAGATGGAAGAGAAATAACTGTCATCATGCAAACCAAATGAGGGTGAGGAGAGGTTTCTTTATGGAGAGAGAGAGGAGAATAGGTTGAGAAGTGTGTGGGAAAGGATGATTGAATCAGTGACAGTCGTAAGGACAGCCACTGTCGATGACCCAGCACCAGGCCCATGAGGAGAAGACCTTATGCAGTGGGTTACGCCGGCTGACAACGAGCTCCTACTCATTGTTGTTGCTCCATATGGAAGCTTCACAAAAAGGTGAGAAGCTTTCCTGAGAACCAGGTGAAATCCGTCTTCTTGAGACAGGTACTTCAAACCATATAGGCCGGGCATGAGGATGGAAGACACTCTCGTCGCTGGATACAAGTGAGAATAGAGCAAGCTTTGACATCGGAGAGACGTTGAGATCCAGTGGAAGGGTCCGGTGAAGACCAAGTATGTGAGCGTCATTCTCCCACTCCATGACTTTGCAGTCATTGTATTCTCCTTTTGTTGGAACAAAAAATTTTCTGCAACTTTGGAAAGATTGGAAATTTTTCTCACAGTGAAGGCTGTAGAGAGTTGTTAGTTGATGCAGAAAATAAGTGAAGACATCAAGGTATAAATACACAAATTTACCAAGAGAAAGATGAAAGAGTTTTTCGAAAACTGTGCCTAAAATGTTTTTGAAGTAAAAATTCACGTCCGCCGTCACTGCAGAGGATAGAAGCTTCAAAAGGTGAGAAGTATCATTGCATTATGTCATGTCAATGAGATTCTCAAGAAATTTGATTACAGAGGCAAGAGGTTGGAAAGATTTTTAGAAAAGATCAGGACAAGTTAAATCAGATACGAATTTTTCCTTTTGAAAAGTACTTGTCCTTCTCGGATATTTCATTTTTCAACAATCAGTTAAAGATTTTGAAATAAACTGATTAGTCAGAGAAAACTTTTGAATTCAAACAAAAGACTCTTAACTGAAATAACTGATTTTCAAAAGTAAATTGAAAATACTTACTACTCGATTGATGAGGACTGGTTGAATTCAAAAGTAAATTGAAAATAATTGTAGTCAGTCGATACCACTTGATCCTGGTTGACTTATCAGGATGAGTTTCCTTCAGATGAGGACTTGTTCTTCATTGCTTTCCACGTCAGCGGTCGTAGAACAGCAGTTGTTTGACCACCAGTCAGCATGACTGTTTGAGAATATCTTCAAACACACCATCACTCTTCTGGGTTGATGAGGCCGATCCTTCCACACAGATCGTTGAACCTTTCTTCTGGAAGAGCTTTGGTCAGCAAGTCTGCTCTCTGAACTGCGGTCGGAATCCATTCAACAGAGATATCATTTTTTTCGACGTGATCACGAATGAAGTGATGTCGAATGACAATATGCTTGACTCTGGTGTGATGAACTGGATTCTGGGAGATTGCAATAGCACTGGAGCTGTCGCAATAGATTGGGACTTCCTTTTCTTCGATCCCACAGTCCTTCAATTGTTGGACTAACCATAGGAGTTGTGAACATCAGCTTCTCACAGCAACATATTCAGCTTCAGTTGTGGAGGTGGCGACTGAAGTTTGCTTCTTTGAAAACCATGAGATGAGCTTGTTTCCTAGGAATTGACAAGTTCCCGAAGTCGATTTGCGATCAATTTTGCATCCTGCAAAATCTGAGTCTGAATATCCGGTGAGCTTGAAGTCATCGTCAGCTGGGTACCACAATCCTAAGTTGGGTATGCCTTTAAGATATCGCAAAATTCGTTTTGCTGCATCCATGAGCTTCCTTTGGATCTGACTGATATCTCGCACAAACCCCGACTGCATATGCGATATCTGGTCTGCTCGCAGTCAAATACAACAATGTATCCAATGATTTCTCTGTATTTGGTTGAAGATACAGATTTTCCTTCTGATCCTGGATCAACTTTCCAATTTGTATTCATTGGGATCTTGACTGATTTCATGTGCTAAATTTTTTTTTTTGGGTGGGGGGTGGTGGGGAGGGGGTTGGTGGGGGCGTGGGGTAGGAGAGGGTGGGTGGAGGTTGCGAGGAAAAAAAAATTGGGGGTGGGGGGGTGGGGGGTGGGGAGTAAAATTAAAGAAAAAAAATTAATGGTTTCGATCCGAATAAGACTCACCCACTGACATTCTTAGTGTTAAGGGCAAAATTGGAAGATCAAAAAATATACATCATGGGAAAATTTTATCACACCTGTAGGTCATGATAATATTATCATGATTTGGGATGAAAATGTGGGAAAAGGGGCTGCCCGGGAAAATTTTCCCTCATGCCCGGAGAAAATTTGCTAACAAAGAGAACACATGAAAAAGATGAAAAATGAGGGAAATTATTTGTTTTCCATCCTTTTCCCACAAAGAGAACGCAGCCTTATGTGTTTAATCTTGCCTAGGGTTTTATAGTTTAATTCGCCTAGATAATTTTAAGATTAAGTTTTTAGTTAAGTTTAATTTGCAAGCATTAGTTAATAATTCCTTTTCGCCTAGTTAAGTTTAATTCACGTTAATTTACTTTTCAAGTTTTAGTTTAATAATCCTAAGTTTACAGTTTTCTCGTGACATAATTAATTGCCCTTAAAGATCTGCATTGAGAGATGACATTGGGTCAACTTACCATCGCTAGGATGTCCTTGTCCTATTGCAAGTCAATCTAGAGATGTTTCTAGTTGAGTCAAATTTTGGCGTCGTTGCTGGGGATTAATATATATAACTTAAAATAAGCATCGTTGAAACCAATCTTTTCTTATGATTCATATTGATTTTGCTTGAGGACAAGCAAGAGGCTAAGCGTGAGGGGGTTGATTTATGCTTAATTGTTCTAATTTTAGGGGTTTGCATGTGCATATTTTAAGTTATATGTTCTGGAAATTGGTGCATTTTATGGTTTGTTTTATGCTTTTCAGGAGATTTAGGTTTTATAGATGGAAGAGTGTAATTTTGGAGATTTTGGATGAGAAATACGCACTCTGGCGCCAGAGTTGAAAAGCCCGCGCCAGAGCTGAAAAGCTCATGCCAGAGCCGAAAAGCCCGCTGCAGAGCATAGCAGAGCTGCGAGGATAGCAAAGCTTACTTGCAGAGTCAGAGCTGAAGTCTCCAGAGCTGAACTTCCCTATCAGAGCTGAAATCTCCAGTGCAGAACAAACTTGTCAGAGCAGAGCTAAATCATCAGAGCTAAACTCGACAGAGCTGACTTATGCGCCAGAGCAAACCATGTAGCAGAGCAGAGCTAAAAGAGTGACAGAGTCAACGTATGCATAGCTGAACTATGCAGAGCCGAGTTTCAGAGCTCGCTACTGCCAGAGCTGACTTTTAGCTCTGTTATGCCTTATTCAGAGCTCGCTAATGCAGAGCTGACTTTTAGCTCTGCACTATACTTTCCAGAGCCGAGTTTCCAGAGTTAGCCAGAGTTGAGATGACTTGCAGAGCACGCTGCCAGCTGGACTTACCTTTGGATGCACGATTCTATTACCTTAAGAGTCCAGTTTTGAAGCCGAGTTTGATGGTAATTAGGGGTGAAAGAAGTCTATAAATAAGGCCATATTTTTCATTGTAAAAGATATCAATCCTTTTACCTCCGGCACTTAGTTTAGCTTAGTTCGAAATAATCCTTTGCCCTAATCTTTAGTTTCCGCTAGGCAGCCGAAGACTTAGGTTTATTGCTTTCTTAGTCTTAGTTTTGATTTATGTTCTAGTTAGTTTAGTTTATAGTTCTTTTAATTCATGTTTTAGATTAGTTCCCGTTTAGAGTTGTAATCACGTGACAGGTTGCTTCTCGAGACGTTTTACGGTATTTCTTAATCAAGTTTATTTATTTGCTTTTACTTGCGTTTCTTTTAAATTCTGCAATTTAAATTCTGCACTTTTAAATTATGCAATTTAGTTTATGCGTTTTAATGATGCTTTCCTTTAAATTATGCAATTTAGTTTTATGCTCATTAGATTCGAAGCTTTTAATTTACAAGTATTTAAATTCCTAGTTAGTATTTAAATTCCAAGTTCCTTTACTTTTATGCGTTTAATTCTAGCCTAGGGTTTAATAGTTTAATTCGCCTAGATAATTTTAAGATTAAGTTTTAATTAAGTTTAATTTACAAGCATTAGTTAATAATTCCTTTTCGCCTAGTTAAGTTTAATTTCACGTTCTAGTTTAATAATCCCTAGTTTACCGTTTTCTCATGACATAATTAATTGCCCTTTAAGATCTTTCTTGAGAGACGACATTGGGTTAGCTTACCACTGCTAGAGTGTCCTTGTCCTATTGCAAGTCAATCTAGAGGTGTTCTAGTTGAGTCAAATTTTGGCGCCGTTGCCGAGGATTAATATAAAATAAGCAATACGATGAGATGGAAGAGTGCAATATAAGATTGGTTTCAACGATGCAAAATCAATACGATGCTTGTCCCCGACAACGACGCCAAAATTTGACTCAACTAGAAACACCTCTAGATTGACTTGCAATAGGACAAGGACATCCTAGCGATGGTAAGTTGACCCAGTGTCATCTATCAAGGAAGATCTTTAAGGGCAATTAATTATGTCATGAGAAAACTGTAAACTTAGGATTATTAAACTAAAACTTGGAAAGTAAATTAACGTGAATTAAACTTAACTAGGCGAAAAGGAATTATTAACTAATGCTTGCAAATTAAACTTAACTAAAAACTTAATCTTAAAATTATCTAGGCGAATTAAACTATAAAACCCTAGGCAAGATTAAACACATAAAAGTAAAGGAACTTGGAATTTAAATACTAACTAGGAATTTAAATACTTGTAAATTAAAAGCTTCGAATCTAATGAGCATAAAACTAAATTGCATAATTTAAAGGAAAGCATCATTAAAACGCATAAACTAAATTGCATAATTTAAAAGTGCAGAATTTAAATTGCAGAATTTAAAAGAAACGCAAGTAAAAGCAAATAAATAAACTTGATTAAGAAATACCGTAAAACGTCTCGAGAAGTAATATGTCACGTAATTACAACTCTAAACGGAAAACTAACTAAAACATGAATTGAAAGAACTATAAACTAAACTAACTAGAACAGAAATCGAAACTAAGACTAAGAAAGCAATAAACCTAAGTCTTCGGCTGCCTAGCGGAAACTAAAGGTTAGGGTAAATGATTATTTCGAACTAAGCTAAACTAAGTGCCGGAGGCAAAAGGATTATTTTATTCATTCACGTTCAAGCCCCTTTTATAGACTTCCTTCAACCCTAATCATCATCAAACTTGCCATGCAAAACTGGACTCTTAAGGAAATAGAATCATGTATTCAAAGGTAATCCAGCTGGCAGCGTGCTCTGCAAGTAATCTTCACTCTGGCGAAAATTAGCTGCTCTGAACGTTCGGCTCTGGAAAGGGAAGTGCAGAGTTGAAAGTCAGCTCTGACATGTTGACTCTGGCAGCAAAATGTTGACTCTGTCGGTCTTTTAGCTTTGCTCTGCCGGATTTACTCTGGCGCGTAAGTCAGCTCTGGGGCGTAAGTCAGCTCTGTCGAGTTTAGCTCTGATGCTTTAGCTCTGCTCTGACAAGTTTGTTCTGCTCTGGAGATTTTAGCTCTGCATAGGGAAGTTCAGCTCTGGAGTCTTCAGCTCTGACTCTGCAAGTCAACTCTGCTCTGCTATAGAGCTATCCTCGCAACTTTGCTCTGCTACAGAGCTATCATCGCAGCTCTGCTCTGGCGAGCTTCTCTGCTCTGCTCTGCAGCGGGCTTTTCGGCTCTGACGCGGGCTTTTCAGCTCTGGCGCGGGCTTTTCAGCTCTGTACACCAAAGTGTGCCTAAAACCGCCATTCTTAACCCAAAATCTCCAAAATTACACTCTTCCATCTATAAAATCTAAATCTCCTGCAAACCATAAAATGCACTTCAGAATATTTAACTTAAAATATGCACATGCAAACCCCTAAAATTAGAACAATTAAGAATAAATCAATAACACCTCATTTGCTAGTCGATAGTCGACTGATAACTGGTATTATATGCCTCACAATGAGTGGCAAAAACATGTTCTCAACTTTCACCCCGGTTTAGCTCGGCCGTCCTCAACATACCTTATATTGCTTGAATTGTTCCTTCAAATTTGACTATCTGTCTATGGGTGAAAAATTGTACTAAAACTTAACCTTGTTTTCCCTTCTTGTTGCGAGCTTATCCTGAATTTGGATGTAAACTTGAAATATCTATCTGATATAATTGAGTTTGGCACTCCGTGCAAACGTACAACCCTTCTGACCTAAAGTTGGGCTAACTTATCGGATCCATAAGTGATTGAATTTGGTATAAAGTACTTACACTTCGTAAGCCAGTCAATAATAATGACCCATATAGCTGTGTTGCTCATTTCGATTTTGATAGTCCTGTAACGTACTAGTTTGTTTCTATATCATCCAACTTCCATTTTTGTATTTCAGAGGTTGTAACTCATCATAAGGCTTTTGGTGCTTCTTAATCACGAGACATTACTTCTCCATTGGAACACATCTTGTTAAACATTGGTACCTTATTAGTAATTTCTATGTCGTTTAAGCGGAACTACAAAGTAATGGGCAGCGTAGAAGAGATCATGGAGATAGTGCATAAATTAGGTTTGGAGGCTATAGATGCTTATTAGACAACCTAGTATTTTGTAAAGTGTTTTGACTCATGTTTTGGAGGTTATAGATCAACTTAGATTAGCCCAGATCAACCAATTTTTATTTGTAAAATCTTTTTACTCATGTAATACCTAAGTTAATCCTAATGAATGCAGTACATATATGCGCAAAAATGTCTTATCATTTCATATGCATACCCATTAATTAAAATCTCATTTTGTACTCAATATCAACCACAAACCAGCAACAATAGAACCATCAAACCAGCAACAATATCAACATAACAACAACAAACCAATAGTAAACCGACATATATACCAACAAGATACCAACAACTTAACCAAGATACCAACAAAAAACCAACAACATACAAACAGTAACAGCAAACCACAAGAACATATCAACAACATACTAACAACAATGGTGTTAGGTCCCAGGGGGTCTCGAATAGGTGTATGGGGGGAATACACCTATGGGCTATTTTTCTTTTCCTCAAAGAAAGAGATCTCAAGATGGAGATCTAAACAAAACTTTGCATGCAAACACAGACGCCTGTTAACTGAAAGCAGTTTTGACCAAACAGGGTTGACGACTGATACTGAAAGCTCTTCAGTAAGGAGTTATCAGTTAAGTTGCTGGAACTTAACTGATGCACTTATGGGCTTCAGTCGAGTTTGCCAAAATAGAGATGATAACATTCTTCCTGACTATCAAAAGATAGATCAGTCAGACTGATATCATACGCAGCGGAAATTAAACTTAGTTTCGCAATAGCCTCGGTTGAGCACGTTGTTGGTCTTAAGTTTCTCTTTGCAGTTATTCAATATTCAGTTTATCAATGGAAACAACACAAGTAGGAAAGTAAAACTGAAAGCTGTAAACAACACAGAGATTTTTACGTGGTTCGGAAAATCCCTTTTCTACATCCACGGTCGGTTGATCAGACCAACAATCCACTCCGCAAGTGCTTAACAGGTGCACTGCAAACCAAACCGTGTGCTTGCCGGATGCACACAACCGTACCACTGAATAAAACCCTTCTTCAGTACCCACACTTCACTCGTGTCAGATTTATCTTGCTTAGCACAACCCGAGCTAAGACTCTCAAAGTCAGAAAACCTTTCTGAACTCCGAATCACTCAAAACACTCAAATCTTTCTTTTGGAAAGGAGGTTTGAACGAGTGCCAACTATACTGCAAAGAACAAGTTCTTTGTAGCAAGTTTGACCTTGGCTTCTGGGTAAACAGAGGTTTGCCTAAGGTCTAAGAGAATGTATGTAATCAGCAGTGACTGATTTTGGCTTTGAAATTCTCTTCTTCGATTCAAGCTTTGGGGAGGTTGAGCTTTAGGCTGAGTAGCGATTTTGGCAGAGCTTCAGCTTATGTCGTTGAATCGGTGAAGGTTGAAGTGATCATCGAGCGCTATTTGTAGGAGAACTCTTGAATAGATCCGTTGGCGTAGAACGTCCTCAAGATTTCTTCGTTGGAGAGCAATTCGAATTTGGGCTGAGGCTTCAATCTTCGAGGTTCCTTGTCTGGTGGAAACGGCTCTCTTGAGGGACAGGAGATATGACGCCTCTGATAAAGTAACCACCAAATAGGAATGACCTCTGCAGAGATAAGATCCTGAGATCTCTGCATTTAATGCGGATGTACTCTTGTGAGTACGTGGCTTCCTTTGAACGTTGGAAGATCAGTCCGAGGAAGAATGTTCAACTGATACTTGACTTTAGTATCAGTCTGTGGCACGCATTAAGTAATCAGTTCCAAACTGATTCTTCAACTGATACTTCATTTGGTATCTTCAGTCTTCAGTCTTCAGTCTTTCGTCCTTCAGTCTCCAGTCTTCAGAACCGCATACTAAACTAGAAACGAACTCTAACACTTGAATTCAATACAGTTCTAGTCTATTACAATTAACACCTATGAATTTTGATATCATCAAAACAAGGATTATGATATTCCACAAGGTTCCCAACAAATGGTCTCAGAGGTACACTCATCATCGACTAATACGAAGAAAAAACTACATGCAATAGTCAATTCGAAAGATCTCACTATAAGGTTTCAATAGTCCTCTCAGAATATACCTTATGCCAAGCAAGAATTTTTCATCCAATGCTTGTATTTCTTTCTCTGCCTTTGCGACAACTGTCGCCCACCCTTCTATAGAATCATACGAAAAATACATTGATTTCATGTCAAAGATACTCTCAAAATCACAGGAACTCTCTGATGGACACAAGTTCTTCACGCCGCCGACGAGGATTATGTTCAAGTAAGATAAATCGGCCTCATCATCATCATCATTAGAGATATCGTCGGTCGTGAAGGATTAGAGGCCGCTTCTAACTCAATACAGATCTGTGCTCGTGGAAGCAACGGGGAGCTGGGGGAGGGGGGTGAGAGTAGGTTGCTTCCACGGTGGCGGCGAGGAGCGACCTACACAGCGAGTGTAGACAGATGAGACGAAGAAGAGGGCAACGCTATGTTAGAGTTTTCAACGCCTCTGCCGCCTCCCCCACCACTCAAACACATTAGTGTAGTGGGAGTGGCTCCTATCACCACGTGGGATGAATGAGTGAAAGAAATTGGATCAGGGCCACATGAATTGGGCTAGTTGAGTTTGGATAAATTATGTTAGGTTAATTGGACAAGTTTTGTGAAAATTAAGAAAAATAAGGGTACACTTAGTGAGTCTAATTAACTCCTTAATTTTTCTAATTTAAAAAAACATAAAAAACAACTCAATTTGATTGGAACGATTCGAAAAGAAATACGACTCAATTTTGATGGGACGGAGAGAGTAACATTCTTTTTGTTGTATATTGACACAAAGTCCAAAAAATGTCCGAAGACCGAGGTTTAATAATCTCTTTGTACAAATCCTAAATATTTCTTTCACAGTGAAAGTCAAATAGCATCCATCAATCAACTTTGAAAAGAAAATGTTAAGATGGAATAACAAAAAAAAAAATTAGGGCCATCAACCCTGTCGTGTGCAGTGGTGGTGGTGACTGATAACAAGAAATGACTCATTCTTAAATTACTTTATCAACTTCTGCAACTTTTTTTCACCCATTTGGTAAATCTTTCCATTTTTGGGTAACTTAGGGTCCCTCAAACCTCTTTAATGATTCAACCCCTCTTGCTTTCTCTCCCTCTTTTATCATATTCATCTCTTGAAAATCTTATCTCCAATTTTACAAGATAGATCTGAAGAGTTTTAGAGAGAGAGAGAGAGATGGCTCGTGGGAAGATCCAGATCAAGAAAATAGAAAACCAAACAAACAGACAGGTAACCTACTCCAAGAGAAGAAATGGTTTGTTCAAGAAAGCTCATGAGCTCACTGTGCTTTGTGATGCAAAGATTTCCATTCTGATGATCTCCAGCACTCAGAAGCTTCATGAATACATCAGCCCCACCATCACGTACCTACCAATACCATACCCCTCTCTGCTTAATTCTCATTTCATTTCTTCGCTCTTAATTAATTTAATTATTTTGTGTTTATGTTTTTTGCAGGACAAAGCAGATTTTTGATGAATACCAGAAGACTCTTAGGGTTGATCTTTGGAGCTCCCACTACGAGGTTCTTAATTTCTCCTTATTTGCTTTCTCACAAATATCAAAATCATGTTTATTTTCTTCAAGTCTATCACAGATTTTGTTTTTTTAAAAAAATTAAAAATATATTTTATACTATATGATAGAAAATGCAAGAGCACTTGAAGAAGCTGAAGGAGATCAACAGGAATCTGTGGAAGGAGATTAGGTAGATTATAGCCCCATTTGTTTTATGGTTTTTCCTTTCATTTTAAACCTTAGTTTGTTGAACTAATTAAATTAGTGTGATTTATTTATTATCAGGCAAAGGATGGGAGAGAGCTTGAACGATCTTGGGTACGAGCAGACGGTTCATCTCATTGAAGATATTGACAAATCTCTGAAGTTGATTCGCGATCGAAAGGTCTTAAATTCTCTCTCTAGCTACCCTTTTCTCTCTCTTCCCACAAGAACAATAAATTTCTAGGGTTTCCTTTATCTTTTCTTCACAATGAAAGGTGGTGTCATTTATTTGACGGGTAAAGGCTAAAGCCAATCAAATCTTGGGTTAGAGTAGATCTGCCGTTGTGGTTAATTTTTAAAATGGATATCCAAATTGAAGAAATAAATAAAGTGCAGTTATTGATAGGTTGTTGATGGACGAGTTTCAGTTAATTACCTGAGAATATGTTAGTGACAAGAACTTTGATCAGTAATTATAGAAAATGTCACAATATAAAATCCTTAAATAAAATCAGACATGACTTCTCTATATAGTTTATTTTCACTTAAATAAATGTCACAATAAAATCACTCAAAATAAAAGAGAACATGACAGGAACTTTGATCAGTAATTCAGAAATTTGGGTTTAGATATCAATTTCTGCTCTAGGCTGTTGATTTTGGCCGGATATATATCATGAATTGAATATGTTTTTATGTACGAATATTCCATCTTAGTAGAATGAGTTTGTTCTTCCTTTGTCAATTTACACTTTTATTTCGCATTAAGCTACAGTATTTATTGGAATCCTCTTACATTACATGACAGTATAAAGACCTCGAAAACAGGATCGACAGAGCCAAGAAAAAGGTAAATATAAATTGCTCAAGTCTTTCAATTTTCTTCATCCTTCTATATATGTGTATTTGATCATCCATTTCTTCCTTATTTTGCAGAAAAAGAATAGTGAAGATATACATAAGGGCCTTGCTCTTCAATTTGTAAGAGTTTTCTGCAATACTTATATATACATATGCATATAAGCTATCAATTTCAAACAAATCATTTCATTCTGGTATAGGATGCAGTTCATCATAATGATCCACACTACGGTCTAGTTGAAAATGAAGGTGACTACAACTCTATGTTGGGGTTTCGACATGGTGGGCCAAGGATCATCGCGCTTCACTTGCCGCCTAACCACCACCACCACCACCACCACCCTAGCCTGCACGGTGGAACAGGAGCCTCGGACCTCACTACATTTGCTTTACTGGAGTAAATGTTTTCTCCTATATCTATAACCGTATGTGTTTGAATTATGAATGTTGTAGGTAATGAGAGAAAAAGAAAAAGAAAAAAAAGGAAAAGATCTACGTTTGTTTGTTATGCTATCTTTTATATTGTGTATGACTATTGTAGATTTCAGTCTACTAGGGCAATGTATGCGGAAGTATTATATTGTGTCCAATTTTTTGTAGTTGAGCTTTAATTCATCTTTTATGGATTGATTTGATGTTCGTCTCTAGCTAATACTTTAACATTGATTACACATGTAGGTCATTTAGAGCATCCATATGCCAGTAGCCCTTTTGAGGGCTCTAAGACAATGAACCTCATTTAGAGCATCTCCTCTATATTGGGATTCTAAAACGAAATCTAAAAGATTCACTTTTTATTTATTCAAAATGATCTCTTCAATTTTAAAATCAAATTTTATTAAATTTAAAATTTCAATATTACGTTAGTTAAAATAAAATAGGGGTAATTGCCTGTAAATCTATAACGTTTACACGGAATTGATTTTTGCACCTAGTTTTATTTTTCTTCTTTTAAATACCTAACCTTTCGTTTTTGTCTCAAATTTGTTCGGTCACCGGTTTTTTCTTACGTCGGCGCTGGAAATGCCATTGTGCCAGCCGGAATCGTTGATTTGGCAGCCGGAAATTGATACATAGCCTATTCATGACATGTGGAATTAAAAAAAAAAAAAAAAAACAAAACAAAAAAAAACTATGTCATCATCTTCCCCACCCCACCCATCGTCTTTCCCTTCCCCCACCCGACGCTGCCACCCTCTGCCGCCGCTGTCGCCACCACCGCCCCCAGCCACACACCACCGGCGATTCGCGCGCCACCGGCGAGCTCAGTCTCAGCCGCACCCTCCACCGGCGATTCCCTCACCTCTGCGAAACATAGCTCCCAGATCCATCCATCAATTGAGCGCCCAGATCCCTTTTCACCCATCAATTGAACACTACGAGGCGGCGACGCCGCCCACTCCATCAATTGAGCGCCCAGATCCACCCACCGTCTTCCCCTTTCTCTTCCCCACCCCTAAACCCTAGTTTTCTGAAATTTCACGGAATTGTGTGGGGGGAAGTGGCAGTGTCGCGCGACTCCACGAGGCTGAGGCGCAGCGCTTCCGCGACGACCTCCAGCACGGCTGCCTTGGTCGTCACGGCTGCCTTGGTCGGCTCTGGGATGGAGAGGGTGGTGGTGGCGGCAGGGGGCGACGCTGGTGGTGGTGGCGCCGGCGTGTGGTGGTGGCAGGGGGAGAGGAAGAAGACGAGGGGGGGTGGGATTTTACTTTAAAAAAAAATTGCCACATGTCAATGAATAGGCTATGTGTCAATTTTCGGCTGCCAAATCAGCAATTCTGGTTGCCACAGTGGCATTTCCGACGCCGGCGTAAGAAAAAACCGGTGACCGGACAAATTTGAGACGAAAACGAAAGGTTAGGTATTTAAAAGAAGAAAAATAAAACTAGGTGCAAAAACTAATTCCGTGTAAACGTTATGGATTTACAGACAATTACCCCAATAAAATACAATAAAAAATATTACTCCCTCCGTCCTAAGCCGATAGACTCATTTCTTTTCCGCACAAAGATTAAGAAACTCACTTTTTGGTAGTTAAATAGTGTAGTCCGCCAAAAATTAACCTTTTTAAGTATTCTCTTATTTTTTCTTAATCACTTTTGTTTACTTATTTTATTTTAACATTCTATATTTAAAATTAATGATTTAATTCATGAATTAAGTGGCTGCATTAAATCAAACAAATAAAAAAGAATGCAAAGTGAAAAGCTGGTGGCAATTTAAATTATAAACCCAAGATTTTGTTCACATTACAGCTAATTTATGAAATTCAACCTTTAGCTGTATATATATCCATCAAACTAACACTACAAATTACACAACCTAAACTATAACTTATAATCTGAAATTCTTCAAAGTTGAACAGTGGCAGAATGCATTTGAAAGATCTTCAAGATGAAAAAATTAAAGATGGCGGTGGTGCAGTTTCTTCTTCAAAACTTGAAGGATGGCAAACCGGCATATGGCAAGATGAAGAAAGCCGGCACCAAATTCAACCTTGGGCGGCGCACAGTCACTCGTTTGTGGGCTGAAGCCAAAAAACAAAAGCAACAAGGTCAGGTTATCAACTTAAACACAAAGAGGAGATTCACACCACATATCACGAAGAGAGTCCAGATTGATCTAGCACATATACAGTCATTGGAACTTTGTAGAAGAGTCACAATTAGAAAGTTAGCATGTGACATAAACATTAGCAAGAGCATAGTGGGTAGATAGGTTCATTTAGGTCTAATCAGAGAGCATACGAGCGCAATAAAGCCAGATCTGACAGCACCTAATAAGCTTCTCAGGTTAAGGTTATCTCTTGAAGCCTTAGAGTATGATAAGATTATTAATATTATGAAATTTAAGACAATGCATAACGTAGTGCACATGGATGAGAAATGGTTCTACATGACAAAAGCAAATCATCGATTTTATCTCACACAAGACGAGCCTGAACCGTACAGGAGCTCTAAAAGCAAAAAAAAATCATCAAAAAAGTGATGTTTGCCTGCGCGGTTTACATGCCCATCTTTGATGATGATGGTAATTAATGTGGTCTTTAATGGAAAAAAAATAGGCATTTCCCCATTCATAGAAAAAGTTCCTGCTAAAAGAAGAAACAATAACAGAAGTGCAAGGACTCTAGAGACAAAATCAGTGCAGTCCATAACAAAATTGGTGATGAAAGACTGCTTTATCAACCAGGTGTGGAAAGGAAGTGAGTTATGCAATCAATGTAAAGGTGTACTTTATTATGTAGAGCTACTATGCAAATTGTAACTATGTAAGCTTGTTTTAATTTCAGATCATACCAGCTATTATGACTAAATGGCCAGAATTTGCATCAAAGATTACTTTTATTCAACAAGATAATGACAAGCCACACATAAGTGACTCGGATCCAGAATTCAGGTAGGCTGCCTCTCAAAATGGCTTTGATATAAGAATTGTTCACCAACCACCCAACTCACCGGACACAAATGTCAATGATTTGGTGGTTTAGAGCAATTCAAAGCATTCAAGATGAGACTGTCTGCACTAATGTTGATCAATTAGTAAATGCAGTATGCAATAGCTTCATGGAACTCAATCCAATAAAAAATTCAACAAATCATCACCCATCATCAGCACATACAAATGAACCCAAAATCCACAGAAGAGAACAGAGCATCACAGATGCTACATCAAGCAAGAAAAAGGAAAGTCCTCGCCCGTTTCATAATGGGAAAATAGATTTCGGTGAATCGGTCTACAATGCGTTGGAATCGGTAGGGATGTGGAGCTTTCATTTTCACCTCTTCCTCTTCTTCAACCACCACTGCCTCCAACAACTCGGTCTTCGGAACGAAGGTCTCCGGCAGATCCGAAGGTCTTCGGCCTGCTCAAATCGCCTTCCTCACATTCTATCGAACCATCTTCCTTCGATCTCCTCGAAAATGACATGGAATATAGCCACCGAGATGCTCAGAGAACTCACATCTATCGGGTAATTGAGAGTCCGACGCATATCCGCCGCTCAGAGGCCCGATTTCATCCTAATCAACCAACAATGGTTCGGATTTCGCACAAATCGGGAGAGACCTTCGAGTATACATCACGGCTGCTAGGGTTTCGTGGTTGTCACAGAGGTGGGTTGCGGTTGAGGGGATTAGAAGAAAATGGGTGGAGATCGGTGGCTAGGGTTTCGTAGTTGAGAGAGAGAATGAGGTAGAAGGGAAGAGGCGGAAGTAAGTGAAGGAGAATGAGTATTTTTAGGGTTTTAATTAAGGGTGTATATCCCCTTTAATCAAGTACTTAACAATTTTAATTAGAGCACTAATTATTTCTAAATAAAGACTAGGCCTATTGAAATGGGACAGTCCTAAAAGAAAAACGAGTCTATTGGAGTGGGACAGAGGGAGTACAATAAATCAAAATAAAATTACAATACTGTAATTATGGTTGGATTGGACCAAATCGAGTTTAATTGTGTTCGATTAAATCTTTGTTGAGGCGGTTGTGGAGTCGTCGGTCACGAAAGAAGAACTCTCGAGCCAAATATGCTCAGAATTCCGATGGAGCTCCGGTGCGAGTACGAAATGGAGCAGCGGTACTCGACGCCTCGTTGTTCCCCTCGTCTTCCCATTCTGTCACATATTCTTCTTCATCTTCGATTATCATGTTGTGCGCATGCAAACATGATTCGCTCTTATGCTTCTTTTTCCATAAACGAGCAGGTCATTTGATAATAGTCCAACGAGCTTGAAGGACGCCAAAAGCTTATTCTATGTCCTTTCGAGCCGCTTCTTACATCATTATGAACCTCTTCTTCTCATCCGACGGAAATTGAGGAGCTTCACGAACGTAGGCCAATCTTGGTAGATGCCATCAATTAAGTAGAAGCCCATATTGTAGAAAGAGTTGTTGGCTTCAAATTGCACCGGCAAAGCCCCTTCCACAAGAACATCGTTAAACAACAACGATTGATTGAGCATATTGATGTTGTTGTTTGAGTCGGGTACCCCAAAAAAGCCATACCAAATCCACTGATCTTGGGATGCAATCACTTCGAGGATGATCGTCGGCTCATCGTGATCACCTCGGGAGTAAGCTTCCTACCATGTTGTCGGATAATTCTTCCACGTCCAATGTATGCAATCAAGGCTCCCTAGCATTCTAAGGAAGTCATGCTTTGCCTCGTGCATGGCAAGAAACCTCCAGCAGTCGGTAGGCTATACGGCACTACATGACTCGCTATTTCTAAAAAATCATTCACAAGTTACATGAATTGAACTGCAGGAGGAACATTCGGAGTCGGGGCTGTCGAAACCTCATCGCGGCGTTTGAACTAAAGGAAGAGTTAAAAGAGAAGTTGGAAGAAGAAGACATCTTTTAGGAGAAATGAGGAGAAGGAATTGAATTTGATGTGAAAAATGAAATGAATGAAGTAGTATTTATAGAGGAATTTTAGAATAAAAAAATAAAAATAAATAAACAGAGTTGTTGCAACGGTTAAATTTTTAAAGAATAGAAAAATTGGCTAAATAGCCGTTGAAAAATAAAAAAAAATACTTTGTTTATATATAATTGGCGTGTGCATAGCACGCACGGAGATAAGAGCCGACACTCGAGTTTTGGGCTGCAACATCGCCGCCGAACGCTAAGGAGTTCTAAAATGTGTGCGATCGACTAAACAGTTCTAATAATGAATGTATCGTATTCACATGAAAAAATTGAAAAGGATCGGATTGTACTATTTGAAGATATTACATTTCCAATGCAGTATTATTTTGGTGTCTAGTTATATTAATTTGTATTATAAAAATGCTAAAATCTTTTTTCTTAACTTGGTTTGCAAATAAGGCTGAAGATTAACAAAAATGATTCTTGATAACTACTCCCTCCATCCCAATTCAATAGGCCACAAGCTTGGACACGGATGTTAAAATATGAATAGTTTATAATAAAATAGGAGAGAGAAAATAACTTTTTGTGAGAATATATTTGTCCAAAAAATATATAGGGGAGAGAAATAGAAAAGAAATAATTATGCGTGGGGCATAATGACATTCGTGTATATGATGAGTTATGTGAGGATATTTATTATGTATTGATTTTTCATTTTAGAAAGTAGCCTATTGAATTGGGACATCCAAATAAGAAAACATGGCTATTGAATTGGGACAGTATGTATTTTTGGTGGATCATATAAGAGCATCTATAATGGCGCACCACAATCAACTCTTAAAAGATAGCCCACCTCAAGAGAGTCTTCCTCCATGTAGTGGAGAGCCCATGGAGGCTTACTCAAGATTTTATGTTCGCGAAAGCAATTTCATTTTTTTTATCCAACCCCTTTTCTGATTGGGCGGTGCGTCGGACTCACCCTCCATTTCTCCTTTCCAGTCGGGCGTGGTGAAGCACACCAGAGGGGCGCGGTATTGGGGAGAGGGGGGGTGGTTCGGCCGAGTCCGATACGCACCGGCTTCTGAGCCCCCCACTACGGATGCTCTAAATTCTTTAAAATAGTGCATAAGATGTAAAAGTAAGCTATATTTATAATTCATTTATAAAATAACTATATTATGTTTTGCTATTTATATATATTCTCTTCATATTTCATTTATCTCAATCTCTAACTTTCATATTCTATCTCTAATTCAAAAAAAAAATCTCTAATTTATAAATTTAAATATATAAACTAATATGCACCTTTAATACATTTAATTCAACGATTGGCCGCAAGTGAATATTTGCGACAAGAAATGAATCCTAATTTTAGAAGATTAATCATTGAAACTTGTTTTTTTGCAATTTCAAATTGCTTATGCGAGAATCTCGCATAACGGCGAATACCTTATTCACACAATTATTTAACTTATGCATCATGGATCTACACAATTTTTTTTTGCATATTATTAAACTTAAAAATACATATGTAAATTCAAAGACTTTATAATTTATCTCTTTATATTTTAACAAAATCACCATGCAAGTATATTTATAGTTTTTTACATTTAATATTAAATATAAAAAAATAAAGAGACAATATACCAAATTATCCATTCTCATATAACAAAAAAAAAAAGTATCCACTAAGATTAAAAAAAACACTTAACAATGAACTAATTTTTTTTTTGTAAGAAGATAATTTTGCCCTACTGTTGGTCCCTAGCTAGTGTGCACTGATGTAAGACGATAATTTTGCTCCAGGGGATGGATACACCAGTTACAAAGTTTTCATTTGCTTGATAGAGGTGTTCTGAACAGGTTCAGCTGGTTTGATGCATATCAGTTTAACCAATGTTAAATTGATTGATATCCAAATAAGCATGTTTCAATTGTGAGTACAGTTAGCAATCCTATTGACTGGTCGAAAGCTGATCAGTTGGATAGATAATTGACTTGTGCGGAATGTGGTGGTTAGTTACTCGCTTCCTAAACTCCGTCTAGTCATCATTACAACTTAGTAAGTATTCAGTTAAGAACAAAAGTTGAAAACAGATTTCTATGCTAATATTGATGCAGTGTATGACTTGTCAGCATGTAGATAATATAAATAGAAAGATAAGCACGCAATACTGAAAGTAAATACATAAGGTAAGTACGCTATTGGTTTATAGTGGTTCCAAGCAATCTCGTACATTCACTTCCCTTAGCGACTTGGAAATTCACTATCTTCTGAATTCCTTGTCACAAAGTTGCAAGTCAGCCTATCAGTTGGGCTTCTCATGTCAGCCGATACTTCACTTTGTACTACGAAAGTGACCTGTTGTAACTTATGCGGATTGCAACTGTTGGATACCTATTAGATTTCAGTAAGTTTTATAACTTGTTGTTTACTCTCCAATTGTCAAATTCTAGTCTGTCTTACAACCTGCGACTTACTCTCCGAACGACCTACTTCTACTCTGATAATGTATCTTATCAACACATAATTCTAAGTTACGAGTTTTACCTAGTGTTTGAGCGTAAAAGTTGAGAGAAATAGCTGAATTGCTGAGAGAATAAGTTTGCTGTTGTATTAGTGAAGAGCACAATAGAAGGGTAAAATAGTAATTTCATCTCTAAAAACATGCTCCCCGCGTGGTCAGGGGCATAGTAGTAATTTTGCCCGCAGACGGGCGATTCCTCTGCTCTGGCGCTTCCCGGGTAAAACGGTCGCTCATACCACTGACTATCTTGCGTGATAGGTCATTCCTCTGTCTTTGATGATTCCTTTGACTGAGCCCGTTTCTCTGGCGGAATCCATTCCTCTGACCCTAGTGATTACTCTGTCCGAGTTCATTCATCTGCTCTGCATATATTACTCCTCATCATACTCGAACACCAGTCTCGAGCTGAAGGTATGATTAATTACAAGAGATGGTTTTCCAACTAGCGAGCACACTGTAATAATAAGAACAATGGGTATGGAGTGTGCTCGATAATAGGCTCAGAATATACAAATTTATGCCTAGAACTAAGGGAATGTATATACACTTGATTTTGAAAAAATTGACCTTGTAATCCAGATAATAGTTTGTTTACACTTAGACCCTCTTATTCGGAAGTGCGCTATGAATGTGCAGATGAAAGCTTGAAGGCTTGATCACTTGTAGGATTAATTTGGCAGCGTTTTTGGTAGTCACTCCGTTGAATGCCTCAGTGTATTGATAGACGAGGGCTTGGATATTTTCGTTGGAGAGAATGTTTTCAAATCCTCGATTGTTGGCCTTGAAAAATCTTCTCGTTTGATACTACAGAACACTGTGTCAAGACTCTGCGCATCCATATGTTGTCGACGTAGACGCCTCTGCAAAATCTTGTACTAGGATGTACTTTCTTCTGGAAAAGCAAGATACTCATTTAATGCCAATTATGTCTTCTATATTTTGTCATGCCTTGTAGGTTGACTTCCGTTTTTCCTTCTTTGAACTTTCGGACTTACATGGCACTTTTGGATTAGGCCAAGCCTGAGTCGGATGTCATCAGTTGATCCCCCATCATTTGATCTCCTAGTACTTGGAGAACTCATCAGTTCTTTAGCTGACTGCTTAAACCGTCCAGTTGATCCATCAGCCCACTCACCAAACTGATATCTGGTTTGATCCATCAGTTGTCCGATTAATTATAGTCTTGCAAACTCTAGACAAAAATAATACTGACAAATAAGTTATAATCTTGAAACTCTAAATAAGACGATGCTCAAAAGTTAGATGTGGTATTTCAAGCTCCAAACCATATAATTTTCAAAATTCTGATGTTCAAAAGTTATATGTGGTATTTAGAGCTCTAAGTGATGATTCGGTCTTATTATGTCCATATGAAATGATACTCAGATGACAAGTGTTGTCTTAATTAAAATTTTCTTATTCGTCAATTTAAAGTATTTTACAAGCGTAATAAATATTGTTTATGTACACAAATACGAGACATCAATCATAAATCATATCATACTTCAAATTTTCACATATATTTTTTTTTCTTCTAAAATCTTCAATCCCACATACACATTTAAACTTTATCAAATGAAAAATTATATAAAAAGCTATTTCTATGGAAGAGGTTCAAGTAAGAACCAAAAAATAAAATAAGTATAGAGAACCATTTTCAGTGCTTCGATTATTAAGATCTACACTGAATGATATTATCTTAGTGGATGAATGCAGCACTTGGGTTCGAATTCTGAAGTGAGCAAAAAAAAAATTCGAGTGCCGTAAATTTATATATATATATATATATATAGGGTTGAGTTCAACAGAGAATTATATTTTTCGAGAGAACAAACAAATCTATATATTTTACGAACAGATCAACATAAGTAATGAACAGACGTATTTAGTAAAAATATAGAAAAACTCGCCACCAGCAGGATTCGAACCCGGGGCAAATTGTTGTTCATGCGGTACATTGATCTGTTCATTAAAATTATAGATCTGTTCGTTTTTATTTTACGAATTCTCTATTCTCCACAATATTTAGCTTCTCTGTTGAACCCTTCTCTCTCTCTCTCTCTATATATATATATATATATGAGATTTCTACAATATTACGGCATGGAAGATTTTTAAGATGATTAAATTGATTATGATTTTTATTAACATATTTTTGTGTTTACTTTGATGGAAAAAAAGAGAGAAAATATATATTTTTATTGCTTTTTCACTATTTTCAAATGTTTATTATGATAGAATTTTTTTTTCTCGGCAGGGTGAAATATTTTTCGAGCAACTTCTTTTCACTCATTTTTTTTCTCTAATGTTGGATAATATTGTCTTTGGGTAGTGGTGTGAATTTTTTTGTAACACTTTCTGGTCTTTTCATCTCTAGCAAATTTATGATAAAAACTAAGAGAATTATAATGTTTTTTTTATCTTTTTTTTTTATCCATATTTTTCCAATAAAAACTTTATAATCAAAATTAATGCAGCCCAAGAAAGCAATTTTTTCGATATTTGAATTCTTGATATATTTTTCGGCCTTGTGGATGTGTACTCAACTTTGGAAGGAACGCAACGACAGGAGATTCGAAGGCAAACAAAGAGATGTGAAGACTATAATTCTCGAGATCAAGACGAAAATGTGGAGTTGAAATAAAATTTTCAATTTGTTTGATGGAGAGATCCCTTTCTCTTCCTGGTGTTCGAAAGACATTTCCTTTATCATTTTGTAAGTTTGTTTGGTACCTCTGGTGCTAAATTCGTGAAATATAATCTTTTTTCTGATAAAAAAAAAAGGACAGTTGTTACATGAACTTCAGAAAAATCAGCTCCAATGAGCTGCAAATGAAAAAAAAAATACTAGTTTGAGCCATGGGCATTGTGATGACTTTTCTTACTTATTAATAGGGGTTTTTGCAAATAAAATCACGAACAATTTTGAATTTGCAATTTTAACGCGACTTTGAAGTGTGGCGAATTAAATCATAACCTTTTCAATTTTTGCAATTTCGTCCCCTCAATTTTTTTCGGCCACCGGAGTGATGAGTTGGAGCTTATGTGGATTATTTTTTTCCATGTAATTAATTTATGACCAAGATTAAATTGCTGACTAAGATTAAAATAAAATCAAAACCTAATTCTTTTATTTTTCTTCTTTTTCGTCTTTTATAAAAATATATTTGATGCGTATCTTAAGTTAAAGATCATGACAAGATCTTCAATTTATGAATTTGAAATAAATAATTTATTAAAGTATAATTTAAAATTTTAAAGTGATTATTTTTCTCTCTCCTATCTCTTTTACAATATTCTTTATTTTTTTCTCTTTCTCCTTATTTTGTTATTATATTATTTCTATTTGTAACTCTTTCTCCTACAAAATTTATATATCTTCTCTTATCTTTTGATTAAAAAAATATAATATTTATTCGTTGAATTATTTTATCAAAGCATACATAAAAATATTTAAATTAAAAATATTAATTAAAAAATATAATGCACAATTATCAACAAATATCGAGACAATATTATAAAAGTATTTATTAATTTTAATTTTAATAGAAAATAATAATCAATAACAAAAAACTTCCGGCAAATTTAATTATTATTATACAATACTCATTGAACTTAATATTATACTCCTACTCATTAAGTTGATAAAATTATTACTATACACTATTTTAAATCAAATACTAATATTTAAATTAATATATTTTTTGTTATTAATTAATTTGATTCATAAATAATAATATTTTTACATAATTTCAAATTTTAAAAATAAATAAATATGTCGTGGCCGTGCATCGCACGGGAGGGCGTACTAGTTTAAGGAAAATGGGGGATACTGAAATAAGTTGAAGATCATGACAAGATCTTCAATTTATGAATTTGAAATAAATAATTTATTAAAGTATAATTTAAAATTTTAAAGTGATTATTTTTCTCTCTCCTATCTCTTTTACAATATTCTGTATTTTTTTTCTCTTTCTCCTTATTTTGTTATTATATTATTTCTATTTGTAACTCTTTCTCCTACAAAATTTATATATCTTCTCTTATCTTTAGATTAAAAAAAATATAATATTTATTTGTTGAATTATTTTATCAAAGCATACATAAAAATATTTAAATTAAAAATATTAATTAAAAAATATAATGCACAATTATCAACAAATATCGAGACAATATTATAAAAGTATTTATTAATTTTAATTTTAATAGAAAATAATAATCAATAACAAAAAACTTTCGGTTAATTTGATTATTATTATACAATACTCATTGAACTTAATATTATACTCCTACTCATTAAGTTGATAAAATTATTACTATACACTATTTTAAATCAAATACTAATATTTAAATTAATATATTTTTTGTTATTAATTAATTTGATTCATAAATAATACTCCCTCCGTCCCAAACGAAATGTCCTGTTTTCCTTTTTGGGCTGTCCCAAATGAAATGTCATGTTTCCTTTTTTGGCAATACACACTCTCTCTATACTTAATATTTAAATAATTTCCACCAACCCACTTTATCTACTTTATACACATTTCTTAATCTCCGTGCCGAAAAGAAATAGGACATTTCGTTTGGGACGGAGGGAGTAATATTTTTACATAATTTCAAATTTTAAAAATAAATAAATATGTCGTGGCCGAGCATCGCACGGGAGGGCGTACTAGTTTAAGGAAAATGGGGGATACTGAAATAAGTTCGACGAAAAAGAAGAAAAATAAAAGAATTAGGTTTTGATTTTATTTTAATCTTAGTCAGCAATTTAATCTTAGTTAGAAATTAATTACGTCGAAAAAAAATAATCCACATAAGCTCCAACTCATTACTCCGGTGGCCGGAGAAAATTGAGGGGACGAAATTGCAAAAATTGAAAAGGTTATGATTTAATTCGCCACACTTCAAAAGTCGCGTTAAAATTGCAAATTCAAAATTGTTCGTGATTTTATTTGCAAAAACCCCTTATTAATAAAATAATACTTCATCTGTCTGCGTTCAAGATAAGTGTGACGTGAATAGAAGAATACAAACATTAAAAAAATATGTATAAAGCGGAGAAAAAGGTATGCTCGAGTTGATTTATTAGGTAATATATAAATTATTTATAAGATAATTATTTTTAAAAAATAGTGTGTGTAAATGAAATTAAGTATAAGAATATATAACCTTAAATAAAAAGATAACACTTATTATGGATGAACGACAAAAAAAAAAAAAAAAAAAAACTTATGGTCATAGATGGAGGGAGTACTATTTTTCAAATATTAATCCACTTGCAATATATGGCCCGTCCTAAAAAAAATTACTTGTTTATAAGAAAATAAGATAGCACTTGAATATTAAAAATTTTATTTAGTTCTTATATTTCCAATTTCCAACCCTAAAAAATATTGATTTATATAAAAGTTATAAGTAATTTAATATAAAAATGAATAAAAATGTAAACATGAGCTTGATAATAGGGGTGGATCGGTACGATATCCCGAATTTTTTTCGCCATACTGTGTACCATACCGTAAATTTCGATATGAGATTTTTCATATCGTTACCATAGCAAACTCTTCGGCATATTGAAGATCAGTATACCAAAAAAATCGGTATGAACTTTTTCATACCATTATCGTACCAATAGTACGGTATACCATACCAAAGTTCGGTATACCATATTTTATGGTATGCCGAAATTATTGATATATCATTTTATGTCTAAATTACCAAAATTTTACAGTATACCGTATATCTGTACATACCGAAATTACATCAAACAAATATAATAATGAAAGAAAATATAATTTATCACTAACTATAAATATAGTTAGTGATAGAGAAGTGCTAAAATAAGAGCATTTCTTAAGATATAAAATAAGAATCATTTTCAACCTTTAGATCATCAAGATCTACGGCTGATTCGTAATCCTGTTGGATGGATTTATGATCCTGAGTTCGAATCCCAAAGGTAGCAAAAATTTATTTTTCACAATTCATACCTTTATACAGTGAATTCATACGTGTTTTACATAAAATTCATACATTAAAAATTGCTGTTATTTCTTATTTTAAGATGTGCTCTCACGGTAGCCCACCCCGTTATATATATATATATATATATATATATATATATATATATATATATATATATATAGGGTTGAGTTCCGGTAGTATCCAAGCTTATAATAGATCTGTAGATCCAAATCTAGACCACACATTTATGACATGTGGCGCATCAAGATGGTGACACGTGGCAAGGCATTTCAAGGCAAAATCTGGAGAGGGGTAAAATTGGAATGTAATTTTCGAAATTTAAAAAAAAAATTAGATTTTCTCAAAATAAGTATATTTTAGATGCATAAAGTTTCATACGAGAATGCATGAACTTTCATATAAAAATGCATAAAGTTTTATATAAAAATGCATAAGATTTCACCCTACCCCAACCCCACCCCACCCCAGAACCCCACCCCCACCCACCCCCCCCCCCAATTTTTTTTTTTAAAAATTGATTTTCTGACCACTGACCTATCCCTACCCCCACCCCCCCACCCACCCCCACCAAATTTTTTTATTTTTTTTATTTTTTTATTTTCTCAAAAACTGATTTTCTGACTACTGATCCCCCCACCCACCCACCCCCCCCACCCCACCCCCCAATTTTTTTTTTTTGAAAAACTGATTTTTACATGCATAAAAAAATTACATGTTTTACATGCATATACTTTCGCACATAAATGCATATACTTTCACACAAAAATGCATCTATTTTCACACAAAAATGCATTACATTTTTTGAAAAAATATAAATTTTTTTGGGCTGGAGGGTGGGTGGGGGGTTAGCGGTCAGAAAATCAGTTTTTAAAAAAATAAAAAAAAATTGGGGGGGGTGGGTGGGGGTGCGGGCTGGGGGGTGGGTGGGTCAGCGACTCAACAATCAGAAAATCAGTTTTGAAAAAAAAATTGGGGGTGGGTGGGGGGTCAGTGGTCAGAAAATCAGTTTAAAAAAAAAAAAATTGGGTGGGGGGATGGGGCAGGGGTGGGGTGGCGAAAATACCAGATTTATTAAAATAAAATGCATTTTTTGTATAATTTAATGCATTTTTATGTAAAATCTTTATGCACTTTTGTTTGATTTTATATGCATGTGAAACATGACTATTTTGGGGGGTGGTAATGGGGAGGGTTGGGGGGTGGTGTGGGGTGGGTTGGGGGGTGGTGCAGGGTGGGGTGGTGAAAATACCAAAACTGTAAAAATCAAATGCATTTTTCTGTTCAAAGTTATGCATTTCATGTGAAAACTTTATGCATCTTCGTGGGAAACTATATGCATCTAAAATATATCTATTTTGAGAAAATCTAAAAAATATAGTATTTTTTTTAATTATTAAATCCGAAAATTACATTCCAATTTTACCCCTCTCCATATTTTGCCTTGAAATGCTTGGAAACTCCTTGCCACGTGTCACCATCTTGATGCGCCACATGTCATAAATATATGGTCTAGATTTGGATCTGCGGATCTATTATAAGCATAGGGATCTGCATGATCCCATTCCTATATATATATATATATATATATATATATATGTATAATTTTATTTCAATCGATACGGCATATAGGTATTCGATATATATCAGTATCGCGGTATACATCGAAATATCGGTAATATACCAAACAAAGGGCATATACCGCGGTATCGGTATATATCGGCATACCGCTGTATAAGAAAAATTGATACAGTTATCCTATCGAAGTTTTTTGGTACAGTACCATACGAAATTTACGGTGTACCAAAACTTTGGTATTTTCGGTATTTTTTCGATAGCGTAAGTTAAATAATTATCAAAATAAAAAATAAAGAACCGAAAAGTAAAAGAAAAAGATACTGTATGAAATGAAATTAAAGAAAGATGAAAGAAGTGTATGAAACGGCGGCGTTTAAAAAAGCAGCACCGCTAGACCTACTCTGCCCCCTTAAGAGCAAGCAGCATGAATTCCTTCTCCAACGTTTAACTCTTCCTCGCAATAATTCCTCTATCAATTTTTCGTGCACGATGACCTCAGACTCCGGTTCCTCACGCAAGGTTACTTTTCTGATAATTTCGTTTCGATTTTCGTGTGATTAATCGTGTATTCATAGCGTTGATTTTTTTATATTTATTTTTTATCTGTATTTTTTTGGGGGTTCAAAATTGTTGATTGATTGTTTTCTATTTTGTTTTCTGGAACTGGAATTTGGGGGAGAAGGCATTGAGCAAGATCGCGTGCAATCGGCTGCAGAAAGAGCTGGTGGAGTGGCAGGTGAATCCGCCTGCCGGTTTTAAGCATAAGCCTACTGATAATCTTAAGAGGTTTGTAAATAGTTTTTGCTCGATTAATTTTATTTTCGCTTTTGATCAACAAATTGGAAGTCAGTTATATTTGGTAGTGATTGATTGAGTTTTGGCATGATTAGATGGGTAATTGAAGTCAACGGGGCACCGGGTACGCTCTATTCCGGCGAAACGTATCAGCTTCAGGTTGATTTTCCGGAGCATTACCCTATGGAAGCGCCGCAGGTATATGTTCTTGGCGGATGCAGTTCCCTTGTTTTGTGATTCTGCGAAAAGTGGGAAACTTTGTGTCTCCCGAGTGTTACTTGAGTTGTTCTTTTAGGGTTTCACTGCTAGCTTCGAATTGTACCTCTGGAATGCGTCTGTTTAGTCAATTGATATTCTTCGTTGTGTCGACAGGTTATATTTGTTCCTCCAGCGCCTCTGCATCCTCACATTTATAGTAATGGCCATATATGTTTAGGTTTGTTTCTATTCTGACTCAATTCCCGCCCCCACGCCCCAAAACCAGGAAATTGGTTCACTATTAATATGCTTGATGATTTGTTCGTTCTTAATTGTTGAAACCTTTTTCTTGGTTGTTTTCCTGTTTTGGTTTAGTATAGTGTGCAATCCCTTTGTCTTTGTTACCGTGGACAACGGTGTTGAAGTACTACTAAATGTGATAATGTATCCTAGTGAACTATTATGACTTCCAGATTAAACAAGTAAAAAAGACAAAAGGTCTTGCTGATTCAGTTTCTAGAAGTTGAACTAAAGTTTAAGGGGATAGAATTCATTTTTCGAGTTTAAATAACTCTTGTTCATAGTCAACTAGATTAAGCACGAAGCAATGCAGTGTTTACTGTTATAAACTGAATGATCATCTTCACTTTAATATGCTAGTGTCTTTTTAGGAAACCTGGTTCATGAGTATATGGCTTGTGACTACCATTGGGCTTTATGATTTCTGTTACTTTGTTTCATCTTTTAACAATACTATTTAGTAAAATTATAGATTTGTCCCTCTGAGGAGATACAAGCGGTGAAAACTCTATGTAAAGAGAGAGTTCTAGGGTTCAATCCCAACCGTGCCCCTTTCCCCAACTCAAAAAAAAAAAAAAGGAAAAACAAGTAATTTTCCCTATCCCGTTATTTCACATTTTAGTGGACACCGTTTAGTTTAATTTTATGATGGGAGAAATGCTTATACTTTTAAGCATATTAAGCAGTCGAGAATTATTTTTGGTACACAGGCTTAAGCTGGGGTGTTTTGTTTTTGGTCATCGAAATGATGGGAATCCTTCCAGCATCTATCCTTTCATTTCTTAGTTATTCCTGTTATAGGAAAAAAACTATAGTCTCGATTATCCTTCTACTTACTGTTCAAGTTACCTTCTTCCTTCTTTCTCCATCTTCTTATATCTATCTCCACACTATCAGCATTTCCAAAGTTGAAATTATTTACACAAAGTGTGTAAAAACTAAGAATATGTTTGGTTAGGTTTTCAAAATATTTGATTTTAAAATATAAATGGCAGATGAGTTAAAAATGATACAGTGCAATAGTGCATGAACCAATAATATCCTTGAAACTGAACCAAAAGAGGATATGATAAACACTCTTTTGGAATTTCAAAGTAGTTAAAAAAGTGACCTAGAAATTTCAAATAATAAAGATTAAAGAATGAAAAATGAACCAAATGGGCTCTGAGCAACTATATTGTAAACATAAAATACAGAGAACTGACTGGTGGATAATGTTGGATTCTTGCCTTGATTATTCTCTAGCTCATGCTATGTTTAAAAGTTTGTTGGTGGATTCTGAATGGCATATAATCAGCCACATGGAAGGCTAATCTTTTTCTGTAGTTCAAAGACCAATTTTTCTTGCCTCATTAAGATGGAGATGGGATTTTGTGCATTACATGGTACTGCCTGCATTAGGCGTTTAACAGAGACTGGTGTATTTTTTTGTCGAAGACAGTGCTAGAATTGATTGTGGTTGGCTCCTTTAAGTGGGAGGTGGTGTTCCATATGTTGTTTGACCATGGTTCAAGCAGACCTTTAAAGCAGGTTTTGAAAAGAGGATATGATAAAACACTCTTTTGGAATTTCAAATAATAAAGATTAAAGAATGAAAAAAGAACCAAATGGGCTCTGAGCAACTATATTCTAAACATAAAATAGAGAGAACTGACTGGTGGATAATGATGGATTCTTGCCTTGATTAATCTCTAGCTCATGCTATGTCTAAAAGTTTGTTGGTAGATTCTGAATGGCATATAATCAGCCACATGGAAGGCTAATCTTTTTCTATAGTTCGTAGACCAATTTTTCTTGCCTCATTAAGATGGAGATGGGATTTTATGCATTACATGGTAGAGACTGCCTGCATTAGGCGTTTAACAGAGACTGGTGTATTTTTTTTTTGTCGAAGACAGTGCTAGAATAGATTGTGGTTGGCTCCTTAAGTGGGAGGTGGTGTTCCATATGTTGTTTGACCATGGTTCAAGCAGACCTTTAAAGCAGGTTTTGAAAAGACATTACTTTGTCTCTTGTAGAAAAGCCACTTAAAGGTTCTTGGCCATAGAATTGAACTTTAAAGAACTGGGTTATATACCATATACTGCAGTGGGAGCCTTAAAGTCTCTGAAGAAACTGCTTCCGTATTCTATATCATAATGTTACTGGTGTTGGGTGAATGATTTGTGTGATGTTAGATCTTCTCAATGATTTGGACTTCATTGAGAATTTTAGGGTTTTCTTATTGTCATATGGTTATCTCTGTACTGTCTAGTACAAGAAACATATATTGGTAATATATTTAGTTATTTGACTGGAAACGGGTGCCATAAGCAGCTATAGCATATTGCAATTTGCAAATAATAAATTGAGTCCGAAATAGAATATTGAACTCCTTGACCTTTACATATCAATTGCAATATGCAGCCAGCTATGAGATATCCAGAACTTATTGGCAGCCAAAATCAGAAAATTGAGACCTTAATTGAAACAAATAGTTTATTTACTCCTTAATTTTCATCGACCTTTAAATGTCGAGCCATAAGATTTGTATTATAATTGAGAAGAGACCTATAAATTACTTGGTTTCCTCTTTGTTAAAATTTGTTGACCTTCCGGCTATTGCATTCTTCATCTTTTAGGTCTCTTAAGACGCTCAATTGCCAAATCCCCCCCTATTTCTCTTTCCTCACTACCCCCAAGCCAACCAGAGGAGGGGAGGTGAGGGGGATTAAAATGAAAAAAAGAATTATGTTCGGAAATAAACTAGGTTGTTCCGGTTTGTTAATCAGATAATTGTACTTGACATGTAATGTTCTTCTCTTTTGGGAAAATCCATTGTGCAGATATTTTATATGACTCTTGGTCCCCAGCTATGACTGTAAGTTCAATTTGCATCAGCATTCTATCTATGCTGTCAAGCTCCACCGCGAAGGTTTGTCCAATTTTCAACTGTCGGTTTTTCATCTCTGAATCGAAATTGTTGTTGGACATTGATCCCTTTGAACTTTGTTGCGCGCAGCAACGTCCAGCCGACAACGACCGCTACGTGAAGAACTGTAAGAATGGTAGATCTCCAAAGGAGACGAGATGGTGGTTCCACGATGATAAAGTGTAAATGCAGATGCAGATGTAAACCTGTAACTCAACCTCGCTCTATCCTATAGGTCGGAGGATAAAACAAAAACCCCCCAAAAATTGAAACAAATGTTCAACTGCTCTGGATGCCATGCTGGCATCATACGTTCTGTAGCAGCTAATGTTGGTATATATTGTGTTCTCTCTCTCTCTCTCTCTCCACCCAAACTGCATGTAATTGTCTCATTTGGATTCTATCAAACTTGCATCATATTGTAACCTACTCAAATTCTAAGTTTCACTCCTTTATTATTCAGTTAATCAGACATTTTGAGGCTAACAGCTTACATGTGGTTAAACCAGCTTTTTAAGTTTGGATTTAGAATATTTGAATTGAATGTTCACAATTTTATTATAATAACAAAATTTTCTATTAACGAAATATACGATGTTATTTCTAAAATTCACTGCCTTCTATATTAAATAAAAAGGTTTTTTTTTTTAAGCTATATTAACTAAAAAGTGAATTATAGACTTAATATGATTACTATTAAATAAAGTATCAAATATAGAAAGTTAATAATATACTATGTTTTGAGATGATGAAATGCAGCTTTATTAGGCATGTGTGAGTTGTAACTCTCTTGTGATGTGTTTTCTTTGGTTGGTAAATTTTTCACGAAAAAAAATCAAGGATTAAATATCTATTTTCTTTTCTTTCATTTTCTATAAAAGAGAATTTTATCATTTCTCATTCTTTTTTTCACTCCAAGAAGAGATAATATTATCCATCCACTTTGTATGTGATAAATTTATCAATCAAAGATAACAAATCTTTAGAAAAATAATTTAAAATTTTGAAACTTAATGAGTTTGTTAATCTTAATGAGCCGAGTATTATCGGGCATGAAACTAACTAGCTTAATGAGCTTGTTAATCAGCTACTACTGAGCTTAATGTTATCAAGCATGACTAAGAGGGTGTTTGGCTAAGCTTATTTTAAAGAGCTTATGACTTATAAGCTCTTGGAGCTTATAAGATGTTTCAAGAGCTTATAAGATGTAGTTTCTTAAGATCTTGTAAGTTATCAAAGTGTTTGGATAATTGAGCTTATAAGCTAGAAATATAGTAATTTTTAGTTAGAGAGATAAAATTAGAATGATATATAATGAAAATAAAAATCATAGTTGAGTTGTTTTTGTAAAATAAGTGTTTCTTATAAGAAAATGAAAAAATATGTTGGGGTAGATGAACTTATTTTTTGGGGAGCTTATAAGCTCTTAGAGCTTAATTTTACAGTTTATAAGCTCTTTGGGAGCTAATTTTGTCAAACACTTTGAAGGAGCTTATAAACTGTTTTAAAGAGCTTATAAGCTCAGCCAAACACCCTCTTAATTAATTAACAAGCTTTACCAAACGACTCCAGCAATTAAAAACAACAATGGAAGTAAAATAGATGAAGAGACAATGTTAATTTTCAGTTTGTAAGTTATAATTACAACTTGTGAATGCCTTAAAGACTAAAATAGTAGTGCTATAAATTACAAAAGGATCCGACCGAGAAAATAATAAGAAAATAACACAATCTCACAACTGTTTAAACAAAAACTAAATAACCCAAAAAAAAAAAGTTGCGTAGAATATTATCTGAAGAATCACAACCATAACGAGGCAGCCAACAGTCGATTTTATGATCTCTCTTGTTAATTGAGTGTGAGATATATATTTTATTGTCAAGATAAGATCTCTTTTCTTACGAAGATAAAGACTCCTTCCTTGTAGGACATGAATTCTTATTCACCCTTCTATGCATGGAAATTTTCCTACATTAAATAATAAATTCGACAAAATATATAAACAATTGTGAAATAGTCAAAATAAAATATACATGGACGTAACAAGCATGCTGATTAACAGTGTTTAAAAGTTTTTGAAAAAGGAGTTGCTTTTATCATCCTATAAAATTACAAAGTGCTACTATTTGTATAGTATTAGTAAGCATGCATACATGATACATGTACAGCCCAAATAAAGGCGATTGTAATAAGCATGAACGGATGGATCTATCAAGGGTGCCTCCAATACTTGGAATGAGTTTCAGCTCTCAAGCCGCCACATCATCTTTTTCAAATTCACCTATTTTTTTCTTTAATTTTTTTTAGAGGCAAATCTATGACATCTACTCTAACAATAAAATTTGTTTCTAAATTTTTGAGGGTGGGTCACACTATAATATACACTACATTTTTATATCTTTACATATGTTTCCCCAATTAACTTTGTTTGCATTGTTATTTTACATATTTTGATTTCATGTTTAATTTAAAATTTTTATATTTAATGATTTAATATAATAAAATAAATGGCTTTATAATTAAAATTACATTACTAAAATTGAAATTACATTAATTGGAAGCACATAACCATAATAATTCAGATTAATATTACTTAATTCTAAGGATCATTGGCAATTAATTGTGCCCAAATATATTGTGTCAAATCGTGTTGAAGTTGGAGATGAGCTTTGTGATTTTTGAGATAATTTCAAATGCTTCCCAATTATTTGTATTCATTAGTATTGGTTGTTGAGGAGTTACATCTTCTTTAGACCAGTTGATCGCTTTTTCACCGTCATTATCAATAATCTGTTGTGCAAAATAATATATATGAGTATTATGTTGCGAAGATCTTCCTTGAAATAAGATTGTGTGGAACTTCGATCTACTGCTCAACGAACTTGTAACACTTCAAACGCTCATTCGATGTCTTTTCTTGCAATCTCTTCTGATCAAATTTTTTTGTCTATACGGGCCGAGTACCTCTTGACGAATGTAGCCTATGTCGGATAGATTTCATCTCTCAGATGGTACCCTTTGTTAATTATACGTCTGATCGTTCATTCACCAAGAATTGAAATGGTGGAGCATTTTATTGAATGAATGAATTAAATAATGGAGATTGATCAATGAATGAATTGAAATGGTGGAGCATTTTATTGAATGAATGAATTAAATAATGGAGATTCATCAATAAAACACTAGTAATAAAATACCGCAATTAAATGATGAAATTATAACAATATAAAATAAGCATAGTATCATATCCACAACTATTGACAAATTCAAAATATAATGAATAATTTAACACGTACACCCAATTAATATTCAAGCAACTACTCCCTCCGTCCACTAATTGTTGGCCTAGGAGGCAAAACACGGATTTTAAGAAAAAGTGTAGTGAGTGGAGAAAGGGACCCACAAAATATATTGTTTATTAGTTGAGTGGAGAAAGGGACCCACAAAGTGTATTGTTTATTAGTTGAGTGGAGAAAAAATGTATTGTTTATTGGGACCCACCAATTAAAAAATTATAAAGACTTACTATAAATGGGTAGGACATAAATTGGTGGACGGACCCAAAAGGAAAGTAGGCCAACAATTAGTGGACGGAGGGAGTATTTGATTTGTCGTTCTCCACTTCTCCTTCTCAGCCCACTCGATCACCGCCGCGTAGATATTATGAAGTATTTATTTTCGGCTCCACCCATTATAATTTGGATCTGCCCCTACATGCGTAACCGCAAGAACTAGCTAGTTGTTTCTTCGTTTTTTCTTCTTGAGTCAATTTTTTACTTGGCTCTATTTCATAACTAGCATGTAGTCCCAAATCTGTCCATGCAGTTTCGATGAGAATAATTTGACAATAAAATTTATAAGTAAGAAATTATATCAATTGCTTGTAAATTATCTTATACTTCATTCGTACTAATTCAATAGGCCACAAAACTTGAGCACATATATCAAGAAACTAATAGTTTATAATAAAATAGGAGAGAATGTAAATTTTTATGAGGATATATATATTAAAAAGGTAAGAAAGAAAAATGAATATATTCTTTTCTAAATGAGAAGAGAGGTAATTATGTGTGGGTCACGATGATATGATGTAAATAATGAGTTATGTAAAATTATTTGTTATGCATTAGAAGTAACCTATTGAATTGGGACTAGGAATGTCAATTCAGTCCGAAATCCCTGGGCTAACCCGATTAACCCGCCAATCTAAGAGGGTTAGGGCTCAAAATTTTCAACCCGATAAAAATTACAATCCGATTGCTCATAACCGAATAGCACGACACCAGATAGGGTCGGCCCAAAATTAACCCGAAACCCTATAGAGCTGACCCGAAAATAATGTGCTCGCTTGATTATATGAAAATTTCGTTATTTGATTTTCAATTTCATTACTTTTCTTATGAAAATTAGTATAATAAGATAATTTTTCTAAAAGTCTGTGAAATGCATTTTGATTCAATATTAAAAATTCAATATTAGAAAGTTATACTCATCATTTCACTTTTCTATATTTTTAATCCAATATTTAACATAAAATATTTAGATGTAAAAATTAAAAAATGATACTTATTTAATAAAAATATTGCATCTTTATATCTCTAAAACTTGCATAATAGTTATTATTTAAGTCGATGTTGAAATATTACTTATTTATCCATGTATTTATTTATTATAAATATAATATTGTCAAGAGAAATATGTTAATTAATTTTTTGAATAAATTTTTGAATCCGACTAGCCCGATGAGCTAGCCCGAAATACAAACATTTAGGGTTAGGGTTAGCTAGCAAAGTAGCAATAGTGCTACTTTATTTTCTATACATTTCTTAATTTTTGTGTCTAAAAATAATGAGATATTTATAATGGGACGGAAGGAGTATAAGTATCATATTCTACTATTACCCTGAAATCGATTACTAATAAGGCAAATCAAATTTTATAACACAAGAATTTTATAATAAGTATATAGATAATGTTTTATTAGTTTCTTCTTTTCCCTAGCTAGCAAAGTAGCAATAGTGCTAGCTGAAGTACGTGTATCTGGAAAATTTTGAAGATAGAAAGTAATGAAAAATATAAATTCAATTTCCAAAATTTTAGACGTACTTGGAAATTTTTAAAGACTAAAACTAGATGAAAAATATCAAATTTCAATTCCAACTTCTTGTATGAATCTGACAAATTTGAATGAAACATACTCTATCCGTCCACAAAAAATGTGACATAATTACTATTTTGAGTGTTCATATATAAAAAATGGGATCTTCTTTTTTAGTATATGAGCCTACATCTTTTCTTTATTTGTTTTATACTTACAAATACTTATTATTAACAAAAAAATATTTTTGATTCAATTTCAGTCACTCATTTTATGAACGGTGAGATCATTTTTCTATTATATAAAAAACATTATTCTTTTATTAAAATCTATGCCCAAAAAATATGCTCTATTTTTTTTGGACGGAAGAAGTATGTGATATTTAAAATTTAACTTATATTGTGTGGCATAAGCCTGTTGATTAATGTGATTGTACGACAGTTTTAATTTGTTGGATGTGTGTGGGCCTTGAGTTGAGTTCATAAATTGATGAACAAAGCTACAAAACTAGAGTGTGACAAGTGGAAGTGGTCAAAATCTACAGAAAATTTGAAATGATTATTACAGCCAACCAAATCAGTGTTGCCCAGAATCTATGATCAAGCTCATCACCAATCCTACAAATATATGTATATAAATCTGTACATATTTTTTGCAAATTTTAATTATTATATATTTTTTCCAATGGCGATTTTGCAGGGTCCTTTCAACATCCTATAATGGCTGATATCAACAGCTGAAGAGAAAAATGAATACAATCAGACAATATTGAAACTCAATGCAAAACACACACACAATTTGCTTTCCATTTGGCTTTTTGTACACCACATGAACATCCCAATAGGGGAGATGATCTCTCAACCCGGCCCACCCAATAATATGAACCCGACCCGAAGATGAGAGACACCCCCAATCCCCATCTTATATTGGATCCTCAACTCCTTTTTTGGATTCCACGAATCTGGAGTATTACTATAAATTCCGAATCCGGATTTAGACTAGATATGATCATGAATCCATCTACATATATAATTTTTATTTTTATGGAACCTTAGCATTAATCAATTGCTATATATTCTTTTTTATTTTATTTTTATTTTGAAGTAACCCCTAACATTAACCATCTAATCAGTTCGACTAATGTTAAGCTTTATAAGTGTGATAAGATAATGGATGTTGGAAGTAAGAGACCCTTGCCAATAAAAATGGTGCTGACGATTGACGAATTGTTGATTGACACACACGATAGTGGGGTTTCAAATTTGGATTTTGTCTTGAGGGTGATGACAAACTCATCGCTCAAAATTGTGTGACAGTCGAGGAAAAGTGTGTAAACATTGTAGTATTTTACATTATTAATTTATTATTACATTTTTTTTTCGTTACACACTCTTTCACAATTGCATAATTTTCACATTGTTTGCAAAAATAGTGTGTAACAATGTAAAATACATTCACTACAAAAAAAAGTTTATATTATGACATGAGGCTTCGTAGCTAATATTCGTGTCATAAAAATTAGTGGCGTTTAATTGAAAGTGTAACTATTATTGATTAGGTACATCATCAAATGTCACTAATTTTTATGAAAACTTCATGTCATTAGTGGATTTTTTTATAGTAATTTTTACTATGATATTTATAATTATTACACAAGTTATTTTTTAAGAAAATCATTAAAGACATATTGATATATTTACACAAAAAAATACTCCCTCCGTCCCAAGCCAATAGGCTCAATTACTTTCGGCATGGAGATTAAGAAACTCACTTTATGATAGATAAATGGTGTGGTCCACAAAAAATTAACCTTTTAAGTATTCCCTTATTTTATTTTTAATCATATTTGTTTCCTAATCTCATTTTAACCGTCCCTGTTCTCGCCGCCTTTGAACCCTAAATCCCAAAACCCAGATGCCCTTCCCCGCCTCTCACTCCTGTTGTAATCTGGCAACAACATCCCCAAGCCGAGGTCGTCGCACCTACTCCCTCATCTCTACGGCGGCAGCGTCGCCTTCGACCCTTGCTCAGCCCGACGGACAGCAGCGGCTCCGTGCCACCGCCGCGCCCCAAATCCTCCAGTCCTAGCCCTCTACAAATCCCAGCCCAATTCACCTCTCCTTGCTTCGATTCCCGGCGACAGCAACTGAAAACCAGCCATCGCCGCCTGAACCAAGCCCCCCTCTCACTTTCTTCAAGGTTACCACCGCTGCCTCTGAAGTCTCCGGCAAAATCACTATGAAACGCTAATCACAGACCGACTCCGTCGCTGCCTCTGTCGCGGCCACCATGGATGCTCCGTCTCGCTCCCCTCGGACGGCCGCCGGCTTCACCAATCCTCGTCCCTCTCAAACGCGTTGCCCCAACTCTTCTCACTCTATTCGATTCCTCTGCAGAGGTAGAGAAAAAGGGTAAAGAGGAGGCAGCTAGGGTTTGCGCCGGCTAGAGAGGTGGTTGTTGTCGCCGGAAATTGAGGAGAGAAGGGAGGGAGGTGGCTGTTGGAGAGAGAGAGAGAAAATGGCGGAAGAGGAAATTGGGAGAATGGGTAGATTAGGGTTTCATCAAGGGGATAATATCCCCTTTAATTAAGTAACTAATGATTTTTATTAAAGCTCTAATTATTTCTAATTTTAGACTGGGGCTATTGGAGTGAGACGTCCCAAAAAGGAAAATGAGTCTATTGGAATGGGACGGAGGAAGTATATATTAATTTTGTTACTTTTATCTTATGGGTAATTTTTTTTTGTTATATGAAATGGGATAGAGTGGTTAATTAACTTTTTCAAGAGATACTCAAGTTTTACACGAGGATAGAAGAGTCAAAATGGATCGAGTCGAGTACTCTACTTGTAAATTGTAGGTACCCAAACCCGAAATTCACTGTATTTTACTACCCGCACTCGACCCGCAAATCACTATGGGTACCCGAGTGGGTACTCAGTCTATCAAGTTATATATATTCTTGAAATGGACTATCAATCAGCGTATTTCCACCTCTTGTCTTGAATCGTGCGTTTGATCGGTCGCTTGCTGGTAGTATTATTCATCCCCGTTTTTTTTTTTTTGATAAATTTACAATATTAGATAAAGAAATTAAATGGCCGCGCCACAGGAGACTCGAACCCAAGACCTTTTTGGCCTTAGGCATTAACCCCTTACCGCTTGGCCAACACACGCACACAAGTGAAGTTTAGTTATAGTGGGAAAATTACAAATTTTATTGCCAATCAATTATCTAAATTTTTCTAATTACTTCATTACGAGAAATATGTCGTTCTTGTAGGGGCTCTGCCATACTTTGTTTGTGTTCCTCTCGAGAAAAGAGAGAGTTTATGGGTAAATCTAATCCTTTTGGGCTTCTAAGAGAAAGATTTAGATGTCAGCCTATGAAACTCATATGCTTGTTCATCCAAACAAATATTCAGCTTGCCATTTTTCAAGACTTCAGGGATGCACGTATAAATTTGTGTTCTGTTTAAAGTTTAATTATTTAGATTTGTTTTAATTAATAAATAATTAATTTAAAAAAAAATCGAATATTTGGGTATACTCGCAAACTCATCGTATATATATACCCAATATCTACAAATATGGCCTACACAATACCCGCACCTAACCCGCTTCACAATTCTACTGGGTATTTGGTACCCGAGCACGTACAAGCCGGGTCGGATCGCGAATGCCCGAAACCCGCAATCCGTTTTGACGCCCCTAGCATTATATATGGATTTGGGTCCTTGTTGATCTTATGAATCTGAATTTGGATTCCAATTTTTTGAATTCGGTTGATTTGAACCGAAGATCTAATAAAAAATTAGATCTGAATTTGGATCATATAGGATATGGTCCAGATTCGATCGATTGCCATATTTGGCTATAACAATTTTCTTTTGCGTATGTCTAGATACACGAATTTTTACCAAATTCTAATTTTGTATATAAATTAAAAATTCTGATTCCAAATATACAAAATTTTCAATTACTACCCCTAATTAATATTGAAATGGACCCTTGAAATATCTGCTTGACTTAAATGGCTGATGTAATAAATAATTAAATAATTTAGATAGTCTACGCCACTTCAATTAACTCATGATTGTACTAATTTGCCACTTCAGTCTTCAGCTTGTCATTATGACATTAATTCGTCGAAAATTGATAATCATATAAAATCATTGAATGTTAGAATATCTCAAGGAAGGAAGAATTTTTAGTTCATTATTGCAAGACCATTAAATAAATATTCATGTATTTATATACAATTACTCGTTTTCTTTTTGTGTCTTCGTTATATCAACTGTAGAAGAGGCCGGCCGACTATGTTTCTTTTTCTTGTTTTTGTAATAAACTATTTTCTCCATCTCACATAGGCTAGTGTAGATTCTTCTTTACTTTTTTCTTAGCGTCCCAAATGTTCAAACTTCATATTCTTTTTAAACTCTAAACTAATGTTTTCCTTTTGTAATAAACCAAAATTGAAATAAAGAAATCACATTAATTTGGTGGGATAAATCCGAGCTTGAATTTCTTACAAGATCTCATCTATAAAACAAGAATCGTTGATAAATCTCAATCTGTGGTGCTGCTGCTGCTGCAGCAACACAGTGAAGTCATTTTTAGCAACATGCAGCATGCACGATCCTCCATAAATCCACGGTCTTTGAATAGCAAAGGAGATTAAAAATTGATGAGAATTGGGCATGGATTGATTGTGTGCTTTAATCGAGGAAGCCTCAAGAATTTGTGAAAATCAGACTGAAATGTGCTTTTTTTGAGTGCCCCAAAGAAATGGCGCAGCAGGAAAGTAAAGCTGCGAGATTGCTGCTTTTAGCTTGGTTTGTAGTCAGTGAAGAAGAAGCGTGACAAATTTTTCCCCTTGTCATTTTTAGCATTTTTACTTATTTTATTTCTATGCTTCTTTAAGCTCTCTCTTCTTAGCTTTTATAGCTCTCAGCTTTCTGCCATATGGTACCAATAGACTTCAGAAAAAGAACCCCTCCCCAAACAAAAACACACACCCAATGTAAATATTGTAAAAGAAAAGAATCTCTATCTCTCTTTTCTTTTCTAGATTATTACTAAGTTTTGTAGGTATGTTTGTCCCAAAACTTGTAATAATACACTGCGAACGACATTTCTTCTTCATCGTTTCTTGCTATTGATTTCTGTGAAGAAATATATAACACATTGTTCTCGTACTTGCATTTATATCAGGAGCTAGCTTTTAATTGTTTCTCAAGATTCAATGGTTTCAGAAGATTCATCTTTCCCACATTTTGATGCTTATTCAAGCTCCTCACTGCCTCTCAGCATCCAGTCTCTCTCGGAAAGAATGTCGCGCTCCATCGACATCGGCCCCGATCGCCATCTCATCGATCTGCTGGGCAAGTCCAACGAAGCATCTCAGAGGCTCTCTCTCTCACTAGGCGGGGGAGAGAGAGGCCTGAACATGAACCCTGCAGCAGCCTACCTCATTGCCATGAAGGAAGGCTGTGATCAGATGGGGTTTGACGACTACGACTACGCTGCCATGAACCAGCCATATGGGAATCAGTCTTTCGCTGCTTCCATGATGGGGAGCTCCAAATACCTGCAGGCGGCTCAGTCCCTTCTTCAGGAGATGCTGAGCGTCGGCGGCGAGGGCGTGGATACGAGCAGCCGTCGATACATGGATAGGTTGAGCAGGCGACGCCTCTCGGCGAAGCTCAAGGCGGAGCTCTCCAGCTGTGAGTTGCTGTGCGAGAAGCATGGAGAGTATGTGAAGCTGGTTAAGCTGATTGGGTTGCTTGAGGAGGTGGAGAGGAGATACGATGAGTACTGGGAGCACATGGAGGAGCTGGTGCATTCATTCGAGGCGATTGCCGGCAGTGGAGCGGGGAAATCCTACACGGCGCTGGCCCTCTTAGCCATGTCGAAGCATTTCTGCCGCTTGAGGAACGCCATTGTAGCTCAAATCCATGTGACCAAGCACAAGCTCCTCAAGGACATGTCGAGGTTGTCTCAGCTGAGCCTCATGGATCACAATCGAGCCATTCATGCTTGGAGGCCACTCAGAGGCCTGCCGGAGAACTCTGTCACTATTCTCCGCGCTTGGCTCTTCGAACACTTCCTGCATCCGTACGCGCTTCATTTTCAACGCTTCCATCACTTCCTTTCTTATTATTCATATATATCTTGGATGTTTTTCACAGCTATCCTAATGACTCCGAGAAGCTCATCTTGGCATCCCAGACAGGCTTGTCCAAGAATCAGGTAGCTCCTCAACAGATTTCATGATTTATTTGTAGATTGGATTGAATGATTTTGAGGTTGCAGGTTTCGAATTGGTTCATCAATGCTCGAGTCCGGCTGTGGAAGCCCATGATTGAAGAGATGTACAAAGAGGAGTTTGAAGAGTCTTCCACAGAATCTGATCAATTGTTGCCACCTGACTTAGCTGATTGATCATATTGCCAATTTGTATCTTAAGCTTGTTTCTTGCATGCCAATATGAGAATTAATTTCATGTCAAGTCGTTTCCGATTTCACTACATCAATATCGTATCTTGTACTGAACAAATGAAAATTATGTACCTTTTCAAAGATATATATATATATAAGAGTTGTTTTCGTGAGAACATAAAATTGAACATATATTGCTTCAAAAAAAATAAAAAATTGAACATATATAATCATTGCATTCATCGTAAAATTAATTATATTAATTAAAAAAAAATGAAATTTTCGAAAATTCAATCCCAATAATGCATTGCTTTTATTCGTAGATTTATCCTTATATTTTTTTTTCCAACTTGCTCCCTATCGTAACAAAAATAGATTAGGTCACCCAAATGACTAACATATATGCCTTCCAACTCAGTCAACAAAATTACAAATTGTATTTCCTTTTTTCTCCCCCAATTTGAATGTTCTTGCCTCACACACCAGATCCAGCCTCCCACCTAAAAGGAAGAAGAGGAAAAAGGGTAATTTCGTTGATAAGATTGGAAGGCTTGTTAGTCATTGGGCGATCTCATCAATTTTTGTGAACAAGACGGAGCAAATTGAAAAATAAAACAAAATGATAGAGAGTCAGTAATTTTTTTTGCTATAACCATTTGAAATGTTTTGAAATTTAGTTATTAAAATACGATTTTACTAATGAGAAAAGAGAGAGAGAGAGAGAGGGAGAGAGAGAAATACAAATACAAACAACCCTTGAGAAAATGTTTTGAAACTTAGTGAACTCAAACAATATGGCAAAATTCCGAAGAGTTAATATGCTAAGTAATGCTTTAACTCATTTCATATAGTAAAAGGAAAATTTATTTATAAATATAAAATATTGAAAATAATAATTTTTTGGTTGTAAATTTACTGATACCACCACCACCAGGTCCACCACCAAATCATGTAAAAGTGTTTAATAATAATATAAGTGTGTAACAGTGCAAAATACATTGTTGCACACTTTTCGCGACTATTACACGATTTCACTAATTTGTATAAATCGGAAATAATGTGTTACAGTGTATTTTACACTATACAAATATTTGGGTCAGAAAATGCTATTATTTCGACAATTTTATTATTAGAATTTCTTTTTATTATATGATTTTGGCTAGATTAGAGTGCTGCTCAAATTCCAAATTGAGTGACTAAACCAACGATAAGGAGCAAATTGAAAAGAAGAAAAAAAATGATAGAGAGATAACTATGTTTTGCTATAGACATTTGCAATGTTTTTTAGACTTAGTTAACTCAGACAATGTGGCAAAATTCCAAATCGAGTGACTAATTAACGATAAAGGAGTATATTAAAAAAAAAATTGAAAGAGTGCTCGATTTTATTTTTTGCTATAGACATTGGAATGTTTTTGAGAGTTAGTTAACTCCAATAATATGGCAAAAATTCCAAATTGAGTGACGAATTAACGATTAAGGAGCAAATTAATTGAAAGAAAATGATAGCGCGCTAGTTATTTTTTGCTATAGATATTTGGAATGTTTTTGAGACTTAGTTAACTCAAAGAATATGGCAAAATTCCAAATTGAGTGACTAATTAAACAATATTGCAGAACGTGGATGACATATATATCATCTGGTGCAGTTTGAGCAGGTGAAACTAAAACCAGAAACACTGTCCCCAAATTCAAAACATGACAATTGACATGGTCAAGCAAGCATAACCATGTTACTACACAAGGGGGATTTGGTACATACATAAGGGAGCTAGCTAGGAGCAGTTGATGATAATTCATGCATCACCTTCTATATAATCTCATGAATTATTCTTCATCCAATCCAACTAAAAACATTTGAATTGCAAAGAAATGGCATCTCTCCGGTTGATCCTGGCCCTCGTGGCCGTGGCCGTGGCTTCCCTCTCAGCCTCGGGGCGTGGAGGCAACACGGGCCTCAGCCCCGGGTTCTATGACCTCTCATGCCCACAGGCTAATGGGATCATAATGTCAGTGCTGGAAAAGGCCATCGCCAACGATTCAAGAGCTGCAGCTTCCTTGCTCAGGCTCCACTTCCATGACTGCTTTGTGCAGGTACATTAATTATTAGCAACAAGTTTTGTGAGAATATATACATGCATAACGTAGATTTGTATTAGGGGTGCGATGCATCGGTGTTGCTGGATGGTGGCGCGAGTGAGAAGAACTCGGGACCAAACAAGAACTCACTGAGGGGATTCCAAGTGATTGATGAGATGAAAGCTAAGTTGGAGCATGTCTGCCCTCACACAGTCTCATGTGCAGACATTCTTGCTCTTGCTGCAAGGGATTCTGTTATCCTAGTATGTCCTCTCCAAAATAAACAGATTTTAATGTAAATATCTGAGACAGATTTTGATGGATATATGTTTTGCAGAGCGGCGGACCTCATTGGGAAGTGGCGTTGGGGCGGAGGGATTCAAGAACGGCAAACCTCACCAAAGCCAACTCCGACATTCCCGCCCCCAACTCCACCGTCCAAGCACTCGTAGCAAAGTTTAAGCGTCAGGGCCTCCACGAGCAAGATCTCGTTGCTCTTTCCGGTTACTTATACTCCCCGGCCCTTTCATTTTTTCACTAAATAATTCTTTAATTTTGCTCTTATTCACTTACCACATGCATGTTTAAGAAATAATGGGTAACGAGTTAATTAATGATAGGCCATGATGGTTTTTTTGTGTATAATGAAAAGTGGGATTAAAAATAAAGAAATATGGTGAAGTAGATGAAAAATATGCAGGAGGGCACACGATAGGCGTGGCGAGATGCGCGACGTTCAAGCAGAGGCTGTACAACAAAGCGGATGTGACGCTGGAGAGGAGCTACTACAACGGCCTCAAGACGGTCTGCCCTAAAGTCGGAGGCGACAGTAACGTGTCGCCTCTCGACTTCTCGTCCCCACGGAGATTCGACAACACCTACTTCAAGCTCTTGTTGGAGGGCAGAGGGCTTCTCACTTCAGATGAAGTCTTGCTCACCGGGAACGTCAGGAAAACCGTGGATTTGGTGAAGAGCTATGCTGAGAATGAGGCTCTTTTCTTCCACCATTTTGCCAAATCTATGGTTAAGATGGGAAGGATTAGTCCTCTTCTTGGTGCACACGGCGAAATCAGGAATAATTGCCGCAAAATCAATTCTTGATTTTTTACGTATGGTTTTATGTGTTAGTTGTGTGAAGATGTATAATTCATGCATGCAATTGTCAACAAGTATTGTATTAAATAATCAAGTTTATGAAAATGTCCCTTGTATTTAAATAACATTAAGTACAAGGGACATTGCAATATCCCTTGTACTTCATGTTATTCTCATGTCATCAAGTATTAATAAACAAGTGTAAGAGTTAAAAGGTCCTCTTTTGAAGTATCTAATATATATATTTGTTATTGTTAAAAGTCACAAATTTCAATTTTACTATAATTGTGTCAAAATTAGTTTGACCGGTATTGAATGGACCTAACGCGATTTTCACCTCGACTAGGTGGGATGGGATGACCCAGCCTTCCACATTATTCAATATTTATGTTACATACTTACATGATTGAAAAAAACAACCATGCGTGGTTAGAAATTTAAAGATATATTTCTTCAAAAAAAAATTAAAAATATATAGATACATAAGCTAGTGGAAAATGAACGTAGACTATAGCTTTATGGGCAGGGCCGTCTTTAAGGGCGGGCCAATATGGGGGACGATCCCAGGGCCCATCATTTTTTAAGGCTAATTTTTTTTTACTTCTTCTTATATTTATTATTGTTATTATGGGCTTAAAATTTATTTTGTAATGTAGTACTATTATTATTATGGGCATTGAAAGAAAAAAATATGTGCATTGACTCTATCATAAAATAATTAAAAGGTCTAATACTCCCTCCGTCCACGAAATGAGTACCCATTTGTGGACGGCACGGGTTTTAAGAAATGTATGGAGTGTAGTGTGAATAGTTTAAGAGTCCCACTTTTTGAGTGTATTAATTAAATAGATGTGTGGGTACACTTGCCAAAAAGGGAAATTGGTACTCATTTCGTGGACGGACGAAAAAGGAAATATGGGTACTCATTTCGTGGACGGAGGGAGTATCATTTTTTGAAAAATATAAGAATGAAGGTTGTGATACAAGTTTGACTATTGCTAGGAGTCTTGCACCTAAGATGAATATAGAGCCAATATTTTTAACAAAACGTCATATTACTTGGAAAAAAATAATTTGATGAGGGAGAAAGTGCTGAAGTTTCATTATCACCCGAAGAGTCATTCAGAATTGAGTATTTTGTAGTTGTCGTGGACATGACCATTGCTTCTTTAAAATGTAGATTTGAAGAAATGAAATCATTTGATCATATATTTGGTTTTTTGTTTGATTCGAAAACTTTAAATCTTTGGATAGTGAAAATTAAGACATTCTTGTGTTAATTTGAAATATGTTTTTAGTACTCATGATAAAATATTCAATATTGACTTGATGATTTATTTACTGAATTAAAAATATTACAAATGACATTGCCATATAAGATAATGTCAGCTATCGAAATTTTTGAATTTGTGAAATTGCAAATTATTATCCAAATATTGCAATAGCTTAATTATAAGATCTTGTTGACTATGCATATGTTACTGTAGTTTCAGTTGAAAAAAGTTTCTCAAAATTAAAATTATTGAAGATATATTTGGCATCATCAATATCGCAATAAAGTTAAATAGTTTAACAAAATATTGAAAAAAAAATGGAGCACCTTTTTCATCACAACTGCTAATCAAATTAGTTATAGAACTAGTGTGCATCATTATAATGAAGTAGGTAACCTTTCTCCCTTCTTGACATACTGTCGTGATCTAATTTACGATCTTACACGACAATCGTTGCCAATAAAAATAAAAAGATACTAAAATAATTAATAAGAGTTTCCTTTTATGTGTACACTAAAATAGTGTCTAACTTGATTAATAGTGGGAAAGCACACACAGAAATGTCAAGTGCGCACGTGAGTGTGTAGCTCTTTATAAATAAACAAACAAATGACGCATGTGTCGACCGAGAACACGATTATGATAATAGGTGACATGCTATGTTGCACAGGTGCGAGGGGCGGGTGCGGGAGCGATACGATTCGGATGCGGGGATACAAATTTTCAAAAATTATAGGGTACGTGATCACTAAATTATTAGCAACAAATTACCGCAACTAACACGGTGCAATTGCAGCACAAAATCAGTAACCGAGTATCGTATCCACAGAGACTATTATAACGAATTACTCTAAGTAATCCTAATTAAACTATAGTAATATTCAGGCAACGAAAGGTAGAGATTGGTTGACGTAAATTAAAACGCAAATAGAAACTAATAAAAATACGTAGATAAATTCAAATATGGAAAACTCTGACCCTAGGGATGTATTTTCACCAATCAACTACATGCATTCAACCTATTGATTCAATTACCAATTTTAATCCAACCCTGATGAAAGATCACTATATTATCCACAAGCGTCTCTAACGACCACCTATGAACGTAGATTAATTAATCCCTTTTCACATTCAAGACTCCAAGGAATAAATTAACTCCCAATAGCACATAAAGAATAGCTTCCTATAGCTTCACCTATCGCATTCAAGACTCAAGGCTAACACTATATCATGCATTCCTGAATCAGTTAAACAATTATCGCATTCAAGACTCAAACTGAACAGCTAAACATGTAAATCATTGATCAGATAATTCACAAGAGATTAAGCACCAGGAATCATGAAGCATAAGTTGGAAGGCAAATTGATATCAATAAATCAAAAACACATAATTAATTAGCTATGTACAAACCCTAGGTTCAGATTAAAAGACTAGCCAGACATAATAAAATCAAACATAAACATAATTAAATTGAACGCAATTGTAAAAACGAATTGTATAAAAACCGAATTGAAACGATTGTAGCGACTTGAATCTTCAATCTTGATCCAAGCCTTGAAAACTGGAAAGCTAAAAAGTTCTAAAGCTATAAAACTGAAATATGAAAGTTGGGAACTGAAAAACTAAAGCTGGGAACCCTGAATAGGTACAAGGAAGACCTATATATAGTGTCAGGGTAAAACTACAGAGTTTGAGCTCGAAAAGGACTTTAAAAACGAAATAAAACGTAAAAAGGCGGGCTGACAGCGATCGCACGGCGGGCACCCGGCGGTCGCCGGATTCTTCACGTTTTTCCTTCATTACGCGGCGGGCGCCGCCTGATCGCCAGCCACGCCGATTTCTCGGCGGGCTGCGCGGCGGTCGCCGGCTGGGTTGCCGGCTGCTGCACAATTTTCCTTCTTCAGGCGGCGGTCGCCGCCCGGTCGCCGCGGGGTCGCCGCCGTTTCGCTGCTGCGCGCGACTTTCATGTTTTGGTCATAATTTTCTCGTCCGAACTCCGATTTATGATCCGTTTACGCTCACGAACTCGTATCGAGACAATCTACAACTTCTATTTCAGATAAGTTTTCCAAATTCGAACTCAATAAACCTGAAATTTCCTTGAAAGTTCGAATAAGAATCATGTTTCAAAAGATAAAGCAAATTAAGCATAAAACAATCATCCAACACTCAGTTTCCTATAAAATAACATCATATGAACACTAAAAACCATGGAAACATGAGTGTTATCAACTCCCCCAAACTTAAGCCATTGTTCGTCCTCGAATAATGGGAAGAATAAAATCAATAACACGAATGGGTAAGAAATCTAGTTCATCGATGCCTCCGAAAGAATAAGAATGATAGAATTCTCAAATCCTCAATAATTAAGCACAAAAATCACCAATAAACACAACTTATAGCAAAAACAACCTTGACATTCCAAACAATTGAATCTCACAAGGTATGTGTATCACTCAACTCTCAATTTGATGGAATATATAGGACGTGTATGCTCTCATCGAATTCAATGCAATGCAGATCTCTTACCATAGGCTTGCCAATCGTCTACAATCTCCATCGCTAAAAGTGTGCCAGGACTAAGATCAGAAAGGTCTTTTTCTTTGGGTTATAATGTAGGGACATTGGTTAAGGTAGGGAAATATAGGCTAAGTGACTCAAATAAATTAAGAACACCAACCTTATAACTTCACAAAGCAAGTATGGAATAAATTCCATCTTCCACCCAACTATATCACCATAATCAACACAACTCAAGGGATTTAATCATCACAAAACAGAACTAAACACTCTTTTATGCTCTCCATTTATTTCCAACAAGCAAAAAGTCGATTTTCTAACAAATATCTCAAAGTACACTCGACTTCACACTTTTTTTTTTCTTTTTTTTTTCTTCCTCGACAATTTTTTTTCTTTTGTTTTCACAACTTTTCTAGAGCTCATAAGAGTAAATAGTAACACAAAATCATCTCTTCTTCTTCACAACCCACTATGAATATTCACCACATAAAGATTCTCATATACTTCATCACCCCCTATCATCCAGCTAAAGAATAAAAGCTAAATAGGCTCAAAGTGGATAACAAAGGATAATTTTTTCAAGGACAGTGTTTGGGATAATAATGTGGCTAGCAAAAGATGGCCTAAAATCATCTCCTAATCCTGGGCACAACAGCAACCTCGACACAGAAACCATGGCAAGTTCTAGAAGATCACCACATGCAATGACAAAACTCACAACAAAGAATAAACTGTGTATGATAAACAGATATAGCTCAAAATCTCACAGGTTTATTCAACGTCTAAAAGTTAAGGTCAAAATCACTCTAAAATTATGCAAATTAGTTTCAATATGCTCAAATCATCAAAGAAAATCAAATTCCAATTTTTTTTTTCACAGAAATCATCATTGGCATCTCACCAGAAATCTAATGGAGCAATAATCATCTCAAAAACAAAACAAACACACACCACAAACCAAGCAGGATAAAATAATAAAGCTAACAAAAAGATAAAAGTGATACACATATCTACTCTCACCCCCCTCCCCCAAACTTATTACAGAACATAAGTTCGAAAATAAGTTTGGAGGGATGATGATATGTGTGTCACTACTCACAGAAAAAGCATGCTCCATGGTGATGGTATGAACAAGGCGCGAGTTCCCGCATCTTCCAAGCTCAACACTGCACTATAAACCCCAAACAAAACAACGAAACAAAAAGAAACAAAACAAAACTAAAACAACGAAAAAAACAAAACAAAGAAAAACAGTTGGGTTACCTCCCAACAAGTGCTTAATTTAACGTCTAGAGGTCGACGATACCTCAAAAACTCATGGAGGTCGGAAACAACACTCTAACCATTGGAATGCTTTTCTACTCTTGGGTGCCTTCTCCACCAAAACACTTCTCTTGGCTCGAACATCCTCCACAAGCATTGCCCCCTTCTCATTCTTGTTCCGAAAAATTCGGAATTTCACTTTCTTCTTCTTAGGGGTATGGATTTTCAAAGACCCCCCATCATGCTCCAAAAACAAACACATCTCAAAGGTCAGAACTTCTTTTGGCTTTGGAGTTTTTTTCTTGGCTTCATACTTGGGCAGCTCATTCTTCTCAACCTCTTCATCCTCCAAATTTGCTAGAAAACTGTCAGCCAAATTAATCACTTCATTCTGGGGAACTTCCTTTGGTGGAGGTTTCTTGAAAATCACAGTTTCCCCATAGGCTCCCAATGTCATCGTCCCCCTTTGCATATCTAGCTTTGCTCCACATGTGGCAAGGAAAGGTCTCCCTAACAGCAAAGGCATCTTTGGATCCTCCGGAATATCCAACACTACAAAGTCGACTGGGAAGAAAAAATCACTCACCTTCACAAGCACATCTTCCGCAACTCCTAGAGGTTTAGAGCAAGACTTATCAATAAGCTGAATTGTCTTGTTGGTTGGCTTCAAATCCCCCAGCTGCAACTTCCTATAAACTTTGAGAGGCATGACATTTATGTTTGCTCCGGTGTCACACATGACTTTCTCAAACAATGACTTTCCAATCTTCACAGGAATATTAAAGCTGCCCGGATCTTCTCTCTTTGGAGGCAACTGATACTCCTTCACTGCAAGCACCTCCTCAAATTCATTGAATGCACTCTTCTTTTCCATCACAACCTTCACAATTTGCACCTCATTTGGCTTGTTTCTCAAGATCTCCACGGAAGGAATATTCACAGCCAGCTTCTTAAATGTCTCCAAAAATTTGGAGCTTTGCTCATCTAATCTTGGCCTCGGGAATGGAAGAGGAGGAGAAACAGAAATACCTTCATCCTCAACTAAATTATCAACCACCCGGATGGAATGACATTGCTGATTTTGCTGAGGCTGTTGATGTTGGATCTTTGGATTGAACTGGGTGTTGCTAGGAAATTGGCCTGGCTTGTGCTGTGCAGCTGCTTGGTTGGCCATCTGACCAACTTGAGTCTCCAAAATCTGTACTTGCTTGGACAGTGCTGAAAAATTATTCCCAATATTTACCACCTGAGACTCCAAATTAGTCATCCTTGAACTAACAGTTGTCTCCATCCCAGTCATCTTCATTAACATCTGCTGCATCATATCCTCCATTGATACCTTCTTCGGCTCATTTATAACTCCTCTACTAGACACAGAAAATCCAGGTGGAGGCTGCAAAGCATTGTTTGGATTACCGTAAGAAAGGTTAGGATGCGGGCGCGCTCCTGGCTGAAACTGCTGCTGACCCTGCTGAAATTGTTGATTTCTGCCATACATTCCTGGCTGTCCTCGCTGGAAATTCCCATAATTTCTGCCATTCACATAATTGACATCTTCCATAACTGACGGATCTATCACAGCTTGCTCATGACGTCCAACATTCAACTCACCAATTTTTGTAGTCAGCTCTGCCAGCTGTGTAGCCATCGCTGCCTGTTGAGTAACCATTGCTGCCATAGGATCAGAACTTGACGCAGCTGCAACCTTCTTCAATTGTACTCGCTCAGATGGCCATTGGTAGCTTGTAGAAGCCATGCTATCAATAATGCTCCATGCTTCGGAACTGCTTTTCTGCAATAGAGAGCCACCTGCAGCTGTATCCATGTGCATCCTTGTACGCTCCCCGCAGGCATTGTAGAACATGATCACGAGCGTGCCTTCATCAAATCCATGGCTTGGGCACTTTCTGAGCAGCTCACGAAATCTTTCCCAGGCATCATGAATGGTCTCATCTCCTAGCTGGGAATAGGGGTGAGCAGAAACCGAACCGATAGTCAAAACCGAACCGAACCGAATCGTATTGGTGCGGTTTGGTGCCAATTCTATTGGTGGTCGGTTCGGTTCGGTTCCAAAATTCAAAAACCGAAAAAATTCGGTTCGGTTTCGGTTCTGAAGTTTTGGTTCGGTTTTGCACCGAACCGAACCGACTAATATTAATATTTTATTAAATATTTATATTTTATAATATATTTAATTTTAGTTTTAAGTTTTAACCTAGACTAAGAAACCCTAAGACTTGTTTATGTTGCTATTTGTTAAACTTTGACATTAGAATTTGTGTTTTTTGTGATGTTGGTATTATCATTGGGGATTTGACATTTGAAATTTGTGCATTTTTTACCATTTTTAATAGGTAATTTCGAAAAAAAGCAAAAAAAAAACTGCACATTTCGGTTCGGTGAACCGAACCGAAACCGACGGTTTTACCGGTTCGGTTTTGGTTCGGTTCCGAGTCCCCTATTGGTGCGGTTCGGTTTCAATTTTCACCGTCGGTTCGGTTTTCGGTTTTGAGTTTTTGGTTCGGTTTTGCACCGAACCGAACCGATGCTCACCCCTAGCTGGGAAAAGTGAGAAATCTCCGCAATGATTTTCTGAGCTTTAGAAGCAGGAAAGTATTTTGCCAGGAAAGCTCTACACAAATCCTCCCATCCAGTAATAGCACCTCTGTCCAAACTCTTGAACCACTCCTTCGCTCTGTCCCTGAGAGAGAATCCAAACATCTTCATTCTGATGGCATCTGGTGGCACTCCATTCTGCTTAATATTGTCGCAGATATCTAGAAACTGAGTAATGTGAGCATGCGGGTTTTCGGAAGCCATTCCACTAAACTGTTCAGCTTGCACCATGTTTATCAATCCCGGCTTCAGCTCGAACGTGGTAGCCTGCACAGTTGGTCCCCATCTGCCTCCTTGAAATTGATCAACCCTAGGCTGATACATGTGATTCAGTGGTGGCTCTGTTGGAGGAGCCCGGTTGCGCTATCTTTCTTCATCTAGTTGCCTCTGAAGGTTTGTCACGACTTGCACAAGAGTTTGAAGGTCCATGTTATTCTCTGCCATTGCTTGCTTTTTCTTTTCGCGGTTGTCTCTTTTGTACTGTTTTTCGATTTCCAAGTTCAAAGGTACTAGATGTTCCTTTCCTTTGGATCTCGTGATCATGCACGCCTGAGACAACAAACAAAAACAGAAATTTAAAAACTAAAAAAAAATAAAATTAAAACTTATAACGCCTGAAATAATGCTTAAGTCTAATCAGAAATATTAAAGTTAATTCTAAATAGTCCCCGGCAACGGCGCCAAAAAGTTGATCACTAAATTATTAGCAACAAATTACCGCAACTAACACGGTGCAATTGCAGCACAAAATCAGTAATCGAGTATCGTATCCACAGAGACTATTATAACGAATTACTCTAAGTAATCCTAATTAAACTATAGTAATATTCAGGCAACGAAAGGTAGAGATTGGTTGACGTAAATTAAAACGCAAATAGAAACTAATAAAAATACGTAGATAAATTCAAATATGGAAAACTCTGACCCTAGGGATGTATTTTCACCAATCAACTACATGCATTCAACCTATTGATTCAATTACCAATTTTAATCCAACCCTGATGAAAGATCACTATATTATCCACAAGCGTCTCTAACGACCACCTATGAACGTAGATTAATTAATCCCTTTTCACATTCAAGACTCCAAGGAATAAATTAACTCCCAATAGCACATAAAGAATAGCTTCCTATAGCTTCACCTATCGCATTCAAGACTCAAGGCTAACACTATATCATGCATTCCTGAATCAGCTAAACAATTATCGCATTCAAGACTCAAACTGAACAGCTAAACATGTAAATCATTGATCAGATAATTCACAAGAGATTAAGCACCAGGAATCATGAATCATAAGTTGGAAGGCAAATTGATATCAATAAATCAAAAACACATAATTAATTAGCTATGTACAAACCCTAGGTTCAGATTAAAAGACTAGCCAGACATAATAAAATCAAACATAAACATAATTAAATTGAACGCAATTGTAAAAACGAATTGTATAAAAACCGAATTGAAACGATTGTAGCGACTTGAATCTTCAATCTTGATCCAAGCCTTGAAAACTGGAAAGCTAAAAAGTTCTAAAGCTATAAAACTGAAATATGAAAGTTGGGAACTGAAAAACTAAAGCTGGGAACCCTGAATAGGTACAAGGAAGACCTATATATAGTGTCAGGGTAAAACTACAGAGTTTGAGCTCGAAAAGGACTTTAAAAACGAAATAAAACGTAAAAAGGCGGGCTGACGGCGATCGCACGACAGGCACCCGGCGGTCGCCGGATTCTTCACGTTTTTCCTTCATTACGCGGCGGGCGCCGCCTGATCGCCAGCCACGCCGATTTCTCGGCGGGCTGCGCGGCGGTCGCCGGCTGGGTCGCCGGCTGCTGCACAATTTTCATTCTTCAGGCGGCGGTCGCCGCCCGGTCGCCGCGGGGTCGCCGCCGTTTCGCTGCTGCGCGCGACTTTCATGTTTTGGTCATAACTTTCTCGTCCGAACTCCGATTTATGATCCGTTTACGCTCACGAACTCGTATCGAGACAATCTACAACTTCTATTTCAGATAAGTTTTCCAAATTCGAACTCAATAAACCTGAAATTTCCTTGAAAGTTCGAATAAGAATCATGTTTCAAAAGATAAAGCAAATTAAGCATAAAACAATCATCCAACACTCAGTTTCCTATAAAATAACATCATATGAACACTAAAAACCATGGAAACATGAGTGTTATCAGTACGATTCGTGAATGATACGTCTGTTATATTTATATATATTTTATTATATGTGACCAATCAAATTGAAAAAAGAAAAGAACATTCACAAATTAAATATTGCATTGCAAATATAAGTTAAAGTAAAAGTTTGAATAATGAAGTTCTTCAAATATTGCAAAAGAGCCCAAAAATAATGAAAAAAATCGCATTGCAAATATAAGTAAAGTAAAAATTTCAATAAATTGCATGTAAAAGTTTCAAATTGCATGTAAATATAAATAAAAAATTACAAAAAAGCCCAAAAAATAATTGAAAAAATTGCAAAAAACTTAAAAAATAATTGAAAAAATTGGAAAATAGCCCAAAATGCACCCTAAACGCACCCTATTCGTGGGTGCGCGAATCGGATTCGCGAATCCCTTTTTTTTTTGAGGGGATTCGCCACCTGGCGAATCCCACGCGAATCGCACCCGCACTCTACGCGTATCCGATACTGCACTGTGCTATTTTTTGAAGAATCCGTGCATCATAGGTGACATGTGATTAATTGAGGGCGTGATACAAAAAAAAAGGTAAATATCATAAAAACCCCTGAAGTATACTCGTTTTATCAAAAATACCCTGAAACTTTCAAAATGTTCTCTAAACCCTCAAACGATCAGGTTTTTATCAAATATATTCAGCATCTATTTTTCGGTCACCAAAAATGTGATGTGGCTCGCCGGATGCCACAATATAATTTATATTGTATTTTTTTAAAGTTCAATGGCAAAAACGACGTCGTTTCGTACCATATCATTTAAAAAAAATCCACTCTGAAATTTAAAATTCACTCCTATCGTGTTTGAAATTCACGCTAATCACCTATAATTAGGGATAAACACGATAGAATATGGTACGAAACAAAGTCATTTTTTCCGTGTCATTTTAAAAAAATAGAATATAAATTACATTGTGACATCTGGCGAGCCATATCACGTTTTTGGTAATCGAAAAATAGATGCAGGATATATTTGATAAAAACCTGATAGTTTGAGGGTTTATAGAACATTTCAAAAGTTTCAGGGTATTTTTGATAAAGTGAGTATAAACCACCGAGTTTCTTCAGGCTAGGCCTATCGGGTTACGGATTATTCGGGTGTGGGCTAATCGGATTAAAAAGAATTTCAGGTTAGAAATTTTCAACTCTAACCCTAAATATTCGAGTTTCGGGCTAACCCATTGGGCTAGTCAAGCTCAACAATTTATTTTTAAAAATTAGCTAATATATTTATTTTGATAATATTATATTTGCAATAAATAAATACAAGCATAAATATATAACATTTCAACATCGACTTACATAATAACTAATGTGCAAGTATTAAAGATATAAAGATGCAATACTTTTATTAAATAAGTATCGTTTTTTAATTTTTACATCTAAATATTTTATGTTAAGTATTGGATTAAAATACAGAGAAGTGAAATGATGAGTACAACTTTCTAATATTGAATCAAAATACATTTCACAAAAAAATTATAATTTTCATAAGCAAAGTAATGAAGTTAAAAATCAAATAACGAGAAAATTTTCACATAATCAAGCGAACACATTATTTTCGGGTCAGTCATATAAGGTTTCGGGTTAGTTTCGAGCCGACCCTACGGATGTCGGGCTATTCGGTTACGGGCTAATCGAGTTGTAATTTTTATCGGGTTGAAAATTTTCAACCCTAACCCTCTCGGATTGGCGGGTTAATCGGGTCAGCCCACGGGCTTCGGGCTAGATTGACATCCCTACGTGTAACACGATTAATTTAAAGTATTAAAGCTTGTTCGTTTTAATAAAAGTTAATTATAATTTATAATGCGAATTTTAGAGTCATTTATAAAAATGACTTGAATTTTAAAAAATAATAAAAAATAGTATAAATTTTGAAATCATTCATAAAAATCGCATAAACTTTAAAAAGTACGAAAAATGATATAAACTTTGGAGTCATTTGTAAAATGACCTGAACTTTGAAATCATTTGTAAAATGACCTTAACTTTAAACTATGCAAAAAATAATTTGAATGTTGAAGCTTTGTAAAAAAAGGTCCGCACTTTCATAACTAGAAAAAATGACTTGAATTATGATGACGTATAAAGCCCAAAATTGATATGAAAATTATGTGAAAATTCTAAGTTCATTTGGTGTATTTCCAAAATACAAACAAAATTTAAGAATTATTTTTTACTATCAACCATAACTTGGCTTAAACAATTTTATTTTTTCTCGCAAAAAAATTGTATTGTCATGCTCATGATAATACAATGAATAATTTATGAAATACTAGCTGATTTTCCTTGTTGAGGAATGTCTTCAATTCAACTCAAAAAAAAAAAAAATCACTGTTTGTGCATAATTAGAATTTTATGAGCCCGAAGTTTAAAAAGTTGTGTTGTCAAGAGTATTTTGCATGAGAGTAGGATTCATGTGAGAAGAAAATTATTATATTTTGTTAGGAATATTCCAAGTGAATTTAAAATCAACATAATTTTTACATCAACTTCAAGTTTTTCACGTTGTCATAGTTCGAGTTCGAAAGTGTAAGACCATGTCATTTTTATAACTTTTGTAAAAGTTTAGGCTAATTTTTTATTTAGTAAAGTTCGTATCATTTTCACAAATAACTTCAAAGTTCACGTCATTTTTTGTACTTCTTAGAATTCATGCCATTTTCACAAATGACTTCAAAATTTAGATTTTTTTTTTGTATATTTTAAGGTTTGAGTATTTTTTACAAATAACTCCAAATTTTGTGACATAAACTAGAATTAACCCTTTCAATAATGCGTTGATTACTTCTTTTACCTTAATTAGCCTCAATATTGTTAATTATCATCTTTGGAAGTATGCATGTTTGAAGTGATTTTTTTTTAGGCGATGTATGTGAAGTGAAATTAAGTACTACTAGTATTTTACAAATGACAATGAGAGAAGAATTGGGATCAATTTTGGTTGTATGGCATGTAGATATTTAATTGATGCTATTTTAGGTTGTGTGAGTTAGGTGTCGGCACGCCGATTATGTTAAACTTATTGACTTGATCTCACTTAAAATCTTTTTTATGCTCAAATTAGAATTAGATCTAAATTATTCGAAATATTTAGTGAATGGTCGAAGAAGAAGTAGACTTAGGTGACCCTATCATATTGCATGATCCGATTACTCGCATTCAACATGAAATATGCTTACTTCTCGCAAACAGAAGTTGGAATTCTCAATTTATTCCGCCTTTTCCTACTAAAAATATTCTTAAGGTATTTTAGATTTGTCCAATAAAATATATTATCTATTCTTAATTAATAATATAATAATAGATTCTCGAACTATAATTAATTAAGTTTGATTTTCTATAATCACGTGATGATATATTTCTAATATGACGTAAAAATTTGAAGACTCGATTTAATCAAATGAAAAGTTGTAAGTTCTATAGTAATTTATTATCAAGTTCAAAGAATTAACAAAAAATTCGTAACTTAAAAAGCAAAGTATTATTCTCTTAGTCATATTATAACCAATCAATTCAAATATATATTATGAAAATGAAGAATCAGTGGAATTGGAGCATAATCCACTCGTTGGGTGCGATACACATCACTCTACAAAATCTAAAGTGGAAGAAGGCACAAGATTGTGTTCCACGTGTACAGCTGAGGGGTCACATGATTCTCTTGTCACATGACACGGGTCACGTGCGATAAACAATTACGAGCCACACATGTGTGGATTAGATCACACGTTTTCGATTATAAGAAAAAGAAAATCTAAATTTATCCCAAGTGCAACTTAAACACAAAGCTTTTCAATATTATTATTATAATTATTATTTCTTGCACACAGACAAAAGGCCTAATTAATCTGCACACAAAACTTAAAAAACGCATCGTTTTAGCTCTCTTCCTCTCACAATTCTCTCACTCTGACGAGATGACCTCCGCTTCCGCTTCCTCACGCAAGGTCATTGTATTCAGATTTATGTGTGTTCATAGCATTGATTTCTTATTCTTCTTTCTTTTCAATTTTGGAAAAATATTGTTGTATTGAATTATTTCATTTCGGGGACTGATATTTCGGGGGAGAAGGCATTGAGCAAGATCGCGTGCAACCGGTTGCAGAAGGAGCTTGTAGAGTGGCAAGTGAATCCACCAGCCGGTTTCAAGCATAAAGCTACTGATAATCTCAAGAGGTTTTTTTTTTTTGCTGAATTTATATCTATTTTGCTTATGATTAATAAATTTGAAATCAGATGTTTTTGGCATTGTCTGATTGTGTTTTGGCATGATTAGATGGGTAATTGAAGTCAACGGGGCGTCGGGCACGCTCTATGCCGGTGAAATGTACCAACTTCAAGTTGATTTTCCGGAGCATTACCCCATGGAAGCGCCACAGGTATGTTTTGGATGGACTCAGTTTTTCATTGTCTTTGAGTTTTGTGTGTGATTGCTGGGTACACTGTCGCGAAAATTGGAAATTTTTGCATGTCGCAGAGTGTGATTGAAGGAGTTCTTCTTCTAGAGTTTGGCTGTATCTAGTGAATTGATTTTTCTTGTATCTTCGGCAGGTTATATTTGTGCCTCCGGCTCCTATGCATCCTCACATTTATAGTAACGGGCATATATGTTTAGGTTTGTATCCTATGCAGTTCTTCCTCCTCTCTCTCACTCTCTGCTAAATTATACTTGATATCTTGTTAATTCTTTATTCTTGGATTTTTTTTTCTTGGTTGATTACTGTTTTGGTTTTGAGTGGTGTGATCTTTGTCTTTGAATGATAGACACTAGTGTGTTGAAATACTACACGAGTTGATTTAAAGTAGCATTTCGACTTCCGGTTCTAACCAGTAAAAATCAAAACTCTTGTTATTTTCGTCTTTGGAAGTGTTTTTGGAGAAAACTGAATTTGGCACTGCAACATGGTTAGTTGCTTAATTTGCTATTGGCAGCTTTGGTACAAAGCCTGATACAATACTTTCTTTACAAGCACTTGTATTTGTTGTGAATAGATTAATTTAGAAAGACTATTTAATGAACTGTCAGTGTCAACTTATATCTGCTAGGACATTTAAACTTTTTGAACCGGATTATTGTATATTGTAGTGGTCTTGAGCATGTTCTGTTTCTTTTTCATTGTACTTTTATGTTATAAGCATTATCAAGGTTGAATTTTTTTACATTGCATATAAATTGTAAAAGATATGTTTATATGTTCATATAAATTAAGCATTTCTAAGAAAAGTCTATGTACCATTTTCTGGTATTTTTCTTTATAAATGCAAAGTATTTGGGTTTGAAAATGAGTAGAAAGCTAAAGATGTACATGAAAAGATATCTAGAGGTGTGTATTTTCAAGCAGATTTTGAAACCAAACTTAGTTTATTTATGATGAAAAATGATTTAACAAAATATGCTTTTTCATATGGGAACATAAATCTCAAATAATAAAGAAATTCATTAGAGTTGGTTGATGGATGAGATCAATTTTCTGTTCATTTATGTCTAGCACGCACTATGATAGCGTGTGTACAATTCTTTTACTTTGGGGAGAGGGTCTATTACTAGATTCTTAATGGAAAAAAACAAGACACTTCTCTGTTGCCAAGCCTGTGTAAGACCTCAAAGGCCTTCCAATTTTTTTGCATTAATAAGGTGAAGATAGTCTTTTATGCACATGGTAAATGTAAACCTGCATGGGTAATCTAGATGCTACGTATTGATGTTGTGCATGCAAAAGAGTGGACTAGTGATGAAAAAGAAATATGTTTCGAAACCAGTGAGATTTTGCACCATGTCAAGGACTGAAGTTCATTGTTGTTTGCACCCTTTGTGTTGGATGTGTCATTCAGTATGGTGTTTGGCCAGGAAAACCTTAAAGCATATTTTGCTTTGTGTCTTGTAGAAATGTCACTTATGACATCTCTGAGACCATAGAAAAAAAAAAAATTAGGGTACGACACCCGAATAATCATTGAGGTTTTCAGTAAAGATTGGACCTATACTCTAGCATGATGTTACTACAGTTGAGGTCAGTGATTAATCTGATGTTAGATATGTTTTTATGTCAATGAATGACCATGGAACTTCTGACCCATCATCATTGGCATGACCCTGAACATTGAACTATACTAAAAGGTTCCAATTTTTGTATTGTATGTCAAGATTTTGATCAACTCTATACTAGCTTATTGAGGTATGTATCTGAAACGAGTGCAACGTGCAATAGTTATAGCAAAGTTTAGATTTTGAACTCAGTTTCTCTATCTCTCTCTCTCTTTTCCTCCCCCCCCCCCCCCCCACCCCCACTTGACCAAACCCCCATGGCAAGAACTATATATCTTATCAAATTCCTTTCCACTTACATAAATAGGAGAATTAGTCAGCAAGTAGATATCCAGAATATAATGGAAGCCAAAAGGCATGTCGATTGTTTTTTAACTTTAGCAATAAAGTTATAATATTTGGATTGTTATTGATAGTTATTGTAGATTTCTTAGGCTAACGTTTGTATTTTTGATATCATTACGTTGATCTTTCCAATTTATAGATAAATAACGGAAGCGAAAGCAACGACAAAAAGAAATAGAAAGAATAGGGAACTACTGACTCACTTAACACCTACCTAATTTATGTTTGTCAGATATTCTATACGACTCTTGGTCCCCCGCTATGACTGTAAGTTCGATTTGCATCAGCATTCTATCTATGCTCTCAAGCTCCACGGTGAAGGTTAGTCCAATAGTCAAATGTTGATTAATCTTCGATTCTTGTCTGAAGTGCGCTACTGATCCATCGAAATTTTGTTGGATGTAGCAACGTCCAGCTGACAATGATCGGTATGTTAGGAACTGTAAGAATGGTAGGTCTCCTAAGGAGACGAGATGGTGGTTCCACGACGATAAAGTGTAGTTGAACACAGAGAAAATTGTAACTGAACCTCACTCTAGGTCAAAGGATATTTTCTTCCCTTGAAAAAAATTATGGGAAGACAGAGAAGAAAAACAAAAATAAAATATATTTAAAACAAAACGGTGTTTTATTTGAACTGCTCTGGATGCCTTGTCGCGCATCAAACATTCTGCAGCAGCAGCTAATGTTGTTGATATGCTAGTATATATAGTTGATCATTTTTGTTGTGTTTTCTACAGCCGAAATTGTATTGTAGTAAGTAATATCATCAAAGGCTCTTCAGTGACTAAATGTTACGAGGTTGATGAATAGGTTCAATTGTTACTATCATGAAATTAATGATGAATTATATAGAATTATTTTATACCTTTATTTTTGTGGTAAGCAATGTCGCTTGATCTTTAGACCTGACTCTCAAGAGGCATTAACTTGAAGATTAGTCTAAATAGATCAAAATAATAATAATATAGATTAATGTGATTAACTTGAAGATTAGTATAAATAGATGAAAAAAATAATAATACATATTAATTTGATGAATTGGAATCTTGTAGTCTTTCAACTTCTTAATAAGGTTTCATATTTTTATTGAAAAGAGGTAGGATTAGAGAAATCCTAGAAATATATATAAAGATGATTGTATATATTATCAATTATAAAAGAGCTGGTCTCCTGTGCACTCGGGTGCAAAATGACACTAACACTATTTTATTTTACAAATGACACTATCATGTTATATAAATAACACTGTCACGAAATGACACTAATACCATATTGAAATGACAATATCATGTTATCGAAATCATGGGCGGATTTACTTAGGGGCTACGCTGGGCTCCAGCCCAGTGCAACCCAAATCTTTTTTTTTTCTATATATATGTAATATATTTAGCTTAATCTGTACATAGTTCAATTCATAGCCCAGTCTAGCCTAAAAAAAAGATAATTTTTTTTAACATAATAATAAAAATTAATTTATTTTATTAAAACTAGAATAATTTTTAAAAAATGTATATAGATGTAGTTTTTTATGTGCTTCAAATGTACCTATTATTGAATCAATAAAAAGAGTACAACTATATATTATATTAAGTGATTGATTTCTAATTTTAAGTCCATTAAAATTCTACTTAGACAAAAAAAAATTGTACAGACTGTCCAAAAAAATTTGGCTCGGGGGCTACCGCCCCCGAACCCCAGACAATACCTTCAAGAAATTCATCCCCCTTTATCGACAAATTCTAGATCCGCCCCTGATCGAAATGACATTGTACACTCGGGTGCACCGTGCACCCGGGTGCACAGGAGAATTTGTGATTATAATAAGTAAACCTCTTTTATTATAGAAAGTCTATTTTTTGTGAATTATTCAGAATTTGGATTTTGGACTAATCAAAATATGAGTTTGATGTTGTTTGATCATCTAGAAAATATAAGATTATTAATATAGTACTCTCTCTGTTCCATTGATCTTGTCCTATTTTTCTTTTTCGGTTGTCTCATTGATCTTGTCATGTTTCTATATTTGATAATAATTTTACACTACAAATAATATGACCCCACACATTTACACATTTTTACTACAAATTATACTCTTCTTAATAATTGTGCCCAAAGAAAATGGAACAAGCCTAATGAAACAGATGAAGTATTATTTATTTTGATACTTTTATTAGTAATAAGTAATTTAAATTTCCTCCAAAAGAAAAAATTATGTTAAAGATATAATCAAAATTATTTATTTTAGATAAAAAGGTATTTTTTTTTATACAATTTAGATCTAATATCAACCTTGAAGAGTCAACTCTCTCTAATGTCACCCGCGACAGCTGAGCTCTGACAGCTCAACTATGCCTACACTTGGCAGCTCAGCTCTGGTTCATACTTGATAGCCCAGCTCCAAAACAAAGATTATTGTATTGAGGCTTAGGTCCATTTGCCTTAATGAATCAGCCTTTAAAGCTAGAGTTTCTTTGTAAACTATAAATATATAGGACTTTCACTTGTAAACTTAGGGGGATTCTATTTTCTTAGCACAACTTGTAAATGTAATATCTCATCAATAGTGAACTTTTCCAACGACCTCCCGTTGATGTAGATCATTACGATCGAACCACGTAAAAATCTTAGCGTTCTTTATCGTTTTTATTTAAGGTGTTGATACTTGTTTCATCATACACTATATTACAAATAATGCCTTAAAAAATTTGATTGAAAACTATATGGTAGATGTGCCTAAGAAAATATAGTAATCTTTAATATGTTGAATCTGAACCAAAATGCCTTACAAAGTTAACCGTTAAGCTACTATGCAATAAATTAACGAACATAAAAATAGTAACATTATACACTACCTAATAATCTTTTCAATTTAATTTACTGCTGCAATCTACTCATACCAAGAGGTATCCATATATACTTGATTCCCAAAGGTGTAAATTTCATTGGTTTTTCTAGGCGATGAGGAGTAATATATGCAGAGCAGATGAATGGACTTGGATAGAGGTATCGTTCGGGTCAAAGGAATGGGCTCGGTCAAAGGAATCGCTGAAATCAGAGGAATGCTCTACCCACAAGATAGTCAACGGTAAAAATGACCACTTTACCCGGGAAGCGCTAGAGCAGAGGAATCACCCGCACGCAGAGGAATCCAGAGCTTCCCAATACTTACGTTTCTCTGTCGCTGAGCAGAGGAATGGGCGAAGGAAGGCGAAATTACCATTGTACCCCTGACCACGCAGGGAACATGACTCCCAAGCTGAAGTTACTATTTTGCCCCTAAAGTGTACTCTATAAATAGCCATGCACCTGTATCATGTATTTTCACGCGCTTTCTCTCAATACAACAATAAATTCCTTTCTTCTCAGCAATTCAACTCTACTCTCTCGATTTTCACGTTCAACACTAGGTAAAACTTATAATCTCATCATCATTCACCGGTTAAAACACTACCCACTCAATCACGATTCACCATTAGGTATCCAACTATTAGTTGTTTAGTACACAACTTAAATATACATTACAAACTGGTCATGATTTAGGCATTTTGTCGAACAATTGGTGAGCAATAGCTGTGACAGCCCTAAACCAAATCATTTATCTAAACTTATTTATTTTAAATTAAATTTAGATTTCAATTATTTTTAAGCATTTAAATTGTGAAGTCATTGAAAATTTTACTATATCAAGCTCATGAATTGTCCCCTAGTTAGTTGTAAGATTTTGAATTATAGATTTTATATATAAATATAGAAACTTTTATTTTCAAAGGATTATTAATTTAAATTGGGCCTAAATAAAATTATTTGCAGTGTAATATATATAGGGTCATACTTTTTATTTTCTTTTGTTAACGGGTCAAAATTTTATTATTTGAAAGCCCATTTAGTAGAAGCCCGATTATTATCTTTTATCACAAGAAGTTGACTTGAAATTTTAAGGAGACTTTTTACGTGTTGTCTTCTACGTCAGCCATCTAATCTGCTCAGCCACGTCTCACAACAGAATTCATCATATATAAATCTCAACCATCAGCCTTCTTTTTTTTTTTTTTATCGAAGCAAAGTCATGTTAGATGTTAGTAATTAATTTTTCATCCACTTCAAGAACCACCTTATCTCTCCATTCACCAAATCCACCTTATATCTCCAATCTCCAATTCGCTCCTAAGAGGGATCGAACCCGGGTCACTTCACTTAAGTGAGGACCCGGTGGCCAGTGGGCTGGCTAAGCCCCCTGGTTTCAACCATCAGCCTTCTAACTCATTTTTCTGAAAATTGTCCTGCAAAGCTTCTCATTTGCTAAAAATTGGTGGTTCAGCCGATTTCTCCTCTCACTTCCTGGTCATTCGTCTACAGCAGTTGGTAATTTTATTCATTTTGTACAATTTCCTTAGTATTTGGTGTTGAGCTTCAATTATCTTCTTATTCTTTTACCTTGTACAGAAACCCAAATAATAAGCCTCTCACAATGACTCTTTGACATAAAAATCTGATCTTCAATACTTTTGTTAAAGAAACCCACATATGCCTAAATGACTAATTTACCAAAACATCTCACCTTTGAAAAGAAATTTGAAACATGGAATTTTAGAAAGAGATTGGAGATGAAAGGGAGGCGGTGGCTGGGCTGTGCTGCTGTCGACGCAGGGGCGGCGACGGCGGTGCAGCTGCTGGCCGAAGGAGAGAGGATGGCGGCTAATCGCCGGAGCAGAGGAGAGGCGGCGGGTCAGGAGAGAGAGGGAGGGGCGAGAAGGTTGAGATAGAGAGGGCAGAAGAGAAGATGGAAAAGAAGTGAGGAAAGAGGGTTACGTGTATTAAGAGAGAGAGAAGTGAGGTTGGACTTTGAATTGAGGGCTTATGGTTTTAATTCATATAGGGGCTCAGATTATTGGACTCAAATTATAAACTTCAAAATCATCACATATATACTCCTATGTCGTATTTTTGCATTTTTATTCATCCTAATTTTCCAAACATTTACATATCTATTCATTCTTATTTGTCTAAGTATTGTTTTTTATGAGAATTCACCAAAATAAAAACCTATATAAAAGGATATATGCTCTTACTCTCCAAATCAAATACCCACATTTAATTGGTGGAGTGATTGAGATTAATACAATTTGAATTTCTTTGTTAATTTAAGTTGATCAAATTTATTTAATTAAATAAAAAAAATGGATTAAACATTGATTTTTTATAAAAAATTACCAATTGAAATACTAAATAAATTGATAGTATGATATAATTTGGATTTAACATCAATTTTCTCAAGCCTTAGACAAGATGATTCTCAGAACATAGTTATGGTCTTATAAACTTCAAACTAGATGATGGTCACGAGTCAGTTTTATTTTTCAAATTCAAAATAGAATAATGCTTGAAACTCAGTTATGGTATTTTAAGCTTCAAATGTGATGATGCACAATAGTTTGTTAGCTTTTTTCAAACTCCATATAAGATAATATTTGAAAGTTAGTTGTGATCTTACACAAGTCAGCCCTGATCTTTCAAGCTCATAATAAAAATGATGGATATTAGAAGTGAGTTATGATATTTAAAGCATCAGGGCCTAGACGGGATAATGTTCAAAAGTTTGACGTTCAAAAATCAGATATCATTTTTCGAGTTCTTAATGATTAAGTGGTCTTATAGAGTTGAGATGAGATGATGCTTAGATGACACATGAGATTTTAAATTAATTATTATCTGTCAATATAGAAAAATTGTAATAGTAACGTCCCAAAAAAATGAGCATGCAAATTAAGAATATGTAGATAAAGTACGAGAGAGATGAAGTAAATGAAGTGAGAGATAGATAGAGTAATGAAAAAGTAAGAGAGAGATAAAGTAAATGAGGAGACAATAGATAAAGTAAAATGTTTTCTTTTTTAGATTGGAACATTATAAATGGGACGCTCAAAAAGAAAATTTGGGATGGAGGGATAACAAAATTTATACTACAAGTATTTTCATTATTCTAGCAAAAAGTTAACATTTAATTGACGAATATAATTGAGATTAATATACTCTTTGTCCCACATCAAATGACTCAATTTCTATTTTGGGTTGTCCCATTTCAAATGAACCAAATCAAATTTAGAAATAAAGTTGGGCATTTAACCCTTCTTTTTTCGTTGTCCCACCACCACTTCACACCTTTATTATATATTTTTTAATTTTCGTGTCCAATTATTTTGGATAATTTAAAGCGGGACGGAAGGAGTAATATGAACTATATAGCAATAGCATCAAGCTAAATTAATTAAAAGATAATTATATTATACAAAAATAATATAAATAATTTAAATCATAATTTAAAATTCAGTCGAATTTCGACGGGTTATATACTAGTTAGAACTTATATGATTAACTAATAAATGGAGTTGGTTGGGTTTTGATTTATTCTTTTTGAACAACTCACGATTTGATTTCAAATTTTAAATTTGATATAGAATCTATAAATTTGGCATTTTTTTTAATTATCAATTGTGTTGATTTTTCATAATAAAATATCTTTAATTACTTATTTATTGGACCAATGATTTAATAATTGTATGATTAAGTTTTAAGTATTAATATATTGTTTTAAGTTTAATTAGGCCTTTATATTTTATTATTTGAATTTATCTGACTAGGTGCGACGCAACTAGGACGTGAACTTTGAAATTAGTTTATCAGTGATAATTATCAAGTTCAAGTTCTAGGTGTGGGATTTATTTTAAATACATGTTGTGGTTAATTCTTGTCCATTTTAATATTATGTGTTTACAATATGTGAGTTAAATTAAATATCGCTAGGGGCCAGCATAATTGGTCTAGGATGTCACAATCCTTGGTATGCCACAATGCGATTTACATGTTAAAGTTAAGGTTGCAACTTGTCGTCAGGGGCCAGCATAATTGGTCCAGGACGGAAAGGTCCTTGGTATACCACCGTGCGACTTACAGTTATGAATGTTAAGATCATATGTGTTACCATTTTATTAACTTGGACAATTATTGCATGATACCCACACTGAGTATACTATGTATGCTCATCCCATTCTTTATAAATATTTCAGGTAATTGAAGTTGGAGATGCAGTGGAGGGTCGAATGGACGCATCAAGTCACATTTTGAAAAATATTGTCTTTTCGGAATTAGTATAGTGTTTAAAATTTTGTGTAGCTTAAGTTTTGCATCTCAAACTATGTTTTCCTATCTAGCTTGACTTATTAAGTTGTGTTTATGCCATGGTTTGAAGCTTTAAAATTCAAGATTTATTTGAGCATTCTATTATTAGTTTATCTATTTTGATTTTATTTTTTTTAAATCGTTTAAAAAAGTGTTTTGAAAGTTTATTTATAAGTGTTTTAAGGTTTATATCATTTCAAGGTTTACATTATTTAAATTATTTTTAAAATATATATGTACACATATATACATATAGACTTTCGCATTAAATATTTATTTAGAAATTTAGAATAACACCTTAATTAGATTAGGGTGTTACAATAGCATATTCATGTTTAAGTCTTTAAAAAAATGAAAAGAAAAATTGTGATATAATGACAATGATAATTGCAACTACAACATCCCAATAAGAAATACTCACTCCGTCCGCCAAAAGTGGACCATTTTTACTATATCGGGCGTCCGCAAAGAGTATACCACTTTCCTTTTATAAAAATGGTCCCATCATCCACTTTAATCTTTTATCCTTACAAATACTCTTTATTTATAAAAAAAACCACCTCAAATTCAATCTCAACCACATATCTCATTAATTTGATCTCAACCACATATCTCATAAAGTGGTGGGACCATTTCTCCACTACATCAAAATTATCACCAATTTTATTAAATCTCGTGCCCAGCCAAAGTGGTCAACTTTTGGCGGACGGAGGGAGTAGTAAACTGATAATCCCCACAACATCCCACCAATAAAATATCATAGTAATCTATCATAAATAATAAATCTCAAAGAACTAATCTCAAATATTGATGGTCAATTAACTGAAGATGAACTGGGTTCTTGATGCGCTAATGGAACAGACTGAAGATAGGTTTGGGAATGTAAAAAAACCAAGATTTGAAGCCTTAAAGGCATGGTTTATAGTTGAAAAGGTATGGCATAATCAGTGGTAGATAGATGATTGAGCATAATCAATGAAAACAATGAAGAAAAATCGAGAGGCAAACAAAGAAGATTTTGAGGAAGGGAAAAGCTTGCCGCGAATGGAAACCATGAAGGAGAACGAAGACGATTGAGAAGCTGCTTATAGGCTATGAACTGTTGATTAGGGCATAATAATTGAGAATCGAAATGAAAATGATGGGAATTTGGAGGATAAGATAATCAGAGGGTGTTAATAGATCTGTGACGCCCTGTGCAAAAATAAGGAGTGATCGTCGGTGTACAAGGTACAGACAAAGAGCGGCTTCTATAAGTGCTTCAAAGCGGAGGGGTACATGAACGAATCGAAACACACCGGAAAGAGATGGATTCCAAGAATATGCAGGTATGAGACTGCATATTCGATGAGAGCTTAAATAATTTTATAGGTGCTACTCATACTAACAAGATGCATCTTCTTTTCTGGTGTCATGTGGAAGAAACTCCAAAGTTAAGCGTGCTTGGCTTGGAGCAATTCTAGGATGGGTGACTCCGTGAGAAGTTTCTCGGGGAGTGTGCGAGTGAGGACAAAACACACTAGAAAATACTCGTGTTGATCTGTGAGGACAACCATCAGCTTTAGAGTCGGGCTATTACAAGATCTGTGATTAAAGCATGATTAATAGGGACGATGAAGAAACGTGAATCTGAATTGATAGATTTTGGAGAATGAACACGCTCAATGAAAGTTGAGGAACTCTAAAAAGGTGTCATTTTAAGCATGCCACGTTGGCAAAAATTATATCCTATTATAAAGAAGGTTTCATATCTTTCTCACGATCTCACATCTATCTCGTCTATATTTCTTTTTCTTTCAATCTTAGCGAACCACATAACCATTCTCTCAAAGTCTGCAAAATAACATAAACAAAGTCTTCAAAATTTTCAAAATCCTTGAGTCTCTTCCCTTTCACTTTTAAAAATATTTTAACTTGTCATGATCCTTTATTTTGATCAAATCCAACTATTGTGCCTCTGCAATTAAAATCTTGAAAATCTCTTTGATTTGACAAATTGCAATGATTCTTATTACTTTCTCTTCCTTTTTGAAGCTTCTGTCCTCTGCAGTGACGACAGACGTGAAAAATTTCTTCAAAATAATTTTAGGCACAATATTCGAAAAACTTTTCATCTTCCTTACTTAGTATTTGGTGGACGTCGTATTCCACAAAATAATTCCTGCAGAATTATCAAGAACTAATTAGTATAATGACAAGCATGGTCGATTCCACAGAGAGCAGATAAAATCATTCAATTCCCTAAAATCTATATTTTTTGTGATGCCACCACGCCTTAATTTTTAGAAAATTGATTATAACTAAGAAATCAAATAACTCAAATAACAATCTAGAAATTAATCAATAAAAGGTAATTCGGCTCGAATAAATCCACACCAATTCAAGGCTCTGATCATCGACGCAAAGATTAATTAATACATATCAACCAACTAGTTATAGAATACCGTGATACGCACTGACATACCCCAATTCCTACTTACTGTGTCGATAGACGGCTGGATATACCAGTCCTACCTATTTCCCTTATTAAAATATAGCCTAGCTGGATACGACAGTCATAGATTTAATATTCTAATAGCATTAAGATGAAGGAACCCAGTTTAGATCAATTATCCTAGATACGCTAGTAATAATTAATCCACCAATTTATTCCTACTACGAACATGGTAGTTTTATCACTAATCAGCCCCATTCCAATAATTACATATTGGAGGTGCTAATTGACTGTAATCCAATTAAACCTAAGTTGGCAAGACTTAAATAAAATCAGAATTATCTTTAAACCCTAGGAATAAATCGGAATCAATATGAACCAATTTTAAAACCAATTAGGTCTCACAGATTAATAAATTAGTGTTTCATTATTCTCGCCAAATTAAAAGTTTAGCTACTCATAATTGAACTAAGAACAATCAAATAAACAAAAGTAAACATAAACTAAATAAATTCGAAAATAACAAATTAAATCAAGAATTAAAATAATCAAACCAATCACCACTTGTTTGAATATGGAAGAATTCGAATCTGCCCACTCCAAAACAAAAGCAAGAAATAAACAAAGTAATGATCCTAAGCTAGTCAAATGTGTACTGCTTGATGATTAAAAACCTAAACTTCAAAAGCTATAATAAAAAGAGTGGATTTATAAAATGTCCACTTTCATATTGTGAAAATAAAAAATATCCATTAAAATAAAAAATTTAAAAAATGTCCACTGTTACCAAAATACCCTTCACATTAAAAACTAAAAAAATGTCCACTTTACATCACCACTTTAAAAAATCCCGCAATTCACACTGGTTGTGAATTGAATCGAATTCACAACCAGAATTTTTTGTTTGTGAATTCACAACAGTCGAATTCACAATCAAAATTTAATTCACAACCTAAATTTAATTCACAAAAAGAATTTTTTGGTTGTGAATTCAAAACTAGTCGAATTCACAACCGTAAACCCTAAACCCTAAACTCACTCTAAACCATAAACCCTGAACCTTAAACAGTCGAACTCACAACAAGAATTTTTTGATTGTGAATTCACAAGCCTAAGCCCACTCTAAATCCTAAACCTTAAATCCACTCTAAACCCTAAACCCTAAACCGTAAACTCACTCTAAACCCTAAACCTTAAACCGTAAACCCACTCTAAACCCTAAACCCTAAAACCTAAACCCTAAATCCACTCTAAACCCTAAACTCTAAACCCTAAACCCTAAACCTTAAACAGTCGAACTCACAACAAGAGTTTTTTGATTGTGAACAAGCCTAAGCTAGCCCACTCTAAATTGTCACACCCCAATTCTTGAAACAATAACTATAACTGGGGTACGACTAATCATCTAAATGATCAAGGGAAAATCCTTGTGAAATCCGAATAAACGGGATAACAATTGGGCTTAGCCCCTTTGGATGAAGAAAGACAGGTATTCAAATGATACGAATCAATCCACAAACGTAACAACTTCAGGATCACAAGTTTAGTGTCATGCTTCAGATAACCAACATTCATTAATCGAAATACTTGAGAGTCAATAGTTTAGGCTCAACAAAAGATAGATACGGGCTAGTTTTACAGCGGAAGTCAAAATAAGGAGTTGAACTCTAGCCTCAGCTCCGCCCCGTCATCACCCGCCATTAACCTGAAAACATTTGAAAGTATTTTTGGGCTAAGTACTAATGTACTTAGTGGGCTGCAACTTTAAAACATTTCATAATCTGAAGAACAGTTTATCCAATCATACTTGACATGACTTAGAAGTTTTAAAGTGAAAGAACTTCTAAGCATGTTAAAACATTTCATTTATAGATACATATATATATATATATATATACTTAGTTTGCGCGCAGATGTCACACTCATTTCTGTTACTCGCTGTGATCCCGGACCTCTAGCCACCGACGGATCCGTTTCTCCCATTTACTTGAACTGAGGGCGTAACCCAGACAAGTTTACTTTTGACCTCGGGACGCTACCCAGGCAGGCCCTTACATTTTATGCTTCGGAACACATCCAGCAAGCATCCTTATAACGCCTCTTAGTTAGTGCCCGAATGGAGATCAACCCACCGAGTCAGCTAATGGTGTACACAATTCTCAAATAACGTGTTAGGCCATAAGAGAACCTCAATTGATTCGTTGTGGCGAGCCTTAAACAGAGCAGAGTGCACATAAACATTTTATTGGATAAACAGTATATATATTACGAACGTTTAAGCTCATTAGCTCAATCATACATTTGGAAAATAAGCCCACCTGTATAGGCAAATCCTGTCGTTTAACTTAATCTCTGAATCGGAATAGCAGTGCTAATCCTTCTGACGTTCAAAGCCTACAAGAAATCTATTCTCAATAGGTCTCCTTGAATCAAATCTTAAGTCGTTGTGAAGTGCTTAACATTCTATGATTCACTTAGCCGGATTTTCAAAATTTAATGAATAAATAAATGAAAACATTTTTCTTGAGTTAAGAACACCAACAATATTCTTACTCATCTTTCTTTAATAATTGGAATTATAATTAAAACCAATTAAATCATAAATACTTTTATTGCAAAATATAATGCAATTTCATGTCATAACATGGTGTATTACTCCACTAAAACCCTTTAAAATCCTTAATACAAAATCAAGGTAAAATTTTCGGACACCAACAGTTCATCACTCTGTTCTGTCTCAACTTCAACGAATAAACTGTTTTAATTCCGAAATCTCCTGGACTCGAGACTTATACCGATGAAAACCTCTTTGAGTCTAGTTTTGTTTAAAAAAAAGTAGAGTGAAAAACTCCAAGTGGTTTAAGAGATATGGGTGTTTTCCCACAGTCTACCAGATTCGGCAGTTTGGCACGACCGGAAGCTAGGATTTTTAAAAATTAGCAAACGTTGTCCAATTGCTTTAAAATTTTACATGAGTCTGTATAACACTTTTATATTTCTCCCATAAAAATTTGGGAGGCTGAATATTTTTGAAAGTCACTGAAAAGTGTGACTCCACAGACTGCTCTTCTAAATTTCCAGTGGAAATGCGCAGTAAAAGATTTATATTTTAAAAAGGTAGTAAACCAGGTTCAAATGACTTGAAATTTTACCAGTGTTTACAAGACTCATATATATACACACCATAAAAGTTTGAAGATTTTTAGACAAGGAAAACCTCGTCGACTCATCAGTCCCGAACGTAAGAAAATTTCTGGAATGGTCGAATTTATAACATATACACATATCTTTTTAGATCCATGCTTTCACCATCATTCTCATGCATTTTCTTACTAAGAACTCATCATGCTTCACTTATCAATACATATATCCCTTTCAAGGGTTCTCAAGAAATATATCTCTTCCTCTCATGCATCTAACATGTAGAGGTGTATGAGCACATGAAGGTAGTGGAAAGTTGAAAGAATTCATCATGCTCTTCTTTTATCAAAATTTTCGAGAATTACAAGAGTAGAGAGGGGACTTTCATGCTTCAATATACATCAATATACATGCTTATATTTCAAGGAAAATATATATATAATCATGAGAGGAGGATTGAGGTTGCTACCAACAAGATCAATGGAGGTGGAGTAGAAGATGATGCGTAGTATGCTTGGAGCTTGATCTTGAAGATTGAAGTACACTTGATAGCTTGGTGTGAGGGTAGCACTTTTGGCTTCCTTAATCCTTTCCAAAAATGGTGAAACAAGGAGAGAAGTGTGGTGGAGTGAGGAGGGGAGGGGGCTGCCGAAGGGAGTAAAAAAAAGAGAGAGGGAAGCTTGCTTTGATGAGCTTTGATGAGATGATGTGATGCAGAGATTGCTTCATTCAATGTGTATCTTGCAATTAAATGGGATGATAAATGGTGAGTATGTCACCCTCTTAATGGTGCAGGAGAATGAGAAGAGAGAAGGAGAGAAGAGAGAAGAGAGAGAGCCGAGCATGAGGGAGGGGAGAAAGATTGTGCATGTGCATGTGTGACCTCAAAATAAGGGATTGTGTTGGCTAAACTAGGTTGGCTACTTAGGGGAGTTGTTAATGCTTGCATGTGTGTTTCATTGATGGTGAAGAAGAGAGTAATGAGGGAGAGAGGGGACCTGCGTGAGGGAGGGTTTCATTTGGTTAATCAAATACTTAACTTAAGGGGTCCAATATAAAAATCAAAGCCCAACACATAAAATAATTAAAGTCCAATCATAGACTTTAATTTAAATCTTGTAAAAATATTAATTATGTGTAAAATATTTCACATATACACATGCTCATATTTAAATTTATATGCAATGCACAAAAATTTAAATAGCTAAAATATTTACAAACGTTTTTTGTAAATCATTTTGTTGGAATTAAATAAATTCTTTTTCTCAATCCGGCGCGAATCATCTTAAATCTAAGTTCAAAATTATTCTAAACTTAGCTCGAGGAAACGGGGTATTACATAAATCCTAAACCCTAAATCCACTCTAAACCCTAAACCTTAAATCCTAAACCGTAAACCCACTCTAAACCCTAAACCCTAAAACCTAAACCCTAAATTCTCAATCCACTCTAAACCCTAAACCCTAAAACCTAAACCCTACATAGTCGAATTCACAACAAGAATTTTTTGGTTGTGAATTTACAACCAAAATTTAATTCATAGCCAGAATTTTTTGGTTGTGAATCCACAACCAGAATTTTTTAATTGTGACCAGTCGAATTCACAACCAAAATTTAATTTACAATCAGAATTTTTTGGTTGTGAATTCACAATCAGTCGAATTCACAACCAGAATTGAATTGACAACCAGAATTTATTTTGGTTGTGAATTCAAGTACTTGTAAATTTGAATTTTTAAAGTTTGAATTCACGACTAAAACTAGAATTTATTTTGATTGTGAATTCGAGTTTTAGTTGTGAATTCATAAATTTGATTGTGAATTCAAGAATATTAAGTTGTGAATTCATCGAGCTAGCTGTGAATTCAAGAATATTAAGTTGTGAATTCATCGAGCTGGTTGTGAATTTTAAAAATATTAAGTTGTGAATTCATATATCTGATTGTGAATTCAAGAACATTAAGTTGTGAATTTATAAATCTTGTTGTGAATTCAAGAACATTAAAAAAATAATTGGTGCTCTTCGTAAACATTAAGTTCATCATATTCTAACTCGAATGAAATCCAAATCTCTCTTTGTTTAATCTTACAATGACTAATTATATAGTATAAAAATATTAATACAATATCATATCAGAAAAATTCACTCCTAGCCGTCTGTGATCCAAATCTATCAACAAGAATCAAATTCACACAAATAGCAAACGACATTCAAACACCATATTTGAACATTGAAAATAAACAAATAAATCAAGAGTTTCAATTAATTGGAACATGCACAAAACTATAGAAGCAATATGACTAGATCTGCGTAGAAGATGACCGTCACTCCCCCTCACCTCTGAACCCCGGTGGTGGCACGACCACAAGCCGTGCCTTCACTTCAAGCTCAACCCTAGATCTGCATAGAAGATGACGTCCTGCTCCGATTATGCAGGCGAACGGAGGCAGACCGAGAGAAGACGTATGGAGGCGAGGCAGATATGGAGGAGGCGGTGCGGCGAATTGGAATTCAGGGGTGGGGCGAACTCGAATTCAGGTGTACAGATGAGGCGCTGATGTAGGCGAACGGAGGGGGAGGCTTTCGAAGGAGCGTCGAACCAGAGAGGCGGCGCGTCGGACCGGGGAAGGCGAAGCGTCGGACCGGGGGAGGCGGCGCGGCGGAGTCAAAGGTACCGATCTAGAAGAGCGTCTTCTTCCCCGGCGAGTCAGCAGTGGCGGAGCAACGCTGCCGCGTGCGCGGCTCCCTCCATCTCAGAACAGCAGCGTAGCGGTGGTGGTGGGCGGCAACTGTGGAGCGGCGGCGAGAACGAGAAGGAGAGAAAGAGGGAGAGAGAGAGAGAGAGTGACGTGAAGGTGAAGAGAAAGATGACAGAAAGAGAGAAATGAGTTGCCATTTTTTTAAATTTTAAAGCAAGGGATATTTCTGTCTTTTCAATCAAAAAGTGGACAGTTTTTATTATTTTTATCTTAGTGGATAATTTTTATCTTTAAAATATGAAAGTGGATAGTTTTATATATTAACTCTAATAAAAAAAATTTATCTAAAAACTAAACTAAACCTATATATATATATATATATATATATATATATATAAGGAATAAGTGGCGGCTAGTGGGAATGAAAAGCTAAGGAATTAAATCCCTTAAGCAGCCGCATCTAGGCCCACAAAAATGGGTTTTTCGGCCCTTACAAAAATAAAGCATACGAAATAATTAAAATCAAGAGTTTTGAACTAATTAAATTCTAGATAATTAATTCCAAGCCCAATCTCCAAACTTCTTCTTCATAGTCCACCATCTTCATCAAAATCCATGCAAACTCGATTTCCTTTGACTTCTTTCATCCACAAGATCCATCTCCAATTTTCACTCAATCCCTATACCCAAAATATCACAATTCATGTAAAATCATATAAAATCATAGCAAAACACACACTAAACTAAGTAACTAAAATGCATACATCAGTATTTTAAATACTTTACACTTGCAACTTTTTCTTCATCACAACTAACAACTTTCCACAGACACTTCTGTGAGAACGCTTTTCAAAAGTTGCAGAAAACTTTCGTTTCGACAATGGAGAGAGCAATGACAAAACGGTCATGGAGTGGGAGAATGATGCTCGCACAACTGGTCTACACAGGACCCTTCCACTGAATATCGACATTTCTCCGACGTCAAGCTTGTTTCCATCCTCACTTATATTCAGCGACAAGATGTCTTCTATCCTAATGCCAAGCGCCAAGAAGCTTCTACACTTCCGGAGGTTATCAAGCTTATTTCACGTATCTTGCTCACCTCCATGGCATGCAACAACAACAAGCTCTATCTCGTTGTCTGCTAGCATCCCTAGCCGCACACGGTCTTCTCAACAAAGACCTCGTGCCGGAAAATCGACAGTACTAGTCCTCATGACTGTCACTGATTCAATTTTTCCTTCTCACACCCCTCTCCCATACTCTCCTTCTTTCTCCAACCTAGTCCTCTCTCTCTCTCTGCATCTTAAGCCCTTCATCCTCCCTTTAAGGTCCGTATGCATAGCCGCTTTACATGAATATCTCCAAAGAGCTGTGCATACCTACCTTTTCCCCACTCTCATTCTCCTCACAAACACTCCTCTTCTCCTCATCAACACTCATCTTCTCCATCTCCAAGCCTCTTACTCTTCTCCGTCTCCCTCATCATCTCCCTTCTCACTGGCGTCTTCCTCTTCTGCATCTCTGTACTCACACTCCTCTCGAATCTTCTCATGAGCTTCTAAGACTCGGAGTTGGGTACCCTCTGATCATAGCTTCCATTATCAACTCTCTCTTTTTGATGTTGCCAAAAAGGGGAAAAGTAGAGTAAGAGAAAAACCTTCTCAAAGTTGGTTCTCTGCATCTTCTCGAAAGACTGAAGTTGGTAAAACAAAAGGATCACTAGAAGTTCAAGGATGACGAACCAGTAAGACCTCGAGTCAATGAAAAATAAGTGTATAAGAAACAAGCTTAGGAACATGAAGATGAAGACGAAGATCAAAGACGAAGTTCAAGGTGCAAACAGGTAGACTGCTGGAGTCCATGGGTTTCCATGTGTTTTTATGTTTTTTACTCCTTTGTATGTTCTGCTCTGTACTTCAATTGATTTCTCATCAGTTATTTTTAAAGAAATGAAATGAGCTTCTTTTGATCTCAACCTGAAGGCAATATCTTTTTGTCTAGGCTCTGATTATTTACTTCAGTTATGTCTTCGTTTTGTTCGTTTGAACTATTGTGTTTTTCCTTCGAATGCAAGTTAATAGATTATCTTGTTAAGGGGAATATTATTCACCTTGTTTAGTAACTTGCTGTTCTTGTTCAGTCTTTTCTTATTTTAGAACTGTTGTGTGGTTTTGGCATCATCAAAAAGAGAAAAATTATTGGGAACTTAATGAAATATCCTAATCCTAGTTTTGATGATACCAAAAATCAATAGGTTTCAGTTGTAATAGACTAGAACTGTTCGAACTTAAGTGTTAGAGTTCTTTTCTAGTTTAGTTGTTGTTCTGAAGACTGAAGACTGAAGCCGGAGGACTGAAGACTGAAGTTGCCGACTGATGTGACGATTAAGGCAAAGTCAAATACTGATATTTGACTAACCAGTCCAAGAATCAGTTACGACTGATTATTTAATGCGAGTTACGTGGATTCAGCGGACTGATACTAAAGTCAAGTATCAGTTAAACATTCTTCCTCGGACTGAAGCTCCAAAGCTTAAAGGAAGCCACGCACTCCAGAAGTACAGCCGCATTAAATGCAGAGATTTCAAGGATCGTCCTTTCTCTGCAGAGCCTTCCTTTTTGGTGATTAACCTTTTCAGAGATGTCCAATCTCCTGCTCTCAAAGTAGCCGTTCTCACCAAACAAAGGAACCTCGAAGATTGAAGCCTCAGCAAAGTTCAAATCTATCTCCAACGGATGAATTCTTGAAGACCATTTCAACCAACGGATCTATTCAAGACCTCTCCTATAAATAGAGCTCGAGGATTACTTCAATCTTCACCGATTCAACAACATAAGCTGAAACGCCGCCAAATTCGTCACTCAACAATTCAAAGTCATTCCAAAGTTTGAATCGAAGAAGAGAATCACAAAGCCAAAAATCAGTCACTGCTGATTACATACATTCTCTTAGAACTTAGGCAAATATTGTTTATCCAAAGCCTAGGTATAACTGATTACATAGAACATGTTCTTTGTAATCTATTTGGCAAGTTTTCGAACCTCTTTTCAACCGACTGAATTGAGAGTTTGAGTTGTAAGGAGTTCAGACCACAGTTCTGACTCCAAGAGATCTTAGCCTTTGCAGAAAGGCATAGTTTTGTCTCAGTGAAGCTAAGAGTGAGAAATCCAACCCAGTGTGTTGGTACTGAAGATTGGATCTTCGGTTGTTTAGGTTTGATGTGCACCCGTAAGCACAAGCCCAGTGAAGTTGTCAGTCTGTTCAACTGGTCGTGGATGTAGGAAGTGTTTTCCAAACCACGTAAAAATGCCTTTGTTGTTTATCGCTTTCAGTATTTACTTTCCTTATCTGTTCACAAACGCTTTATCAACTGAAACTGATTAATAGCAAAGTGAAACATAAACATTGACAACTTGTTTAATCACAGAGGCTATTTCGAAAGAAAAGTTTTCCGCTGCCAGTAATATTAGTCAAACTGATAAATCTTCGGATAGTCAGTGAGATTCATATTACTCTTCTGTTTTACAAACTCGACTGAAGCCTAACGTGTATCAGTTAAAGTCTTTGACTTAACTGATAACTCTTTGCTGAAGAGTATTCAGTATCAGTTGCCAACCTAAGTCTTGCTAAACTCTTTTAACTGAAAAGGTTGTGTCAGTTTGTTTTCGTTTGAAAAATAGCCTATAGGTGTATTTCCCCCTCCCCCCTCCATACACCTATTCGAGACCCCAAGTGACCTAACAAAGCCGGAGTTTCTTTAGGGCAATGGTTCGGCCGGAGCTCTAGAAGTTACTCCAACTCAGCTTTTCTTCCTAATCTCTCTCTCTCTCTTTTGATTAGACGAGTATTTTTTTTCCTCTCTTTTTGGGAGGTTTTAATGAGGCTCGGCCCTTAATCTGCTCTCCTGTGCTTTCAAGGGTGCATAGGTTTTCTTTTCCTTTTCTTTTTTAATACAAAGCCGTATTTAATAATAAATAAAAAAAGTAAAAAATGTATTTTATAAAAAACATAAACTAATCAATTAAATAATAAAAATAATATAATCATGAAACAAATTATCTATCTATTTCTAACAAAAAAACAGCTATATATATAAAGTAAATATGGTATGAAGTACATACACACACGTATATATCACCGAAATGAACCTGAGATAGAAAAAAGTTGTCACAACTGGGTTATGGTAAAAATTACACTAACTTCGAAAAAAATTGTAATTTTTGCATGAACTTTCAATTAAGCTAAAAACTACTACATGAATTTATATTTTAGTTACAATTTTCACCTGAATTTGACTTTCGCCGAAATTAGAGCTTAGTTGGCAGTCGGAAGATCACCTGATGTTGGGTCTAACTTCTGATGATGAAGAGTATTTAGAAGCTTGCATGTTTAAGAAGGCAAAAATTAATATATTTGACTTAATTTCGACTATCAATTAAGCTCTAACTAGAACGTTCATCCGTGCGATGCACAGTGAAATCGAAATTAAATGACATTTTAAATAAATAAATCTAAATATTAAGCAGAATCAAAATATAATTAAATGAAAAATAAGGTTTAAAAATAAAATATCAATTACTCAATAAAATTTCAAATTTAAAACATAATTTTCAACTATGTATAAAGTATAATGATAATTATAGTTATTAAATAATTTTAAATTATTTGATAATGAGAATGAATATATTATTATTATTATTATTATTATTATTATTATTATTATTATTATTCCACATAATAATAAATAAATAAATATTTTCATACACAAACATAAATAAAAAAATTGTAAAATTTTAACAAAGAGAAAGAAAATAAAATATTATAAAATTTTAATAATAGCATATTCGTTTTGAAATTCATTTTTAATGATTTTTATACTATATTAAAGATCTTGTTACAAATTTAAACTTAAGATGCATATTGAATATTTTTTTTATAAATTAAATTTGAGAAAACAATTAAAATTATAAAAAAAGAGAAAAAATAATGAAAATTTTGAAAGTGAATTTTGAAAATAGCCATTTTAAAATAGTAAATTTAGAAATTGACCACTTAGATAAAAAATTTAAAAATTGGCCATCTTACCATTTTTCCCTTCACATAAAAAATTTTAAAATTATCCACGAATTCACAACCAGCTCGATGAATTCACAATTGAATCGTTAATGTTAGTTATGAATTCAAGTTTAAAAACATGAATTCACAACAAAAAATAGTATTAGTCATGAATTCAAGTTTTAAAGCTCGAATTCACAACTAAAAATAATGTTAGTCGTCAATTCAAATTTTAAAGCGTGAATTCACAACTGAATCGTTAGTGTTGGTTGAGAATTAAAGTTTTAAAGCTTCATTTACAACTAAAAATAGTGTTAGTCGTGAATTCAAGGTTTAAATAAATTCACAACTAAAAATAATATTAGTCGTGTATTCAAACTTTAAATTTGAATTCACAACTAACAATAGAGTTGATTGTGAATTCAAGCTTTAAAACTCAAATTCACAACTAACACTAGCAATTCAGTAGTGAATTCATCAACCTAGTCGTGAATTCTAATTTTAAACTCGAATTTATAACCAAAACTACTAACGATTCAGTTGTGAATTTATCGAGGTGGTTGTCAATTGAAGAACATTAAGTTGTGATATAAATTTATATATTTTTTTTGACTTAATTAAAATTCAGGTGAAAATTGTATTTTTTTTTCAAAATTCGTGTATTTTTTTACCATAACCCCTCTCTTTCTTAATCTTTTCTTTTATTATTTTTTAATGATAAATGTAGAAGTCCAAATAATTCCCGTAACGGCTAATAGCCACAAAACTCATTTTATATCTCCATTAATATACTTGCAGAAATATGAGGAAACAACGTAGTGAATCATTACTGAACGCTGCTTCCAATATCTGAACCGACTGTAATTTTGAGCTCGAAAAATCGAAAGAAGTTATTATCATGAGCTTATGCTTTTGCTCGATCTTGAATCCCTCGTTTCTGAACCGGGAATTGGATTCCGTTTCTCGACGTCAATTGGCGCCAAACCCTAACATCAAGCCCTTTCAATTCTTCAATCTTCGAATTCACGAGAATCATTTTTGTAATCTCAAGGCTGTTCATGCTGACGGAGTCGGAGTTCTCTACCCCGACGACACCGTTTCGGAGCGGACCACCCCCCTTGATGCTGAACCTGAGGGTCAGGTTGATGGGGCGGTGGATGGAGTCGTCGGAACTGCGATGGAAGAATCTCATGAAGCACCAAGTCGGACTCGGTTGAAGAAGATGGAAGGCAAGAAGGCGAATGTGGAGGACGGCGATAAGGAAAATCGGTTCAAACTGCGAAATGGACGAGAGGTATCGCTTTTCTTGTTCATTCCCTAACGCGTGATTTTCTGATATTGAGTTGCTTTACAGTGTTGTGTAATTGAGAATTTTCACTTGAGTATGTGCTTGTGATTCTTGCGAGGGTGATAAAAAATGAGGAAATTGGTGTTTGATATTCTTCATATGCATCACTTACTAATATGAGATTCTAAAGCTAGGTGTTTGAAGAGAAAGCTTATCTTGTTGGTGTGGCGAGGAAAGGGGACAATGATATTTCATTTGGTATAGAGGATTCACTTAGTGAACTAGCGCAGCTTGCTGACACTGCTGGATTGTTTGTTGCTGGCTCTACTTACCAAAAGTAAGTTACTAGATTATTTCCAGTTTAATTTTGGCCACAAATTTTGTATTTCTTGAGAATATTGGGAGATGGTTCACTAAGTGAGCAGATTTTTGTATTTGGTGCAGCCTTGTGACACCCAACCCCAGGACGTATATAGGGTCTGGAAAAGTGGCAGAGATTAAGAGTGCCATCCATGCATTCGACATCGAGACAGTTATTTTTGATGATGAACTTTCACCTGGGTTGGTTCTTAATGACTTCACTAGTTATGCTTATATTCTCCTGAATTTCAATCCTTTGAACTGTGGAAATTTTGTGTAGCTTAGGGTATTGTTACGTACTTTAACATAACGGTGGTTCCTAAAGTTTTCTTAGTACTGGACCTTTACAAACTTTATCAAATCTAGCATCAATGCTAATTTCATGCACCAAACTCATGTCATGGCTTGTGTGTACTTATGTTAAAATAAGAAAATTACATGGGGTGTGCGTGTGTTGGCTAAGCGGTAACGGGTTAATGCCTAAGGTCAAAGGTCTTGGGTTCGAGTCCCCTGTGGCGCGGCCATTTAATTTCTATATCTAATATTGTAAATTTATCAAAAAAAAAGAAAATTACATGGGAACAAAAAAGATTTAGTTTTGCTTTCTATCTAGAACTTTACCAATTATTTATCAAATGTCATGACCTATGAAAACATATTTTCAATTTAATGCATGACTATTTTGGCTTTTATAAAATCTATCAACAGACCAAAATCAGGTGCAAGAAAGTATAATCCATCTTTTTTTTTCATTTCCTCTTAATTTTCATGTTTTTGACCGAAATAACGCCTAAGGGTTTGACCAGCCTCGCTTCTGGCACCGGAAATTAGGTGTGATGATAGAATTGATAAAATCTATAAACGCCAGGTACTAAATTTTTGTTTATCATAGATCAGAGTATTTTTTATGAAAGTGGAATAAAGTCTGTATAGAAACTGTAATTGACCCTTTTATTCAACTATATGTGCAATGTGGCCATGCTATTGGGATGAGGAAATAAGATTTAATGGTGGTGGGTCTGCCTTTCTTGTTTCCTATTTATGAGGATTTTTATGCTCAAATGATTTCTTCTTTTAACTGCGTTTATTTTTTTTTGAAGGAAGGCAGTTGCGGAATTTGGAGAAGACCTTTGGTGGTGATGTTAGGGTATGCGACCGGACTGCACTCATCCTTGATATCTTCAAGCAACGAGCAGCCACTCGTGAAGCTGCTTTACAGGTAGTTTATGCTGATTCATGTCTTCAAAAGTAGTACTTATTCTTGTATTAACAAGAAAAGCTTTCACTTTCAGGTTTCCTTGGCTCAGATGGAATACCAACTACCACGGTTAACAAAAATGTGGAGCCATCTTGAACGCCAAGCTGGAGGACAAGTGAAGGGTATGGGTGAGAAACAAATTGAAGTTGATAAGCGTATCTTGCGCGACCAGGTATTCTGATTACTCTCTTCTACTGTTTGTAAACTGTAATACAAATCATTTTCTCATGTCTGTTGCCTTTACTTTCTTCATTCTCTATGGGGCTTTTCATAGTTTTTGGGCATAGCGGATCAGAGATCAGTAACTTCTGATATTACATGCCTTCTAGCCACGGCCATTTTTTATTTAGGAGTTGGAGACCCGAACTATTATATTGGTAGAAGAAACAAATATTTTAAAAGACCGCATGACAATGGACTCGAACTTGAGACCATTGGCCTCACACTACCACCGGGCCAACACATGCACACAAAATATGATAGAGATAAAGTGATTCAATTAAAGGAAGTATTGCTCAAATCAGCAACCACATACTCTATTTGCTTCAGTCGTTGCTCTGTGCTTCGGGTGGTCACCATCGAAAATGGCTGGTCGGACCATTTTGATAGAGTCATAGAGATAAGGTGATTCAATTAATGGAAGTAAAACTGAGTTCTCCTCAAATCGAGGCCTACAATGAGATGCTGTTCTTACTGAAAGAAATTCTGAATAATTCCCAAATCCTAACGTAAAACCCTACTTATACCAACCTCCAATTGTAACCAAAGCCCATACACATATTAATGGGCTTAACAAAGAAATAACAATCAAAATAAAATAGGATAAACTAATAACAATTAATTAATCCTACGACAGCTCTTTTCCTTCGCGCATACACCAGATAAGGAGGCTGATCTCTATCAAAATAATTCCAAGCTATTATTTTGTGATATTTTTGATTTTATAAAAAATCTTATAGCTCTCAATGCTCTTAGAGTTACAGTGTCTGGTGAATTACCTCTTATTAGTTATTACAATCTACTAGTTGGTTATTGTCAGTTTAAGTGGTGCAGTATCACTGTGTGTTTTTATTCAGTAAAATAGCCCACATGTTATGACTTTATGTGGACAGCCTTTTATAATATACTACTATACTATGTGATCCAATAGTAATTGTACTGAACACTGGTGTTCTTGAATTACCTAAAAGAGTTTTCTGAAAGTTTGTGCTATATTTTGATCTTCTGTTCCCTGTTTAAGTAATATTCCTGCGAGCACCTTCAGTTGTTATTAGCATTTTTCCTTGAATGGATCTTTGTTGCCTCCCTGCTTCTTTGGTTTTTCATGTATGTAACTTGTCATTTTCTCTGGTGAATTCAGATTGGTGCTCTCAAGAAGGAAATAGAATCTGTCCGCAAACATCGAAAGCAGTATAGAAACCGCCGATTTGCCATACCCATCCCTGTTGTATCGTTGGTATGGAATTTTATTTCTGTTTGGTTAGTGAAGTTCATCTATGGTATAAGCTCCAGTTGTCTCCGCAGTAGATCCCTCATGTTTATTGGCTATAACTTGACATTAGCCAGTGCCAGTATATATTCAACAACTTAGTATCCCACTCAACAACTATTGTTTTTTGTTCTTTATGGAAAATCCATCCAAGAACCCCACCTGAACCAGCATCCAGTCTTTCTATGTGCTTTATTACGAGGAAATTATCTACATAATGTTATCACCAAGAAAATATGTAGATTGCTCAAGTGGCCCACTATAAACAAACAACCTCCGCTAATTAAAAGAGGGTTTGTTTTGGCCACATCTTCCACTAAAATTGTGTTATGCTTAAAAGAGTTGCAATATGGTGCTTTATTTTATGCATGGCTCTTGTTTCTGAATCATAAGTATAGTTCTTGTGATTGATTATATATACAAGTAGTTGAATGTGCAATGGCATGTACTGTTACTTTCTGTATCACCTCTTACAAATGATTATTTGTTCAGCCTTGTATGAATGTCAAAATTATTTTCAGGTAGGGTACACAAATGCTGGAAAAAGTACTCTTCTCAACAGGTTGACTGGAGCTGATGTTCTTGCTGAGGACAAGCTATTTGCAACACTCGATCCTACTACAAGAAGGGTCCAGGCTAGTATAATGTCCAAAAAAAATTTATTTCTTCAATTCAATTTAGGACAGTTAACTTTACAGCTAGTCATATTTAATGATACACAAAATCATTCCGTTGATGGCTATTTTCTGCTAAAAAGAAACACAATCAGACTAGAATTGAATTATTTTGCTTTACTCTGCTAAATCTTATTCAGACAAGAGAACTAGTTAATGAAATTCATGATTTTGAATGAATGAGATAGTGACACTTTACTATTAATTGATTCTGCAGTCTAAAATGTCATTTTTGCACACCCTAAATGTGATTTACTGTTTTATTATCTTTTGTATAGACGAAGAACGGGAAGGAGTTTCTTTTGACTGACACTGTTGGCTTCATTCAGAAGTTGCCAACAACATTGGTAAGTGCATTTCTAAGTCCAGATGTTTCGTTGTTGTTACCCATTTTTTCTTGAGATATGGTTCATATGTTTTCTGATGTACTGGATCCACCCCCTCTCTGTCTGTCTCTGTTAGAGCATCCACAAGGGATTATTTGGGGGTTATGATCAGTGGCGGACCTAGAGGGGGGGGGGGGGGCACTGGGGGCACTGGCCCCCACTGGGTTTTAAAAAACTCAGGGGTATTTTCGTAAATTCACAATTAATAATTAAAATTAATTAGACTAGGTGGAAACTAAGAATTACTCAGCTGAAATCTGGGAGAATCATTTTGTTTCTCACATCATCGCCTCATCGGTATGAGAGATGTTATGAAGATATTATGCAACGATATCCAAACATGAAAAATAGAAGAGAGATGTTATGAGATTCTTATGTTTAACTTATATTTTATTGACGTTGTAATGTTATTTAAACCATATTATGATTATATTAAATTTTTGTTTATTTTAACTTTTTTTTGTATGAATTTATGAATTTATAATTATTTGGCCCCCACTGAATAAAATGTCTAGGTCCGCCACTGGTTATGATCCCAACGCAGTGCATCAGATGCACAATACTGAATGTAATTAGTAATTACATAGATTTTATGATTAAGAAAATAATATTTTCACATCCAAATATGTACGTTTATATGTGCTAATATATACTCCCTCCCTCCCACAATTTAGTATCCATATTTTCATTTTAGTCCGTACCCCAATTTAGTACCCCTTTCTATTTTTAGTAAAAGTAGTCAACACAATCCTATAAAATGTGGGCCCCTTACTCTACTTTAGTCACTTTAACACTCTCATAAAGGTGAGACCCTTATTCCACTCACAACACACTCAACTACTTTATCAAAATCCGTGCCATTCTCAAATGGATATTAAATTGGGGGACAGAGGGAGTAACAAAATTAAGATAATAAGGAAAATATAATACATTACAATATAAATAATGATATTAAATGAAATAATTTAAAAACATTTGCTTATACCATAAGGTTGTTATATGGGATTGTGTTTGTTTGCAGAGGTGTAGTAGGTGGGTGTTGAGGATTGAGATTTTATTGATGTGGCATGTGAGACCCACTAAATAGTGGGATGACTCCTGCCTGTGAGAATTACTGTTATGGATGTTCTTACTTCTGATCTTTCTCCATCAGATTGCTGCTTTTAGAGCTACTCTTGAAGAGATATCTGAATCGTCACTTCTGGTGCACGTGGTGGATATTAGGTAAAATTGATTTCAAATAGTAGGCTGTAAATCACAACATGCAGCTTCTGATAACATTGTCCAATTTGAATCAGCCATCCATTGGCTGAGTTGCAGATTGATGCTGTGGACAAAGTTCTTGAAGAACTTGATACATCCTCCATTCCAAAGCTAATTGTGTGGAACAAGGTATCACGGATCATTTAGTCATTTTGTTCTAAATCTCTACTGTTTGTTGGTTGACAGCTTGCTTAATCACCTAGATTTTGTTTAACTATTTCATTTTGTAAAATAATCGTCCATCTTGCCTCTTATGTAGGGCATAGCAGCGGTTGGTTCGGTCGAAATTGAACCGACCAAACCGAACTGAAATAATATTAAAATCTTGAACGAGCCAAAACCAGAACTGAAATAATATTAAAATCTTGACCGAACCAAAACCAGAACTGACCAAACCGAACTGAAATAATACTTATTAAAATCTTGACCGAACCAAAACCAAATTTCCCCATCGACCGAACCGAAACCGAGTACTTTAAATATAGATCGTAGGATCAATCAATATAAATGATCGAAATTTCTTCTTAATTCCCTAAATATTTGTATTTCTCTACGGATATTGATCGTTTGGAACTGAATCTTTCTTTTTAAAAAATCGAAGACTGACCGAAACCTTTTCGGTTTTTACTTCTTTGACCAAACCGAAACTGAAGCCTCCTCTTGATTCTATTCAGTTATGCACACCCCTAAACACCTTATGTGGCATAAGAACATTGATTTCACTGAATGATAATTTTCTTAATTATGTCCCTAATACATGATACAAGCCTCGGTGGTAATTGATTTCTTCTACAGCATTGGCTGAGTTGAGATTCACACGACACAAGTTGGTAGTCCAATTGGTAACAGTAACTTAATCTACTTTGGTCTTTGTTCTTAATTATGAAGGTGATTTTACAGTTCTAGATCATTCTTCGGTTCAAATTACCTGCTTTGATAGATTTTTCCAAAATGCCTACGGATTACTTTATGGATTAATGTATATATTTGTAGGTCGATAATGCCAAAGACCCTGATAAAGTAAGGTCTGAAGCCAAGAAAAACCCTGATATTGTATGCATATCTGCTTTAACTGGTGAAGGACTTGATGATTTCTGCAATGCAGTTCAAGAAAAACTGAAGGTACTTACCATTCCTCTCTTAAATTTGAAGTCTGTTGCTTGCCATGATCCGGTAACTTTTTTGTATTCTATAGGATACGATGGTATGGGTGGAAGCTCTGATTCCTTTTGACAAAGGAGAGCTCCTAAGCACCATTCATCACGTTGGCATGGTTGAAAAGATTGTAAGTATTGTTGTTTGTATTTCTATTTTACCCACCATTTTGTGAAGTTCTGAATGTATGAAGCTTGTAAAATTTTTTGAACAGATGTGGTTGTCAAGTATATGATCTCCTTCCTGCTCCTATCTGATAAGTTTTTCTGGAAGATCATTTCATACCTGAGATAAAGCACCCCACTGAAATATTGTTAATTTAGGACTAAGAGAAAACTCAGAACATAGGATGTCACGTAGTTTTTCCTCAAAGCTGGTTTAGTTAATTTCTACTCGCAATATGGGAAATGGGTTGTCTGAGAAGAAAGAGAAACATATCACTAGTTTACAATATGATTTAGACAAACCTGGATTCATTGAATTTGATGCCAGAATCTTATATCGTCTGTTAGATACCAGTGCAGCAGTAAGTACCAGAATAGAACAGAAGACTGGATTCATCTGTCAGACAAGTTACTCAGTAGTGTTAAAGATTGCAGGATATAAGTTGGATATTGTTGTGTCTTAATTAATAGCTTCCATCTTTTCTTAAACTGATCATGTAAACCTATAAGATTCCTTGGAATTCACAAATCAGCTTTGGGCTGTTTCAGCTCTATGAGACATGTTAGGCCTCATCGTAAAATAGAGGTGTTAGATTTATCAGTAAGAGTACAGTTGCTCTTCTATTCAGAAGGCATCTGATCCCTTCATTGTATAATCTTATTTTTTTTAAAACAAATCGGGGTAATGTGTAGAAATAATATTGGTCTCCCAATATCCATTTCATGGTATTTTGAGCTCAACTCTGTATTCTTTAGAGGGAAAATTGAAGTGTTGAATGATATGACAGGAGTATGTCGATAACGGAGCTTTGGTGAGAGCTCATGTACCACTCCGCTTTGCCAGACTTCTCACTCCGATGAGACAAACCTGTGTGTCATAGCTTGTTATTCGAATATGGTTGCAGCTGGTCTGATCATGATCAGGCAGTGTAGCTACTGAAGAAGGTGATGACTATTTCCCAAAACTCTTTCCTCTGTATATAGAAAGTAGAAACCGTGAATTGCTTCACTTCATTTATGAAGAAACCTCAAACAAGGTGAAAATATAATATGTAGAAATTTTCCTAACCAAGTGTCATAAACTGTTTTAACGAGAGAGTGTGATTATTTAGTGTTAATATATAAGAGTAGTAGAGTACCCACTTTTTGTGTTAAAGGACTAAATTACCCTTCTATATAAATGGACAAACTCTAATTTTCTTTCATTCTTTCATTTCTCTCTCTCTCTACCCGCTCTTTCCTCTCTCTCTCTCTCTCTCTATACACGCCCTCTCTCTTCTCTCTCTTTCTCGTGATCTTTCTCTTCCAAGCGGCGCCGCCGCATGCTCTTCACCACGCCGCCGCCTTAGCACGGCCACCGCCAACTCCGTCCTTCACCACGCCGCCGCCTCAGCGCCGATTTCTCTCTCTCTCTCTCTCTCTCGAATCCTCCAACAAGGCGTGGAATTCCTCCTCCAGAAACACCATGGCGTGCTGCAGCGCCGCGCTCGTCTGATTCATCGACGGGTTCACGTTCGAATTCGCCGGGAACTCGCTCAACAACACGTTCATCAATTTGGAGATGCGCCGGACGGAGTAGATGAACAGCAAATCGTCCTTCCGTCATCTTGTCGAATCTGGTGCAGGTGTCGCTGGATTTTTTGTATTTCTTCACTCTTGATTCGATGATTTTCGAGAAGGTCTCGATGAAATCGGGGATTTCCGGTGAGTCGGACGATTTGTCGTTGATTGCGACGATCGTATTGATGAATTGATCAACATTCTGAGCGATTTCATGGGTGTGATGCACCGAATGTTCATCGCATGCATCCTCGTTGGATAGATCAACCGAATTTTGGGGTTTGGGGCTGGTTGTAATTTGGGATATTTTGCTCAAACTGTTGTGTTTCTGGAGATGGGCTTCTTCCATTGATTTTCGATCTATTTCCTTTTTCCAGTTTTGTGTTAACTAATTTCCGTTATTTTTTCTCTCTTTTGTATAATTTTCGTTAATTTGAGATGAACTTAGGGCTTTTTTAAAATTTTCTTATTTTGGGGATTTTCATGTTTACAAGCGATGTATTTCGTTTCAAGAAAGGAAATGTAATAAATTTTTTGCATAAGCTTTGCTTTGATTGAATACTAAGTATATTGGATCACATATTGAAGAAATTGATGAAAATCGCGCAATTTTGTACAAATGTTCTTGAATTCACAACCAAGTTTATGAATTCACAACTGAATTATCGGCGTTGGTTGTGAATTCACAATTGAAATAGTGTTGATTGTGAATTCAAGTTTTATTGGTTGTGAATTCACAACTTGAAAAAATATTGGTTGTGAATTCAAGTTTTATCGGTTGTGAATTCACAACTTGAAATAGTGTGGGTTGTGAATTCACGCGAATTCACAACCCACATTATTTCAAGTTGTGAATTCAAACTTTAAAATTTAAATTCACAACCAATACTTGTTATTCAGTTGTGAATTCGTGGGTATTTGTAAAAAATTTATATGCAAAGGTAAAATGGTAAATGTGGGTATTTTTTAAAAATTTTATATTAGTGGGTAAAATTTATTTTTACTATATAAAAGTGGCTATTTTCAAAATTCACTCTTTTTATGTCTCATCAGAATTGGATTAAACTAGTAATTTGAATTAATAGGTGAATTATGTATATTTAATTAACATAATTATATTTCCTAGGATCAGACTTTTATTCTTGAATTTTTATCTTTTGATTTTATTTATTTCCATTACTTGAATCTAGTTTTAGATATCCACCATCCTTCGTTTCTTTGCATGAATATTGAAAACACGATGAATAATTTATGGTAATTTAAAGTTTTAAAATATTTTTTTTCTCTTTCCTCTCTAGTCTCTACTATATATATATATATATATATATATATATATATATATATATATATATATATATATATATAGGATGCGGTTATAGTGAGAACCACACTTATCGTGAGAACATAAGAACCATTAAAATCAATGCATCTACTATATAAATTAATGCATTCGCTATTAAATTTAATGCATCCGAAAATAATAAATTTTTTGCTCCCTTCAGGATTCGAACCCAGGATCTGCATTCATCCACCAAGATGATGCATCCACCGTAGATCTTGATGATCGAATGGCTTAAAATGGTTCTCTGTTCTAATTTTATTTAGTGGTTCTTATTTGAAGCTCTCCATATATATATATATATATATATATATATATATATATATATGGTGTGGTTCTAGAGAGAACTATATTATTTGTGAGAACCGGAGAACCATCAAATCTAATGCATTCACTGTAAAAATTAATGCATTCGCTGTTAAAATTAATGCACTAAAAAAAAAAAAATGTTCCCTTCAGGATTCGAACCCAAGATCTACATTCATCCAACAAGATGATGCATCCACCGTAGATCTTGATGATCGAATGGCTGAAAATGGTTCTCCGGTCTTCTTTTATTTATGGTTCTTTCTTGAACCTCTCCCTATATATATATATATATATATATATATATATATATATATATATATATATATATATCCTTTCTCCTTATTGACATGTTTACTTTTTTCTATTATTTTAATTTTATTTCTTTTCCTATACATACATATATATATATATATATATATTGGTATTTTTAAAGGAAAAATAATTAGATATCATATTTTATTTTTTTACATGTTTTTTTAATTATAATAGTTTAGAATGTAATCAAGGTGAATGAAAATAAATTGGTTCATGTTATAACTATTTTTTAAAAATAAATTATTTGTATTAATTTTAATTTCAAGTAAAACTTTTTATTTATGTTTGTGTACGAAAATATTTATTTATTTATTATGATGTGTAATACTCTATAACAATAATGTATAATTCTAATTTTCACTATCAAATAATTTTAAATTATTTAATAATTATAATTATCATTACACTTTATATAAAGTTGAAAATTTACGTTTTGAAATTAGATTTTTTATTGAATAATTGATGTGAATTATTTTATTTTATTATATTTTAATTATGTTTTATATTTATCTATTTAAACATATCGTTTGATCGAACTCGATCAAATGTACAAGTATTGTATTATCTCTCTCTATTTATACATTATGTCAAAAATTGTATAACTATCTTAAACAAATACACCAAGAAGTAGATCAACCACATGTGTTTCATGAGATCTAACATATTGTATTATCTCTCTCTGTTTATACATCATGTCAAAATTGTATAACCATCTTAAACAAATACACCAACAAGTAGATCAACCACACGTGTTTCATGAAATCTAATATATGTAAGGGTGTGCATCGGTCGGTTCGGCCAAGGCCCCCCTATATAAAGAGAAATGAGAATTTCAATGAAATATGATATGGTTTTAGTGATATTTCTATTTCTCGTCAGAAATAAAAATAACGAATTAATATAACTCATGAATAGGCGTTATATTGATTTATCAGTAAAAATTATTGACTTATTCACATTCATTCTCATTTCTCAATACATTTAGCATTATCAACATTACATTTCTCTCTAACATTATATATAAAGGGTTGAGTTTCAATATAAATTCATTTAACGTAAAATTTAAGAACATTGCACTTAACCTATAAAAGAACTGCATTAACATAAAAAATAGTTGCACTTTTGTGTTAATAAATTATCTTGTAATTGTGCTCCCTTTGAGATTTGAATTTAGAACTATGAAAGTGCGGATATTTTATAGGTCAAGTGCAATTACTCATAAGTCAAGAGTTTGTACGTTAAGATATGTTTTTATTTATATGTAATGTACAGTATGAGAAGTTGTTTAAATAAATTTAAGTGCAATGTACTCACTCCGTCCCATTATAAATGTCTCACTTTTCATAATAAGATGTCTAATTACAAATTTCTTATTTCTTTTTTGATAAATAATTAAAAGAGTAATTAACTAATGGGCCTACCACTTTTCTCTCTATACCTTCTTTTACAAATCTCAATATATTTTTCCCTATCTATCAGCTTACTTTATCTACTAATTACAAATTCTTTAATCTTCGACTCCAAAAATAATAAGACATTTGTAATAAGACAGAGTGGGTATAAAATAATAATTAATTTTAGCATTTAGTTTAGATCATGAAAATATACAGTGAATTTATTACTTTCAAAATATATTTATGTTTCATAATTCGAATTTCATAGTGACGAAAATCTCACTTATATAAAAACATAATGTTCTATACAGAATTCAGTGTTCCGTCATAATACTACCTCCGTCGCCTAAATAACTTCCTATGGAAAAGGGGCACGAGTTTTAAGACGAAAAGGTAAAAAAATGAAATATAAGGGTAAATTGAATATTGAGAGTGATGAAAATGTGAAAAATAAGAGTAAATGACGTATTATTAATGGTGGAGTATATTCGAAAAATAGAAAGAGAAGTTTTATTTTTGGGATCGACTAAATAATAAAAGTTCAAAGTTATTTGAAAGATGAAGGGAGTATATTTTATATAATAAATCTGATTGTAAAATAACTCAACTTTATATATATAAATATATACAATTAATTATTTTGATTTGACTAATTTAATGAACAAAAATAAAAATCCTCCCATATAAATTTCGAAAAATCTGGAATGGTTCAATAATAATGGAACGCCATGATAGGGTGGTGGTGGGTGGTGAAGAAAGAATCGGGGGCGTGGGCGGTCAAGAGTTGGTTGAGGGAATGGAGCCTCTGTGAGAGGTCCATCATCTGAGCCCTCAGCACCGAGTTGTGTGCCTCCATTCTCATGCATTGCTGCGTCCCACCATTGATGCTCTTCAAGATCTGCTTATTTTCTCTCCACAGCTGAGCAATCTCCGCCGTCAGATCGTCCAAATGCTTTTGCTTCCTCATCCGCGACCGCCGCGCCGATTCACGGTTCGATTGCATTCTCCTCCGCTTCCGCTCCCGCTCCGAGGAGGAATTCATTTTCATTTATTTTTTTCAACAAATTAATTAATATACGTACTACTACTTCTATATTTTATTCAACAACTGCAGTTATGAGAAAACGTAGAACCAGTAGAGAAAAACAAGAGAGAAAGATTGAACGAGATGAGCTCTGCGGCGCAAAGCACAAGAATTTATTATTAGACCAGAAAGAATAATCTCACTCAAAACAGGAGACATCAATCTCGAACATCAATAACACTATCTGCAGCATCAAGAGAGAGAGAGAGAGAGAGAGAGGGGAAGGGAAGTTCCGAGGGAGGGGTGATAAGTGATTTATACAAGAAGATTGTGAACAGGAACGTGAAAAAAGAATTGAAATAAATGAATTAATGTGTTAAAAAAACAGGGGGAAAAGTGAAGGAGAGAGAGGAATCTTGTCGATGAGAGAGAGAGAGGCATGTGGGGGCGGAGGAGTAATTCCATAAACTGCCAACTCCAGCTGTGTGTGTGTGGACGATCAGTACCAACAACTAATGAATACGATGCCATCTATTTTTCACCGTATTGTATTTCCTAAATTTACTCTTTGTCTTGCACTTCATTTTTAAATAAAAGTGGTATCATCCACACCAATTAATTATATTTTTTTTACATGAAATAAAAAATGAGCCTATTCTAGTGAGACGTCCCAAAAAAGAAAACGAGCCTATTAGAGAGGGACGGAGAGAGTATTATTTTTTGGATGTTGGTCAATTTAATTGGGAAAAAGAGAGTATTTCTTACCATTTGAAAATAGAGGTCGTCTTGGGTGTAGTCGGGTTGCACCTGCACCCTGACTCTGACCCGAACCTGCATCCTGATCCGAACTATGTAAATGGCGCTATTTTTCGATTATACAAATGACACTGCCAGTAATTGACATTATTCAGTTATATAAATGACACTGCATATAATGACACTATAATATTGTAAATGACATTGTCTATAATTGACACTATTCGGTTACACCAATGACACTAACTGTGCAAATGACATTATCCGGTTATACAAATGATACTATAACATTTTACAATTAGTATTATTGGTATAACCGAATAGTGTCAATTATACACAGTATTATTTGTATGATCGAATAATGTCATTTACACGGTTTAGGTCAGGGATGCAGATCAGAGTCTAGGTGCGGGTGCAACCCGATTGCACAGTGCAGCCGGTTGCACCCATGTTTTTGGGTTGAAAGTACAATGACAGTCATTCGAGTTCTGGTTTTATAGATATATGGTTACTTTAAAGGATTAATTTTAAAACAAATTTTAAATTATGGAAAATAATTTTTAAATATTAAACTAATTAATTTTGTATCAATTATAATTCATTTTTCATTTTCTGACTCTAAAAAGTTGACATGTTCGTTCAATTGTCATAGTATATTCAAATAAATATTTTAAATTGACAAAGATATCATGTCATTAAAATAAATTAAAAAAAAGAATAAGTTTAGATGATTGAAAAAGTCCATCACCACCGCCTCCAATCGTAGTATTCGCGCGCTTTCTTCCTCGCCTTCTTCAGCTTATTCGAGTATCGCTGAATTCCCTCACTACCTCTTGCTCTGCAGCAGCTCCAACATATCTCCAAGAAGCTGACAAAGACGAGGAAGAGTGCGATTGGGAAGCGGTGATGCTGGGATTTTTCATTTTTTTTTTATTGTGCAAATGACATGGCATCCATGTCAACTTAAAAAAAAATACATGTCGCCCGCTGGTAATCTAGCGAGCTACATCAACTTTCAATAGCCGAAAAATGGAAGTTAGGTATAATTGATACAAAATCGATAATTTAAGATTTTTTTTTGGATAATTCATGATATAATTGATAGTATAAAAATAATTTAAAGTTTAAAATGATATTTATCCTAAATATAATAAAATTAATTCATTATTTTTAATTAGATAAATTAAAATTTTGGAATATCTTCAAACTCTTAATTATTTCTATCATTTGAGTTGTTTTTATTTGATTAATATATTATTAAAAAGTGAGATTGGAGAAATCATATACTCCCTCCGTCCCTAAAATAACTTCCTCTTTTTCCATTTTGGGACGTCCCCCAAATAACTTCCTCTTTCTTTCTTTCCATTTTTGGAAACCTACCCCACCATTAATAATACTTTATTTATTCTTACTTTTCACTTTTCACCACTCCTAATACTAATTATAACACTTTTCACAACTTCCAATAATAATTATATTATTTTTTCTCCACTATCAATACACTTTACAACTTTTTATTAAAACCCGTGCCGTCCCCAAAGAGGAAGCCATTTCAGGGACGGAGGGAGTATTTTTTTTTTAGAATTACAAGAGATATCTACTATATAATCAAATGAGTCATTAGCACGCAAGTGAGATTTTTACACCATATAAACATGAGAAAATAACCGCACGTCGGCAGAATCACTACCTACATAAAGGTGAAAAAATACACCGTCTGCAAACGGAATTAAACCCAAACTTCTCATATAGAAGAATTTAACCACTTTAAATTTTATTTCATATTTGTCTATCAGAAAATTTTAAATATGCATACCGTGACTAAATTATAGTTTTGCCATTTTAATTAGTTGCCAAGTAAAATTACTTATCTATATTTGAAAGTTGATAAATAAAACTTTCAAAATCATTTAATGTACTAAAAGATGCAAAGATGTGACCACATTTGTTGAATCACCAATATAAAGACTGTAGGGATATAAATTTAATACTTTCTCTATTCATCAAAATTAAAGTGTGATTTGAAGGTATAAATTAATAAATAATTGAAAGATGTATATAAAATTAATATAGAAATTCATTAAAATTGAGTGAAGAAAAAGACTCATAAAAAATTGACGTATTAAATAATTAGGTTTTCGTAAATTTTGAATGTAAATTAGTTTAAATATAAGAGATAATTTTCAAAAATATAAATGCTACAATTTCGCGAACGTATAAAAATAGTAATAAGACTACCATTTTAATGGGCGTATGGAGTAAAAGAGTTTTGATTTGATCTTAAAATCAAATTTTGATAAAATATTGCTTCAGATTTAGATTATGTCTCAGTAATCAGGTCAATTCATTCGGATATTTAAGGTAGCTCTATCAAGTTACAGACTATTTAGGTTGAAATTTTTTCGAACTATTAATTATAGATCCTAACTCTAAAACTTTTGGGGTTCGGACCAATCCGGCTAATTCAACTTGAAAAGTTATACTCCATCCGTTCACGAAATGAGTACTCATATTTCATTTTTCGTCCGTCCACAAAATGAGTATCTATTTCTCTTTTTGGCAAGTGTACCCCACACATTTCTTTAATTAATACACTAAAAAAGTGGGACTCTTAAACTATTCACACTACACTCCATACATTTCTTAAAACCCGTGCCATCCACAAATGGATACTCAACTACTCATTTCGTGGACGGAGGGAGTATATAAAAAATAATTAATATATTGCTCTCGATAATTTTATAATTGTAACAAATAAATACATACATAAATAAGTGATTTTTCAACATCGACTTACATATATAAGTAATACGCAATTGTTAGAGGAATATGGATGCACACATTTTTCTTAAATGATTACTCCTTCCGCCTCTCAAACAATTTTTTTCCTTTTTTTTTCTTTCTTTTTTTTATCCTTCCCCAAAATATCTTCTTAATATATTTTTAAAAATAATTTCACTAACTATTATCCTTACAATCTTCACTTTTTGTGGGACTCATTCTCCACTCATCAAATACGCAATTTTTATTAAAAGTCGTGACATGTACCCTTTTTTAGAAAGATGTTTGAGGGAGGGATGGAGCATCATTTTCTAATTTTTACATCTAAATGTTTTATGTTAAGTATTAGATTAAAAATACATAAAAGTGATGAGCATAACATTCAAATATTGGATCAAAATACATTTTATGAACCTTTTGGGAAAAAAAATCTTACTATTATACTAACTTTCAAATGGAAAGTCATGAAGTTAAAAAATTAAATAACGAGAAATTTTTTAATATAATTAGACGAACACATTGTTGGGTCAACCCTATACGACTCGGGCTACTTCCAGGCCAACTCTCTCAGGTTATCGGCCTATTCGATTACAGACCATTTAGGCTCAAATTTTATTGGACTGAAAACTTCAACCTTAACCTTCTCAGATTGTCGGTCTATTTGGACCAACTCACGATTTCGGACTGATGTAGCTCACTACTCAAATGTTAGGGAGCTAGTAGTTAGTCACTGATGTACATGCACTAAATCAGGTTCAGAAGTGTGACGCCTGTGGATAAAGTGCGGAGTACTGATCGCTGGTGCAAAAGAGACACGAACAAAGAACGGCTCCGATTAAGACTTCCAAGCGGAGGGGCGCAGGGATGAACCGAAACACACCCGAACGAGAGGGATTTCGAGAATATATTGGAATGGGACGACATATTCAAAGAGAGTTTAAAGAATTTGATTGGGCTACTCAAATAAACAAGATACATCTTCTTTTTTGGTGCTCATTTGGAAAGTGTCAATATAATAAATGGGTTAAACTAAAAAGGAAAGTGTGCCAAGATAAGTGGGACGAAGGAAGTATATTAGAGTTTGCTACAGACCTCCATTTTTCTATTTTTTTTTTTTCATCCCGAAATAGTATGTACACTCTTGTCTTACACTGATTTTAATAAATGTTAGATTACTGTGTTATGAGTGGATAATGAATGCATATTATTTATAGCGTTTGGGGGGGGGGGGGAAACTCATACTTCCTCTCTGTTTCACTAAAAATGACATGTATTTCATTTGGTTGTCCCGCTATAAGTGACCTATTTCCATAAATGACAAAAAATAATTCTTAAAAAATGTAGATCCTACCATTTTTAACTAATTTACACTTTCTTCTTAATTTACGTGCTCAAAAAATTTGTGCCACTTATACCAGAACGGAAGGAGTATTATGTTTAGTGTTGTGAGTAGATAATAGACTCCATAACTAGTATTTGTTGTACATAAGTTAGTTTTTAAGGTTAAAAATGAATAGCGTTCAAAAATTTAAAATTGAGATACTCCATCTGTCCATGAAAATTATAGTCTTATTATTATTTTCGTCTTTTTGTTTTAAAAATTAATTTTTATATTTTAAACTTCATTGACACTTAATATTTATAAAATATTCAATCATGTAACACATCAATTTTGATGGGTCATTTTTTTCACTCAATTTTAAAAAGTCTCATTCTACACTTTATATATATCTCTTAATTATTTATTAAAATTAGTGCCCTCCAAAACACACTGTAACTTTTGTAAACATATGGAGTTTTAAGATTAAGTACACATGTACTATACTATAGGAAATTATGTTAAATATGATATATTGATTAGGTTGATTTTTATTTTATTTATTTATTTACTTACTTTTTTACGAAAACAAGAAGATTCAACTAAAATTTTGCGACTTTTAGATGAGTTTCAACATTATGTATTTTTCAGTAAAATTAAACATATATTCTCTCTGTCCATAAAGAGTGTGTGGTAGAGTGAAGTGTATGAATTTTAATAAAAAAAGTTGGAAGATGTGATTTAGTGTTAAAGGGTAGAGTATTGGGCCCATCAAATTGTTAAAGTAAATGGTGAGTATTTTGTAAATATTGAGTGTGAATGCGATTTAAAGTATAATTGATGTTTTTAAAAAAGGAAAACACATAAATCTTTATGGACGGACGAAAATAATAATAAACACACCCTCTTTGTGAACGGAGGGAGTATTTATCACGAAATCTTTAAAATCATTAATATATGTTAATTATAAAGTCTGAAACTTTGGGTTCGGGAATTTTTTACTCGCCTTAATTTATTTTATAATCAAATTGTTGCCTTTGGGATGAAGGCAAATAAAAAGTCGTAAGAAAACTTTAGAAGCCAATTGGTTAAGTACAATTTTAATCACATCAAGGAAGGTATAGCGACTACACTCTATATCCTTACTTTGTACAAATAGCAAAAAAGAAAATTAAACTTCAATTTATACCTAGAAATAGCAATTGATTAGTGAATTAAATCCTCTAAATCTTTATACATTTGAGAATTTGAGAATGACACTAATTTTAATAAAATAGTTAATTGCATTTTGAGTGGAATTAATAAGAATTTAACTTTTATTATGAGTTAACATTAAATAATTTTATTAAAAATACAAAATAATAAAAATTTAGAGTATATACTAGAATGACAAAAGTGGTAAAGATTTGGGGAACAAAAGAAATACTACATTATATCGTTCGAAAATACAAAATCAATATTTTATTACTCCCTCCCACTAATCAATATAAGTGTAGAAAGTCATGTTTTGTAAGCCGAGTCCGTGACAAAACCTAAGTTTAAACTCACTTTCAATGGCGTTTAAACTAATAAGCAAAATATTTTTTCATATATATATATATATATATATATATATATATATATAGGGTAGGGTTAATATAAAAACCCCTCTTAAGATGAAAACTAGGAACCAATTTAAAGTCATTGATTTAAATAAAATAGAGGGCTGAGATTAAACTACAAATGCACAATTTCGATTGCATAGATGCACAGTTACAATTGCATGGATGCACAATTTCGATTTGCTTGAGTATTTTGCATTGTTGGTTTCAATTGCATAAAATGCATATTTTTTAAGTGCACAGTAAAATATAATAGATGCACAGTTTCTTTTGTTGACTAAATCCTAACCATTAGATCTAATATTTAAAAGGTCAAGATTAGGTTCCTAGTTCTCATTTTAACAGAGGTTTTTATTAGAACCTCTTCCTATATATATATATATATATATACACACACATAATTAAATTTAGGGTAAATATTACTTTTTAACCCATAGTTTGGACGTTTTTCAAAAAATATCCAACTCTAAGAGTAATTAATTACAAAACAATAGCCATCGTTCCATTTTTTTTTCTTGTTTTTGACCCGCAAAAATAATCCGGCGACTGAAAAATAAGGTGTTCCGACGAGCAGTCATGGGTCAATACACGTGGATTAAAAAAAAAATCCACGTAAAATACAATAATAAAAATAAGAATTTTAATGCTACCGCTCTTGCCGGACTCTGTTGTGGAGCCTCCGACCACTCACCCACACACTGACGAGGGTAGAGGGTCGAGCCCTAGCCCCGTCGAACATCCCTCTTTCTCCTCCCCCTTCTCGATTTTGGTCCTCTTTTTGGTTTGATTCTGAGTTTCATTTTGTGGATCGTTGGAGCTCCGTTTTGGTTGAGATGGTCGAAGAACTCGAAGTCCGGCGGCAAAGACGGGGGTTGGAGAATCTCCCAATTCTGTTGTTTCCGCCGCCTTAGAGGTTTGCGTTGGCCGTGGGTGGATATGGGGGGCGGCGGGGTGGTGGGTGTGCGGCGGAGGACGGCGGGGGCGTGGTCGAAAACAGAGAAGGTTAAATATAAATTGAATATAAATTATAGACAAAAAAAATTAAATTTAATTAAATTAATTAAAATTTTCAAATTTTTTGAAGTTAAAAAAATTAAATTCCAGCACAAACATTAAATAAATTCACTAAACTTAAACTAATCAAATACACTAATGATGTGGGCTACAACACTTTATCACCTAAACTATCTCACTTTATTATCTAAACTACATCTCCTTAATCTTCGTGCCTAAATAAAGTGTGTTTTTATTATTGGGACGGAGGGAAGGGAGTAGTTTCTAAAAAAAAATGGATTAATTTTCGTGGACATCTCAAAATATTAAAAATAGATTATTTTTTGTGAATGAACGTGAATGAACGGAGTATATAAATTTATAAACAATGGGAATGCACCCGGTGAAAAGATTGGACTACTTGATTTTAAATCAAACTCAACTATCAAACGCATCTACTTGATAATAAGTTAAAGCACTTTCTACTTAGTCAAAAGCAGGGGAGGCCCTACAAAACCGACCACGGGACTCTTTCTGTCTACCTATTAATTTGGAACACAACAAAAAATTGCAACACCTCAAAATCAAATTTAATTAAACTAGCTAAGTGCAATTATTGTTCAAACATGATAAGGCATTCTATGTGGATCCTATTTATCGCAGTTTTTGGAGCGCTAATTCTCTAACTTATGGACCATGATAAGCACCCGTTATTTTCATATAATTAAGTAATCAAGCGAAGAAAGGGTTCATATATTTTTTTTTATGAAAATATAGTCAATGAGACCTAGCTCAAGCGATAAAATTAAGATATTCAAAAAATTTCGTTTATGAGAGGTCTTGAATTCAATTTCGACTGCATAGGAATAATTTTTTTCTAAGAATGGCAATCGGGTACGACGGGCACGGATAACGACTATCCATACCCATACTCGCGAATTAAATGGATAGTAGATTTTAACCACGAATTATCCGTGGATATCAAATGCTACCCAAATCCGCAACCCGCGAATACCCGCTATCCATCGGGTATCTGCCAACCAGCTACCCGTTGGGTATGCGCCACCCACTATCCGTAGGATACCCGCCACCCGCTATCCAACGGATACCCGCGAAATAGAATTTAAATATAAATTTATAACAAATTTAATACAAAAGAAAAAAAACACCACAAATTAGGATTTAGGTAATGTTTGGGCCTTAGGGATTAGGTTGTGTTTGAGCTTTTTTCATATATGATATGTTGGCCCATATCTGAAATGTATATTCAAGCCCATATTTTATGAGTATTTTACGGGTAATTGATGAGTATTTTTGTGGATATTTTTCGCGGGTAAACGGATTTCGCGGGTATATATAGTAAGTATCCAAACTCATACCCACGAATTAAATGGATAGTGAATTGTAACCACGAAACTATCTGTGGATATCAAATGTCTCTCAAATTCACCCTATTAAAATCGGATTTTCGCGAATATTCGTTACCCGCGGATAAATTATCATCCCTAATTTTTTTCATCTTTGTGTGGATACTGCATTTTTTTTCATGGCTAAACTTTAGGCTACGTTGAAAACTGAAACATTTTGTTTCTACTTAAATTATTCCACACATGCATCTAAATCATGGAAATAAATTATGTCATCGATCCCTACATTTGCATTGCCTTAATGGATATTTCAAACATTAATATAGTTCATCAATGAGCTGATCTCACGCACACATATATAACCAAAGTAATAAATTAGAGAAGGAACGCTAATCTATACCCCAAAATATGAGATGTAAACATGAAGGTACTCGCCTCACCCGAGTAAATGATTGGAGGTATCTCGTCGACAAACTGAAGAGAAAAATTTCCAGATGGAAAAATCGAAAGTTTTCGTTTGCTGGAAGAATCACAATGCTCAGATCGGTAATGTTGTCTATCCCAATTTACCAGTTCTCGTTTTCAATTCTGCACAAAGAAAGTCTTGGCCGAGCTCCAAAGTGTGATGTGTAATTTTCTATGGGGAGGAGGGGAATCGGAGGCTAGAAAGACTCACTGGATTAAATGGGAGGTATTGTGCAACGATGTCCGGGAGGGAGGTCTCGGTTTCAAAGATTTGGGGAGTTTCAATGAGGCTCTCATGGTTAAGTGGGTGTGGAGATTTTTAACTGAGAGAAACTCTCTGTGGGCACAGGTCATTAGAGCGTGTTATGGGGAGATTGAGTGGGACGATGAGGGTTTTAGAATGTCAAGTTCAAATAAGAAAAAAACGGGGTGGTGGAAGAAAATCGTTGATATTTGTGGGGGGGGGGAGGGAGGGAAGTGGTTCAAAGAGTGTTTGGATGTGCAGATTGGAGAAGGCGATTTTTTCAAATTTTGGGATTATTGTTGGGTTGGGGGAAAAAGGTTGAGCGACAGATTTCCTAGGCTGTATGGACTCTGTAAAAATCAGGACGGGTTTATCTCGAATATGGGAGAATGGTTGGGGGGTGTGTGGGAATGGAAGTTGGAGTGGAATCGAGATTTGAGGGAGAGAGAAAGAGCTCAGGCGGATGAGCTGTTGTCCTCTATCAGGGAAGTCAATCTTCAAGCAGGAAAGAAAGATTGTTGGAGGTGGAAACCTACCCCCAACGGCTTGTTTTCAGTAAATTCAGCATACAAAGCTATCCGACAAGCAAGATTGGAGAATGGGATTAATTGTGAGCAAATGGATTTCAAGAAACTGTGGAAGGATTTTTAAAGGAAGACTGGCGACGTGTGATAATCTCATCCGAATAAATATTTTGGCTGCAAATTCGACCTCCGATTGCATTCTTTGTAAGGCGCAGCTGGAGGACCTGAATCATTTATTCTTCTCCTGTCAGATTACATTGGATCTTTGGAAAGAAATTTTGTCTTGGATTGGTATTCAGACGGCACTGCATCGCACGGCAAAGGAGAACTTCCTTGCCTTCTCTAATCTTGGGGACAAGGCAGATAATCATTTTCTGTCTAGTGTTTGGATCTGCGTGGTGTGGAGTATTTGGAACATATCTAAAGTGGTAACCGAGATCAAGACAAGAACGTGGAGCTGGACGCAGGTATACAAACAGATGCCACAGCCTTTGGACTTAAAATCTTGGATGATTAAGCCTAAGGTGATGGAGTGAGTTCCTATTTGCTCCTGCACGGGAGTGATGGACTTGATTTTTGGTGTCTGTTGTTTTGGTTTTTGTTTGCTGAGCTTGTTGTTGGTGTTTTGGTTTTTTGGATTGTGGACTTTGGTACTACTGGTACCACCCATTTTATTTTAATGAAATTCTCTTTTCTCTGATCAAAAGAGGCATATATACGAAGAGAGTGAAGTTGAAAAAAAATATTATAAATAAAAGTGATAGTTATGTGTGTATATTTTTGTTTAATGGTAGAGTGATTAATGTTAGAGGCCAAATATAATAGTAAATTAGAGTAGTCCATGGTGACATGACCTTTATGTGCGTGTGTTGGCCTAGTAGTAGTGCGATCAAGGTCCCAAGGATGAATGCAGAAAAAGTTCATGGTATATTCTCTAAACTTTAAATTTGAGATTTCTAAAAAATAATTTTCTAACGATTTGCTCTGGTAATGTGAGCTATTATAGAATGATTCACATAAAATATCTATAAATTTGTAACACCTCTTTTTTTTTTCTTTCAGTTTTCAATTTTGTAGTTTCTGGAGTCGAGGCAGTCCCGGGAGCCGAGAATGACTAGTGCGAAGAGTATATATTTTTTAGTTCAATAGAATTTATGTTTAAAGTGGATTTGATCTTATGTTATGGATAATTTTTTTTTAGAAATTGTTAAAATTAGAATATTTATTTAATGGATGTGGCAATACTTTTATTAAAGTCAATCAAATTGGTTTTCTTTTGCTAATTGTTATAGTCGTATATATATAGTTAATTATTTTGCTTATGCCTCATTATATATATATATAGGGGGCCGCTCCAATGAGACCCCCTAATTTTAGTGAGATCTAGGGCACGATCTGGTGAGTTTATTTTATCAATCCTATGGCTGATATTGTATCTGGAGGGTGATTTTTTTTCACAGGGTTCGAATCCTGGAGGGAGCAGAATATTTTAAATTTGGTTGTTCATCAGCATATACTGCATTGTTCATCAGTATATACGGCCCTGTTCATCAGTATATATGTCTTATTCATTACGATTTTTTTAAATTTTATTTTTCATCAGTATATACATCTTGTTCATTAGATATACGTTTTGTTCATTAGTATTATATGTCTTATTCATTGTCCTAGTGTTTCACGAAAATTATGGGGTCTCACTGGAGCGCGCCCCTATATATATATATATATTAAAAGTTATTTTTTTTATTGGGGTAATTGCCTGTAAATCCATAACGTTTACACGGAATTAGTTTTTGCACCTAGTTTTATTTTTTTTCTTTTAAATACCTAACCTTTCGTTTTTGTCTCAAATTTGTCCGGTCATCGGTTTTTTCTTACGCCGGCGTCGGAAATGCCACTTGTGGCAGCCGGAATCGCTGATTTGGCAGCCGAAAATTGACACATAGCCTATTCATTGACACGTGGCAAAAAATTAAAAAAAAAAAGTAAAATCCAACCCCCCCTCGTCTTCTTCCTCTCCCCCCTGCCACCACCACACGCCGGCGGCGCCACCACCAGCGTCGCCCCCTGAAGCCACCACCACCCTCTCCATCCCAAAGCCGACCAAGGCAGCCGTGTTGGAGGCCGTCGCGGAGGCGCTGCGCCTCGGCCTCGTGGAGTCGCGCGACGCCGCCACTCCCCCCCCACACAATTCCGTGAAATTTCAGAAAACTAGGGTTTAGGGGTGGGGAAGAGAAAGGGGAAGACGATGGGTGGATCTGGGCGCTCAATTGATGGAGGGGGCGGCGTCGCCACCTCGTAGTGTTCAATTGATGGGTGAAAAGGGATCTGGGCGCTCAATTGATGGATGGATCTGGGAGCTATGTTTCGCAGAGGTGAGGGAATCGCCGGTGGAGGGTGCGGCTGAGACTGAGCTCGCCGGTGGCGCGCGAATCGTCGGTGGTGTGTGGCTGGGGGCGGTGGTGGCGGTAGAGGGTGGCAGCGCCGAGTGAGGGAAGGGGAAGACGATGGGTGGGGTGGAGAAGATGATGACATAGATTTTATTATTTTTTTTTAATTCCACGTGTCATGAATAGGCTATGTGTCAATTTCCGGCTGCCAAATCAGCGATTCCGGCTGCCACAGTGGCATTTCCGGCGCCGGCGTAAGAAAAAACCGGTGACCGAACAAATTTGAGACAAAAACGAAAGGTTAGGTATTTAAAAGAAGAAAAATAAAACTAAGTGCAAAAACCAATTCCGTATAAATGTTATGGATTTACAGGCAATTACCCTTTTTTATTTGTTAAACTTGTTAAATAAATTAAGTTTAGAGATTTCGTCAGCTAAATATTAAGTTAGAAAGTATTTGATAATATTTTAGTTTATAAAAAAAATCGGGCTGTTACAAAATTAAAACTTAAAAAAGAAAAAAAAATGTTTGTTGGGGCTTAAACCCTCTTCCTTCTTGGCGCTACTTAGATATGCTTTTGGGTGTAGTTAATGTTTGAGACCAAAGGTTTTATATGTAAACCACCGTCACATGGTCTTTTAAAATATTTGTTTTGCTTATATAAAATTGATGTTATTTTGATAAAATTAACAAATATGAATAAAAATAATAATTGTTATGAATAAAAGTGATAATTGTTACAAGTATGCATGATAAGGGAGAGTGCACGTGAAATTAATAAATAAATAAATTGGGAGCATAGCGTACCTAATGATATACTATGTCGGTGCAAAGATTATGTTTGGTTGAATAATGCTTTCCTAGAAGGTTAAATTTAATATATGGAGATATATATATATATATACATATATATATATATATATATATCACACCTAAGGGTTAAATCAATCCAAAAAAAAAAAAAGATAATTTAAAAGTGATTTATTAGGTACTTGTTTGTCTCTTTTGATTGTGCAATCAAAACTGAACATATAACAAACAAAGTTTGGTTGGTGTTATAGCTAAGAAGTATGGATATTATTGGTTTTCTATTGTTTCTTGTAGGTAAGAAATGTATAAGTTTGTGAAAGTGTTGTGTTACTATCATTAATTATTTCAATTTTTGTATGAGGTAAACACAGATACACCTGAAGAAAAGCAATTAACCCATATAGTAATAACATTAATAATTTTCTTTTGCAACACCAAATTGACAACTTATCATCGTCTTGCCCATGCGAGAGCGCTTCTCGAACCTAAGTTTGGCGGTCTTTCCTCAACCCATATGTAATCACTACACTCTCAGTCTCATCCCTCCTTTACAATAACCATTTGTTTTCATTTAACAATGCACTCAATAGTTTTGCCTTCAAGAGATAGATTGTTCACACAGTTTAAAATATAAATATCGGCGGTGTTTGTATTTATGAAACACTAATTTTTCTCCTGTGCGATGCAAGTTATTTAATTGAATTTATAAAAAAATATAAGTAATTTATATATATATTTTTAAGTTGAATATTTTTTATATTATAAAAAAATAATAAAATTACCAATATTTTCATAATTAAAAAGATAAAATTCATACGTTTTTCGGGCAGATGGTATAAATTTTCGGGCAGCACCTTATCCCATGAGAAAGAGATAATTTTATATCTAAGAGAGGTTGATATAATTTTATACCACCTTAGTGAATAAACATATTATCATTCAAACCAAATAATATACTATAAAAATGTGGTCCTCACTTTAAGTGATAAATTTATATCTCATTATATTATCCCTCCATTTAGATGGATAAAAAGCAAACACACCCTAATTATATAGAAATATATTAGATTAAGTTAATGAATATTCATCAACTATAATATCTTATCTATTATAGATTAAAATCAATAAATATATATACACTTTTACTATATGAAATGCATCATTTATATAACATAATTCATTATTAATTGTATGTAAGTAAATTTTTTACGTTTATTACACACTACTATAAAAGTTATAACATTCAATTAAAGTATATATTGAAATTGATTTGTCATGTGGTATGTCATTATAACACTCATAATTAATTGTTGATTCAAAGTTATCAATATATAAGCCATTTATACATATCAATTTTAGAAATTATATATGAAAAATAATTAAAAATAAAAGTTACTAATTATGGCAATACTTAATCGTTATTATATACTCTCTCCGTCACAGGCCAATAGGCTCATTTCTTTTCGGCACGGAGATTAAGAAACTCACTTTTTGGTAGTTAAATGGTGTGTGGTCCACCAAAAATTAACCTTTTAATAGTAATTCCTTATGAAAAGACTAAATAGTGCTCCCTTATTGTTACTTAATAAAGCCCTAAACATTTCAATATTAAGATTGGGCATATTGGAGTGGGACAACCTAAAATAGAAAATGAGCTTATTGGAGTGGAACGGAGGGAGTACTATATAGATATAGATTATATTTAGATGAGCCAACTTTTGATCAAAATTGAGGTCGTATATAAAAACGAAAAAAGAGAAAGAAACCAAACACCCTTGACAACACAACGATGTTGACTAAGGGCCGAGCCTCGTTAAAACCACTTCAAGGAAAACCCAGTGGGAAAACCCTTGAAGGGAAAAAGAGTACTCGTCTAAGCCGAAGAAGCACCAAAACATGGAAAAAAAGAGCGGGAAGGGTCCTTCGAAAGTTTCGGCCGGACCATCACCCCCAAGGACCCCGGGCTCAAGAGAACGACAACGCAAAAGGAAGAAAAGACCATCACTCCTCACAAGAACAAAGATGAAAGGAAAAAATCGAAAAATAAACCAAAACTCAACGCCATCCGTCAAGCAGATGCGGAGCAACCAAAAGGATCCGACCCCTCGGAGCCCAGCAATGAGCGCACCCATGAGCTTAAAAAAGCTCCAACGGACATCCCAACTCAACCGCCTAATCACCTGACCGAACAACCAACAAAAACCCACCGCCATGGCAGCAAAACTCTGACCGACAGCTAGCTCCAAGCGGGAAAACCAACTGCCGGAACAGGCACAAAAGCCATCCTCCAGCTGTTCGAACAAAAACCAAGCAGAAAGAACACTGCCAGTCCGTCCTTTCGAATTAAATCCGGTGGATATAGCTATGAGTATAAATATCAGTAGCCACAGCATCGGAAATTTCATCAATAATATGTGGCCACTATCCGTCTTGTCTATCCGGGATTGGCCATAATATCCGCCACAGAGTTCCCTTCGCGGTAGATGTGAGTCACCCGGATGATGAAATCATTAAGCAGATACAAAGTATCCCGCCAATATGGAATAAACCTCTAAGGGACATCCATGGAACGAGACTGCAAAAGTTTGACAACATACGAAGAATCAGCTTCAACCCACAGCCGACGCTAGCCTTGGGAGTGAGCAATAGCAATCGCGGTGGTGATAGCGAGCAGCTCCGCCTCAAAGGCGAAGCCCGAGCCCCCTTTGACGTGAAAGCACCCGCGAACAGAAGCCGTGCTATCTCTAAAAACCCACCCTGCAGCAATAAGACCAGGGGATCCGGACGCCGAGCCATCCGTGTTCACCTTCATCCAATCATCAGTGGGCGGCCACCAGTAGACCAATATATGAGACGGAGGAAGAGCCAGTCTCGAGGAAGCGCCGATATTACGCAACACCACATAATCACTCTAAGTATTGACCATGAAACCCAAGTTCGAGTGTGCCACATCGACCTCTTTAAAGGTGAGCTTAAGAAATTGAATAACCATGCGATCATCAAAGGGCCGCTCATCGAAAATCCATTCGTTTCTCCCTGTCCAAATACGCCATAACAAGCTAATGATCCCAATTTCCCACCATCGTTTAAGAAGGGGACTAAACTCCATATTCCATGCATTCACCAAAAAGATATAAATGTCGCTGCACTCCAACAAGTAATGCTTATCAAACCAACCAAGGAAAATCTCCCAAATCCGGCGCACTCGAGAGCAATTCCAAAAAAGATGAGAAATCGACTCAGCCTCGCAAAAGCATAGAACACAACAATTGGGAGCAACAAGACCTTGTTTAATAAGACAATCAATCGTAGGAAGGCGACCGTGGAGGATCCGCCAACATACCAAAGAACGACGGTCCGAAATAGCATTATCCCAAATCCAAGAACCCCAAACGACTTTAGGAGAAACTGTGACAATGTTTGGCAAAAGCCAAAGCAGAAGTGACATCCCCTCGAACCGAAGGTTTCCAATACCGAACGTCACACTCCGAACCGATAAACAGCACGAGAATGTCACAAACAATATCTGGATAGCTCTCCACGACATCAAAAAAATAATCTGCAACAGATTGAGTAAGATAGCCCTGAATGTAAGGAGGAACGTGCAATCGATCACAGAGCCTGTAGCCCAACCAATCATCCGTCCAGAAAAGGGTAGAAAGACCATTGCCCACCACGGAGTAAGAGTTATCAACAAGATCATTAATCTCGTGCTTTAAACCAATCCAAACAGAAGAATTCGCAACCGAATTCTTAGCATAACCATGAGACGTCAAATATCTAGACCGCAAGAGACGATGAGCGAGACTATTCCCTTTAACCAAGCTCCAAGCCATCTTCATAAGGTAGCTCTTATTCATAATGGAGAAAGAGCGAACACCCAATCCCCCTTCTTCTTTGATAGCACAACAACGATTCCACTTGACCGCACAATTCGACTTCATATCCGTTTTCCCAGTCCATATGAAGTCACAACATTTTTTATCAGGGTCATAAAGCAAGGACTTAGGCCATCGGAAAACTATCATGGAATGAATAATGGAGCTCTGAATCACCGACTTCACCAGGTAAATACGACCGGCCATCGAGAGATGAAAACCAACCCATCTAGAAAATTTTGTCACAATGCGATCCTTGATGCTCATGAAGTACGACGCTTTAGGACGACCCACGAAGAGAGGCACTCCGAGGTAAGAACCAGGCATGCTTCCAGGCGCAAAATCCAACTCACGCATAATACCACTCCGCATGGCTTTAGAAACACCATTAGCAAAATAAATCCTGGATTTTTCACTACTGCAAATTTGACCAGAAATGACACCATAGAAGTTCAGAATATGTCTAATCTTCTTTGCATTCCGCACCGAGGCCTTGCAGAACAACAGAATATCATCAACATAAAGAATATCATCAACATAAAGAAGATGAGTAGGAAAGTCCGTGGCTCTACTGAAACGCATGGGAGTTAAGTGACCCAAAGCAACGCAATTATGAAACAAATGGCTAAGCACATCCTTCGCAATGCCAAAGATAATGGGAGAAAGAAGATCTCCCTGACGAACCCCTCTCGAGCAAGGGAAATAGCCACTGAGGCGACCATTATAAAGAATGGAAATACGAGCAGATGAAAAAATGATTGAGATCCAATGGATAAATCTCTCATGATACCCCAAGACACGCATAACCATAAAAATGAAGTCCCAACGGATGGTGTCAAAAGCTTTTCGAATATCAATTTTGCAGGCAATGTTGGAGCCACGACTAGTCCCTGCCATACAATTAAAACCTTCGGAGCCCAGCATAATGCAATCATGAATTGTATGGCCACTGATGAAGTCGAACTGATTCTGTGATACCGTACTAGCAACCACCTCATTCAACCGAAGAGCCATAATCTTCGAAATGATCTTGAACAAAAAATTGGATAAGATAATAGGACGCAGGCCGCCACTGTACTCACACTGTCCGACTTAGGAATAAGGATCAACATATTAGAATTACAACCAGCCGGGAGATAAGAGTTCAAAAAGAACCCGCTAACAGCCCTAAACACATCCTCACGAATGATTTTCCAGCACTTGTGATACCAGAGAACCCGTCAGGCCCAAGGGCTCTATGGATATCCATGCTGAAAATCGCAGCCTCAATCTCAACATCAGAACGAATATCAATCAACTTAGCATTCTGCATCGTAGTAATAATGGAATGAACATTCGCCTCAATCATGGTTATATCAATATTCTCGGCCTCTTCATGCGAGAACAGCCTCGAGAAATGCTCCTCAATATGTTGCTCAATCACATACTGATCATAAACAGTGGAGCCTCCAATATTAAGATGCCCAATAAAAATGCCATTCTTCTTTACCCGAAGTCGACTATGGAAGAATGCAACTTTTGAGGTAGTCATATTGAGCAATAAAACTCAATATTTGGCCATCCTTCTTAAAAACACAAATTTTGGCAATTTTTTGCAATTTCGAACTGTATTGCCCTTAATTTGGGCGAACCGGATCGAGTTGGGCGCGCGGGTTCGGGTGGTACTTTTGGCACTAATGTTATAATTTATGCCAAAAGTACCAAGAGAAAGCAAAACAAAAAAATAAGTATCAAATTACTTAGAACAAATAAGAATATTAGTATTAAAAGTACCAACAGAAAAAAAAAATCAAAATAATTTGGTACTTTTGACATAAATTATACTCCCTCCGTCCCAATAATGTTGTCCCATTTCTTTTGGGCACGGAGAATAAGGAGTGTGAAATTAGTGTTATAAACTAGAAGGCCACACATGCTTAATAATAAATTAAGTATAGCTTAATTGGGGTAAAATGTAACCAGCTCTCGTCTCATCTATGCATCTGCAAATCTTCTTCTCCGGCGAGACATGTGCTACAGCCTATAGCTTCTGCTCAGCCACTGCCACCACTCTTCTCCTCCGCCCCATCACTTCTTCCACCACTCTTCGTGTTCCCTCTCATCTAAAACCAACAAAACAACCCCCCTTCTCAAACAGCCCTTCCTCTGTCTCTGCCAAACAAAACCCAATTGAAATTACCGACTGCCCTAATCCCCTTTCCGGCGACCGCTGCTTCATTTATTCCGCCGCGCAACACTTCGATAATTCAGAAGCACAAAAAAAAAAACCTTTTTCATGTATTGAAAAATGGAGAAAAGAGCTGCAAATCCATGGCTTGTTTCAAGCAGATCCAAGCTCACGTCTTCACCCATGGACTCCATGATAGTATTGATGTCTTGCACAAGCTCATCGCGTTCGCTACCGATGCCGACTTAAGCCATGCCGCGACAAGGTATTTTCCCAAATTGAGCAGAGGCAACTGACGGTGAGAGCCGGCGTGGGAAGAGGCGAGCCCTAATTTCCGACGAGCCCTAATTTTTGAAAAAAAAAACACAGAAGACAACACGAAGACGGTGGCACGATGGGTGGAAGCGATAGGACGGAGGCTGGAGGTGGGAGAAGGGGGAAGGGGGGAAGTGGCGCCGGCGAAATAGAGGGGGAAGGAAGAGGCGGCGCCGGTAGATTTACATAGGGGAAGGGAGCCGCCGCGCTTGTGGAGTTACAGAGGGGGAAGGGGGAGGCGGCACCTGTACAGAGGGGGAAGGGGGGAGGCGGCGCCGACGGAACAGAGAGGAAGGGAGCGGTGGCGCCGGTGGAGTTATAGAGGGGAAATGGTGGAGTGGATTTAGAGAGGGGGAATGGGGAAGGTGGGAGAGAGAGAGAGCCGTGTAGGTGTGATTTAGAGGGGGATCAATTAGAATCATGTTTAATTAAAAATTAATTAACCTTTAAAATTTACCTAAAAAGGAAATGGGACAAGATTATTGGGACAAACCAAAAAGGAAAGTGGGACAAGATTATTGGGACGGAGGGAGTAACATTAAAGCGAAAAGTACCTCTTGAACCCGCGCCCAACCCTATCTGGTCCGCCCAAATTAAGGACAATATAGTTCGAAATTACAAAAAATGGCCAACATTTGTGTTTTTAAGATGAAGGGCCAAATATTAAGTTTCAATCCCCAATATGACTATATAAGTGCATATTCTTTATATAATGGCTTGATTAATCTTAAATGTTCAAAATTCCTTTTATACTTGTTGACTAAATGTTCATGAAATAAAGAAAGAATAAATAAATAAATGCATATGTTAAAAGTCCATATATGATCATAAATCTTATATGTATGAATATTTTTATTATTTTTTTAAAATATATATATATATATTGATTATTTTATTTATGTTTATTAAATGTTTTATATACATTTACTGAACATTTTGTGATCATTTTAGACATAAATATGTTATTATATACTCCCTTCGTCCCGCTTCAAATGACCTTATTTTTATTTTGGGTTGTCCCACTTCAAATGACCCAACCCAAGTTTAGAAATATTTAACACTATTTTTTGGATGATCCCACCACCATTTTACACCTTTATCACACATTACTTAATCTCCGTGTCGAAAAATTTAGGTTCATTTGAAGCGGGACAGAGGTAGTATTTAATATGATCATCTAGGACAGATTGAGACTACAAACTCATTTTTAAAATAATAACTACAAATCATGAAAATGTGATAAATTCTATAAGTAGAAAAAGTTATAATAAAAATATATTTTTATGATTTAGAGTAGATGAAAAAAAAAAACTAATTATTTATAATTTTGACGAAAAAATACAACTTTATTTTTTAAAGTGGTTATACTTTTATATATTAGCAGAAAAAACGCACGTTGTACATGTAATTAATGTTATTAATTTGATAATCTATTATTTTAGAAAATCTATTAATTCATTACTTTTATTAGATAATTTATTGAATGGATATATTTATCTATAAGCCTTATCAATAGCTATTAATATATATCACATAGATTAAATGTAAGATCTAATGAATTAATATATTCTTATAAACATATACTCCATGTAAAATAACCTTAAAGTAAAATATGTAATAGGGGTAAAATAGACAATCCACAAGTAGTACCTTAGATTCTTTTATATAGATATAGATATAGATTGGTGTCGCACGATGAGGGGCTGTAGTATGTACCAAGGGTTGGGAGCGGCCATCACTCATATTCATTTTCCCATGTGTTTACCATATCTTTACCTTGATCAATGCAATCCAGATTGTCATGTTTCTACAAGTAGAGCTTACCAGTAGCTGCGTGTTTCCACAGAAGCAGTAATCATAATTATCAACATAATCAAATTAATTTTGCAGCCCACGCAAAATGAGAGAGTGCTGAAACTCAGATCAACTGAAGCACACATGCAAGCTCTCAACTTTCAGTGTGATCTGAAAAGGGAGTCACGCTTCTGTAGGATGAGATGTTCCATCTCCACTTTGTTGATCAGAAGCCTTGGTATTCTTCATCCTCTTGTTCCTCATAATTTCTGTTGATTCCTTCATCAAAGCAATATAACTTCTCCTCACTTTAGCAAGTGGATGCGAATCAATAGCCTTCTCGCCGCGATATGCTTCTTTCAGAATAGCTGTGCAGGTTTTATTCTTGAGCGACAAATAAAAGATATGAGGATGCCTCTCAAAGGCCTTGTGAACCTTCTGAGGCAACCCCAAGTATTTCCTCAAACAAAAAAGCGACTTTCTTTCAGCAGCATGTTCCACAAACAAACACAACAACTCATGTATCACTCCCACCACCCGTTTCTCTGATATGTCGTTGTCCGGATTCAAATATGAGTAGTCATCATATGGAGACACGTACGGCAGTTTTTGAAATTCATCCGACCAATCTTTTATCTTCTGCTTTAACCGCAGCCCCTTAGATGGGAACAATGGAAATGCAATTGCCTCATCAGCACCCCCATTGTATATTCCCTTCCTCATTGCATTTTGCTGCATCACTGACAAGATTTTATCACTTTCGATTACAGCCAACCCCTTTAATCCATCTTCTATGTCCACAATCCTAAAATGGCCATCACCTCCGATATACTCAGTAGGATCCCTGAAAAACTCATTAGGCAAACCTAGATACCACCGCAAGCCCTTAATGACCTTTAAAGGAAGCATCTGTGCACTGCCGCTCATCATTATAAACTTCTTCAATCTCCCCAAAATATCATCTCTAAATTCTTCATATATTAATCTTTCCTCTTTATCAAGCTCAATGGCTGTATCAGTCAGTTTAAACCAAGGTAAATTATAACAAGGACTTTTAAACTCCTCAAAGAAAGAAGGATAGTTCCTCAAGAACCTTATAACTTTGATACTTATATCAAATTCTGAGCCTTTTTTGGAGACAGCTGAGATGGGAATGGAATATTTGTCATGTGGCGAGGAGGATGTTGTGATAAAGAAATTTTTCACAGCGATTATGGGCTTCAGTTCAAGGGACTTGTGAATTGAATCAATCGAGTCAAAGTAGGGGTCCTTTTTCCATTTCATATACGCCTGCACATAAGTTTGTACTTGAATGTAGGAGTAGGGAGGTGAAGGAGCACAAGTAAAGGAGGAGACACGGTTCTTATTATAGGTGAAGAGGACTTTCTCGAGAAGGACTAGCCTCATCAGTTCGCAGATCACTGAAAAGTGATGGTGATAGTACCCAATATGTGGTGGCAGCTGCAATGGATTCCTCAGCAACTCAATATCCTGTTCAAACCGTGCAATCCGGTTACAAATACAAACTAGAGAGCAAGGAATAAATTACATCGACAATATTCAGTCATGCTAGAACTCAAATCTGCTAAAACTGAAAGAGCTAATATAAGTATTGTAGTCAATGCATCTAATGATAGTTTTCATTTCTGGTATACCACATTAATATATCTAAACACTGGCAATACCAAGAAGCTAAAACGTCTGATGGTAGTATACACAGGCTATATCTGAGAAATACTACTGCTTACAATTCTTGTAAAAGTTAACCTCATACAGTTTACATAGTGCAATTGAACACATCATTAGATTTCTCACGGCAGCATAATAGATAGTAAATAAACTCAATGTTTACTAGTACTACACTAATATTTCAGACAAAAAGAATCGGTCTTTCACTTTATTAATGAAAGCGTAAGCAATAGCAATGATACATTTGAAAAAAAAATCATTAATACTTAAATTATAAACGCTAGGAACAAAATACAATCAAGGAATTTACATGACAGAACTACAATGGAATAAGAGTTACAATATTTTATTGTAATCCAAGAAGAATATCAGGAAAACCTATGAACTTCAAAGTTCTGACATCAGTTCGATACATTTCCAGCAACTAAATTTCTAGCACAAAAACAACCAATTGGCTCAAAAGATCATCTAAGAAACCAACACCATTGTGCAAAACTTATAGAATTTGTGGCTTCGGTGTGATGGATAGAATTTGTGACTTGGGTATGATGGATAACTTCATTTTCAAAGTGCTCAAACTACAGCAGCAGCCACACACTCATTCTCACATTGTAAATTATGAGCGATTAATGTTGTATAAACACACTAGGAAAAAAATCCCCAAAACCAAACATATACTAAAACCCACAAAATACACACACTCTCTCTCTCTCTCTCGCGCGCGCACATGATACAGCAAAGAAGTTGTTTTGAAAAACCAATATAACATGTAAAGTGAAGACCAGAAAGAAATAATGCGACCGGAAATTTACCTCTGTTTAGAAAGGGGGGCGGATATTTCTCGCAGTAGCCCCCATCGCCGCCGGAAACCGATTCTGACTCCGGCACCGAATATAGCAAGTAAGCTGTTGATGCTGAGCTCTGTCAAGAAGAAAAATAATTGCAAAGAGTAGCAGAGGGGATAAAATAAATAACCGATTTTTAATTTATTATTAAAAAAAATCTTAATACGAATGATCAGTTCTTCAATCTAGGGCTGGTAAACCGGTCGGTTCGGTTTTAACCGAACCGGTTTACCGGAACCGGTTAAGGGCCATTTCCCTAACCGGTAACCGAACCGATTAGTAGATCGGTTAACCGATTAACTGGTCCGGTTTAACCGATCGGTTAATCGGTTAACCGGTCAAACCGATTAATCCACGATTTTTTGATTTGTCCGAATTTAACCGGTTAATTCGGTTAACCGGTTAACCAAATTAACTGGTTTTTATTTTAAAAAATTCAAATTTGTAGAATGTGTGCAATAAGATTTGAACCCTTGACCTTTGAAAGAAAGAATGATGACTTATCCACTGCACCAATTCATAACTTGTGATAAATTAGAATAAAAAAAAGACTTATAGATACTTGAAATTTTATATTAAAAAAAAAAGAATAATGATAATAAATTAACTCTCAACCTAAGCAACAATTAACGACAATTAAAGTAAACTACTAACTCACATTATAACCAAAAACAACAAGAAGTTAGTAAGTGAGAGACGCACTAAACAATTATCAATTGTCATCAATAAACAAAGTCCAGAAGATTGATGAAAAAAGATCAAATATCCACAAGTAATAATCTTAATTCTTAAACATTGTTGTCGAGACATGATTTACATAATACTATCACATATTATGGAGCCTATCATGAGATGCCAAAATTAAGCAAGTTCATCACTATTATACTTTCCTTAACCTCAAATAAGCCACTACCATTCTGTAGCAACATTAAAAAATCATTAAGCAATATAGATTCTAGTAATCTTCCATCCACATCTAGGGACCAGACGTACTTATCAATTAGTGAACAACATAAACATTAATCCATTCACATCACATGAAATAAGCTTTACAGATAACTCAATATGATGATTTGAGATCACTAAATCAAATAGTGAACATAAACAATACCAAATTACTAAAATAATCAACCAAACTCTCAATATACAATCAAATAAGTGAATAACTCAATAGAATTTCAATGATTTTGCAGATTTACAGTGCATTGGATTCAGTGTGACTGACTTTGCACTACACACATCAATTTATGAATGAATCAATCATTCATTCAATTTCAGTCTGTAGGGAACTAGGGCGGGCATTACAGTTGATAAATTTATGCAAAAATTGTTCTATATGCTGCTGAAATTCTGAATCAATCTATGGTTCTAAAGCATGACATGCCAAGAGGAAGAAGCTTAAACTTACCTTTCAAGAAGTAGAACTGTAGAAGCCGTGCGCTGGTGTGGTCGCCGGAGTCGAGGGCGTGTCTCGCCGTGCTGGTGTGGCCGCCGGAGTCGAGGTGCTGGTGCTGGGAGACGACGGTGGCTGCTGGGGCCTGGGAGACGACAGTGCTGGTGCGACCCTGCGGCCTGGGAGGCTGAACGGGACTGCTGCGGCGGCGCGTCGCCGGTGGGGGTGGCTGCCTGGCTAGGATGTCGGAGGTGGCTGGAATCAGGCAGACGGCAGGGCAGAAATAGAACAGAGACGAAGAAAGCCCTAGTCTTGTGAATTTGAGATTTGATTTTTAATTATAAGTATCTTTTTAAATTATAATATTAAAATATATATTTATTAATTAATTTTAAAAATAAACCGGTTAATCGGTTTAACCGGTCGGTTGACCGGTTAAACCGATTAACCGGTTAACGACAAAGACACTAACCGATAACCGAACCGAACCGATAAAAACCGGTTTTCGGTTAACCGATAACCGGTTTTTCCGGTTCGATTACGGTTTTAACCGAAAAATCGGAACCGTTTAACAACCCGTACTTCAATCAATTCATATCCTGATTTCTTAATACAAATAAAGATGGCATAAAACATTGATATATTTTGGAGAATTTTTCATCCATACTCGCAATTTTTACACGTATCAATCAATTCTTCAAACATCAGTTCTTCAATCAAATTAATTCATATCCATGTCCTGAAGAATCATCACAACTACTTTTATACATCCAAACAGTTTGGTGCAATTTTTCGGAAAATGAAGGAGTTATCAAGTTAAAACATCAAACCTTAGGAGCTGGAGACTCCACGGAGTGAAGATGTGGAGATGAGCTGGTGCGGTGGTGTGGCTGTGGGGCTGGAAGCTGGAGCTGCGGCGGTGGGGTGCGGATCCTCTACTGTGGGGTGAAATTGTCTAAAGCCATAAACTTTTGAGTATTTAGTTTTAATTTGAAGAAGAAAAAAAAATAATACCCCTCCCTCTACAATTTAATGCCCTACTTGTCTTTAAAAAATTGTCCACAATTTAATGTCTTATTCTACTTTTTGTACCCTTTTACCTCCTTTGTTTCATTTAATTACTACCCTTTGCCATATTTAATTCATCCTAATTAAGAATGTGGGTTAATTAGCCTTCCTTATTTTTAAATTAATTACGCTGACTCATTTTTTATTACTCTCCCTACTTGGTTCTAGATTATTCCTATCTAACCTAGATCTAAGGCTCTTTCTCTCTCTCTCCATTCAAAACCCTAGATCTCTTTGAATTGTGTTCTTCGTCTTCCTCAATGGAATCTGAGACGATGGTCGAAGAAACTCCATTCTCGGAGATGGATGTGTGTGAATCGGACACTGTCGTGCCGAAATCGAAGTTGCGCGCCTCCCTCTCTTTGAATCGGAGCCGATTCTGCCGGAGTCCGAAGCGGCGCCGTGGTTGCTGCCGGACACCGAAGCTGCGCACCTCCCTCTCTCTGAATCTAAGCCGATTTTGCCGGGATCCGAAACAGCATCATGGTTGTTGTCGGACACCGAAGCTGCGGGCCTCCCTCTCTCTGAATCGGAGTCGATTCCGCCGGAGACCGAAGTCGCGCCATGGTTGCTGCCGGACATCGAAGCTGTGCGCCTCCCTCTCTCTGAGTCGGAGCTGATTCCGCCGGAGTCCGAAGCGGGGCCGTGGTTGCTATCGGACACCAAAGCTGGGCGCTTCCCTCTCTCTGAATCGGAGCCAATTCCGCCGGAGATTGAAAAGGCGAAGCGCATCTCCGACCTCAGAGAATTAATTGTGAAGAATTTTTTAATGCCACTGAAAATAAAATAAAAAAATCAAGTAAACAAAAAAAAAAAAAAAAAAAAAAACAATAATCCATAATGCATATAAAGAATAAATTTTAAAAGAAAAAGCAATCTCCTAATCAAATTAGTAAAAATAATCTAATCTCTTAACCACTACCATTTTATTTCATCCACATCACTTTTTTCAGCTTTCTTAGTCTTCGTGTCAGGACCCAAGTAGGCATTAAATTGTGGACGGGGGGAGTAAATAAAATACCCCAAGAAATGAGAAGAAACATGACAACATCCTACGTCAAATTTATTTATTTTTCTCTATTTTTCCTTTTTATATGTAAAAATATTTTCCTATTTGGCTATTTGTAACCTACTTTAGAAATTACTTTCTCGTTTCACAAAAATATGAACATTTGTAAGTGGCGCAGATTTTAAGAAATGTTAGATAAAAGTGTATTATGAGTGAAAAAAGGGTCCCACTTTATGAAAAATAGAGATGAAAAGTAAAGCCGTAAAGGAATTGGGGTGAGGTAGTGTACCAAATAGAAATGTTCATAATTTTTGTGAGACGTCCCAAAATGGCAAAATGTTCATGATTTTGTGAGACAGAGGGAGTATGAATTAAAACTTTTAGAAATAAAAAAAGAAAGTTAAAAGAGAAGAAACAAACAATGACAAAGATGTTAAGCATGCATCTAAATAAAGGTCTCTTAAGCATGTTAAGCATGTACCTAAAGGTGGACATCCGAACCGAAACAGTGAACCGGACCGAACCGCACGGTTCAGAAACTGGAACCGTGAGAGACGGTTCCGAATCGGGAACCGAAACCGGCTCAAAACGGTTCGGTTACGGTTCTATTTTTTGGAACCGCCGGTTCCCGGTTCCGAACCGAAACCGGAACCGTGGAACCGTGGAACTGTCGAACCGTCTCCCAGAACCGTGAACCATAGAACCGTGAACCGTCTCCTGCAGAACCGTGAACCGTGCGTGAAGTGCAGCCTCCAAAGTCTTGTTTTGCGTGCCTTGTCAGTCTTGATTGATGTGTGCCATTGCAGGCTTTGGCTTTAATGCTTTATTTGACCAAAGGCTAAGGGAGAGCGTCTGCAGATTGCAGTGAATTTGAATTTCAAATTCAAAATCATAATTCACCTCAAATTCACCTCAACATCTTCCTATAAATACACCCTTAATTCCCTTCATTTTCCTCACACCAATTATCATCTCTTCACTCTTTCTCTGCAATTCTCTCTACAAAAACTCTCTCTATATTACTCTCTTGCTCTCTATATTACTCTCTGCATTCTCTTTCTCTCTATATTACTCACGTGCTCTCTACAAATAATCATTTTACAACTCTCTCTGCACTCTCTCTACTACTCTTCTTCCTTCTTTCATTTATCATCCTCACTACAAAAATGGCTGCTTCCGGTTCCGGCTCTGGTCGTAGTGGTGGCAAGGGAAAAACACCTGTTGACTACACTGCTACCATTGGAAATAAACCCCGCGCCCCTCGTCGTCAACGTGGGGTTGTTATTCGAGATCTCGACGAAGCAACCTATCTTGGGAGTGAGGATCCTACTTCTCAATTCCAAAGGGTGCCCAATCGCCGTGAACGGGAAGAAATAGAGGAGGAACAAATCCGTGCCGATGCGGAAATGGCGGAGCGCCTTGCTCAACAACAATCCGATGAAGAAATTCCATCCACATACCAAACTGAACAAGCCGATGCCAATGCCATCGATTTGGAGGACGAGATGGACGAGATGGGACCGCTCCGACCTAAACAATCGACAACGAGCAAGAAGGAACGAGCTCCGCGGTCCAACGTCTTCACGGTGTACTTCAAAAAAGTACAAGTGAAAGACCCCGAAACCGGCAAAACTGTCACGAAGGCCGTGTGCAACCTTTGTGGCAAATCTTATGTTTTCAACGCGGGGAATGGTTATGGCACCTACAACAAGCATATAAAAAATATGCATCCTCCCACCAAAGGCAAAGGTAAACAAACGCAACTCACCTTTACCCTCGGCGAGCAAGGTACGCCCGAAATCTCTCTTTATAAGTTTAACGATATTGTTGCTGGGGAAGTTATGGCTAGATTTGTTAGTACCGAATCTCTTGCTTTTCGATTTGCCGATAGCATGAATTTTGAAAATGCCATGAAATTAGCATATAATCCCTTAGCTAAAAGAATCCCACGTACAACTATGACTAGAACCATAGTTAAATTAGCTAGAAGATATAAAATTCAATTGCGTAATATTTTTACTACTTTACGACATAGAGTTTCTGTGTGCTCCGATATTTGGACATGTGCATTTAAACATAATTCTTACATGGGTGTGACTGTTCATTGGGTCGATTTGCAATGGAATTTGAACAAACGTGTTATTGTTTTCAAAAAATTCAATTGTGCTCATACCGCCGAAAATATTGCTCTTATTATCTTGAAAATTTTGCAACAATTCAAGATTACTGAAAAACTATTTTCAATTGGTTTTGACAATGCAAGCGCCAATACCGCTAGTGTGCCTTCTTTAATTTGTGCATGTAATCCTTCGCTACAAGGTAAGTATTTTCATACTCGTTGTATTGCTCATATCTTAAATTTGTGTGTTCAAGATGGCCTTAAAGCTTTGGATAAATCAATAAAACCAATTAGGCAAGCTGTTGAAATGTTACGTGATAAGCAAAAAATTACATAGGCCATGGCTAAAATTTTGTAAAGCTCAAACTGGACGTAGCAAGTGCTTTAACATAGACGTGTGCACTAGGTGGAATTCAACATATGAAATGTTGAATTCAACATACGAATTTAAGGATTTATTAGTAAATTTTTTTACAAGTGAAGTGAGCTCTATGATTTTATTGCCATCTTATTGGGATGATTGTTATGATCTTGTGCAATTACTTAAAGTTTTTGAGGCCGCTACTAAAGATTTATCGGGTGTTTATTATCCTACTTGCTCACGTGTTCTTGTTCATTGTACATTGATTATGGCTCAATTAAGTGTTTGTAGTAATAAACAAAAGTTTCAAAGATCCGTTACTTTTATGGTTTTGAAATGGTTAAAATATTTTAAATATATTCCTAACGTTTTTTTAATTGCAAAATATTTAGACCCGTCTTTCAAATACGAAGGTGTGTGTGGCCTTTTAGAAATTTATTATCAAATTTTTAAAGATATAACCTATAGCGAGGGTGTTACTTATGATGCTTTGGATATGCCGAATTTTATGAATATCAAAACTAGTCTTTATTGTGATTTACAAATGCTTTTTCAAGATTTTACTTCAAAATATGGTCCAAATATTTCTCGAAAACAAACTGTTAGGAGTACCGAGTCTGCCTCTTATGGATTTGACACTAGTACTCAAGTGGATCAAATGTTTCAAAAAAAAATTGCCAACAAAGGTCATAGTAGTAGTCAAATACAATTTTCCGAATTAGAAGAATACCTTAGGGAGCCAAAGGGAGAAGAATTGCTTAATGCAGGGCAAAATGACGTGGACGTGTTGAATTGCTGGTCAATTAAGCAAGGCCAATACCCCATCCTTGCAATCATGGCGAAAGAAGTCTTTTCCGTCCCCGCATCAACTGTAGCGGTCGAGCAAGCTTTTAGCGAAACGGGATACATGCTCGATGAACGAAGATCCCAAATGACACCGCATTATCTTGAAGCCCAACTATTGCTCAAATGGGATGATTTTTTCGTAGAGTACCCCATATTTACGACCGAAGGCGACACCACCTATGCGAGCGAGTCATCTCAATGCACCGAAGGCGAAGATTTTGACAATGACTTCGACTTCGACATGTAGAAGACTTCATGATTATGCGGTGTCACCAAAGATAAGACGAAGGTAAGAGAACTACGTGGACTTTGATTCCTTCGGGATACGTGTGCAACTTAATTATAACTTAAATGTTATAATTATTATAACTTAAGAATATATAAGTTAATTATATAAGAATATATAAGTTAATTATATAAGTTAAGAATATATAAGAATATATACGAATATATTCTTTGTAAGAATATATAAGTTAATTATTTTATATTTGTAATTCAATTTGTAAGAATTGCAACTTTTATTTTATTAAAGCATATTTTATTTAATTAAAGCATATTTCATTTAATTAAAGCATATTTTATTTGAATACAATTAAAAATATATATATTGAATCACGGTTCGAACTGGAACCGCCGGTTCACGGTTCGAAATCGGAACCGTGGAGGTTCAATATCGGTTCGGTTCCGATTCCCGTGTTCAGAACCGTGGAACCGACGGTTCCGGTTCGGTTCGAACCGGGAACCGGACCGTGGCCACCTCTATGTACCAAGTTAAATTTATTATAGGGAAAAGGTGCAGATTAATCCCTATAGTAGACCCCCCTAGAGCGTTTACCCCCCCACACTCGACTTTGGTGCAAATACCTCCCCTATAGTACATGAAAAATATGCAAATAAATCCACGCACTAACGGTGGGCTGACGACGTTGAAAATTTGTTTTTTTTTTTTTTTTAATTCGAGACGGGCCCACACCAACGAAATGCAACGGTAATCTAATTACAATTTAGGGTTCAAATAGCAAGAACCCTAATTTTCGAATACTTCTTCCAGAAATTGAGAGAAAAGAACGGAATCTTGTGGAATTAGGCTAGGGTTTTTTCATGTTATCACTATTCGAAGAGAAGCATGAGTTCGAACTCAGGTTTATGGTCATCTTCGCCGCGCGGTAGCCGACAGATGGAGAACGAGTATGATGTCAAGTATTGTAACTGCGGATTTGGAAGCAAGAGGTTGAAAGCTACAAGGATGACTTCGTGGACGGAAGAGAATCCGGGGAAAAGGTTCTATGGATGCAGAAATTGGAAGGTAAATCACTCGTTTTCATCACTCATTTGGTTGTGGTATATTCGGTCACTGAACTTACACTCATTCATACATTTTGTAGACCAAAAATTGCGATTTTTTTGATTGGTATGATGAACTGAATCTACCCCATCACCACCTCTGCCCTCATTGAAATCATTTTTTTCCACCCTCTGCCCCATACCCTCTGCCCTCTCACATTTATTTACCCCATCTTCAGATCCCACAAACATCTCTAAAGGTACAAAAGTAGGCATAGGGTCACGCTCATGATCTGCAAAGAACTGAATCTCTCCTTCGCTAACTAATTCTAGATAGTCAATTACTTTTTTACACTGGATGGGATCTCTAAGGGGAACTAGGCCCTTCTCTATGGTGTAGTCAGAATCGAATGCATAGACTAATTTAGGTTTCGAACCATAATATTCCTCAAATTTAGCTATTATTCGTTCTAAAGTCATGTTTTTCACTGTGTCTTTTACTTCTTCATGATTAAAACCATTATAAAACAATTCACCATTATCTTCCCTTCGTTCCCATAAACCCCACCAATTGAAAATAAATGTAACCAAAGTATCCGACATGCTGCACAAATAACACAAACAACAAGAAAACAACTTAGGGAGCTACATTCATGCTTCATCTTAAAAAAAATCGAAGAAAAAACAAAAAAAGAAATCGAAAATCATACTATTCCACCGCCCTTGCATGCTCTGAAAAAAGGCATTCAACCATTGGAATTTAGCCGTAACTTACCTATTTCGTGTTTAGCGTCTTCGTATGATCGATTGTTGTCAACAAATGGGGTGGAAATCACCTTCTCCTTCTTTCCTGCCGCTTGAAGTTTTCGAATGTGAAGAACAGTTTCGAATGTGAAGAAAACTCTTCACATTCTGCCTTCATATCTAAACGCGCGCATTTCGTTGGTGAATTAAAAAAAAAAAAAAACAAATTTTCAACGTCGTCAGCCCACCGTTAGTGCGTGGATTTATTTGCATATTTTTCATGTACTATAGGGGAGGTATTTGCACCAAAGTCGAGTGTGGGGGGGTAAACGCTCTAGGGGGGTCTACTATAGGGACTAATCTGCACCTTTTCCCTTTATTATACTCTCTCCGTCCATGAAAGAACTTCCTAAGAGGTAGTGACATGCATTTTAAGAAAAAGGTTGTTAAGTGTATTGGGAGTAGAGAAAAAGTTGTTGAGTGTATTGAGAGTGGTGAAAAAGTGTTATAATTAATATTGAGAGTTGTGAAAAAATGAATAGTAAATAATTATAAGTGGTGGGGTATAATCCAAAAATAGGTAGAAAGTTTTTTTGTGGACGTTCCAAAAATGAAAAATAGGAAGTTCTTTTGTGGACGGGGGGAGTATTTACCTAACATTTATCTAATTAAAGTCTCTAAATGATCTTTTATTTTATAAGATGCCTAATTCATATTTTATGCTAGACAAAATTATACAAAAAATAGAAAGAAAAAAAAAATTGCAGTGAATAAGAGGACATAATATATTAATAGCTATTTTACACTATTAATCATATTTTAAAAGAAACGATTCACTTATGTAGAGTATGATAATGAATTATTATTATTATTATTATTATTATTATTATTATTATTATTATTATTATTATTATTATTATTATTACTACTACTATTATTATTATTATTATTGTTGTTGTTGTTGTTGTTGTTGTTGTTGTTGTTGTTGTAGGTTACAATTAGGAAAAATATTTATACAAATAAAAAAGAAAAATATAAAAACAGAAAATGAAAGTTATCTTAACATTACATAACATTTTTTTTTATTTTTTTTTGTTTTTCATTTCTCATTTGATCTATAACACTCATCTTACATGTCTCAGAAAGTAAATCAAGCACATATTTTCTATGAGACATAAATATTCTTTTCTTACTTCTTATCACCTTGACACCTAAAAAGTACTTAAGCTCTCCCAAATCTTTGGTATTGCACTAAGTAGGGAGAAAAAACTTTCAAAGATGTAATTCCTTCTAAATCGCTGCTACTAATGGCAATATCATCCACGTACATAACCAACAAAATATTACCACCTTCAAATCGTTTGTAGAAAATAGAACCATCAGACTTACTTTGTTTCATACCAAACTTTTCAACAACACGAGCAAACGTGTCAAACTATGCACGGGGGCTTTGCTTCAAATCATACAAATTTTTACGATGATAACAGACCTTTTGATACTCCCCCTGAGCAAAAAGCAATCCCCTTGAGCAAAAAAACAAGATGGTTGTTGCATATAGGCATCATCAATGAGATCACCATGCTTGATATCAAGTTGGTGAAGTGACCAGTGATGATAGGCTGTCAGCGATATAAAAAGCCAGATAGAGGCGAGTTTGGCCACATGTGAAAATGTCTTACAATAATCAACACCGTAATTCTGAGCATAACCTTTAGCAACAAGACGAGCTTTGAATCGATCAATAGAGCTGTTAGGATTAACTTTGATCGTAACCACCCATTTACAACCAATGGGTCATTTATTCTAAAGGTTCACCAAAACTAAGTGTCATTAGCATACAAAGCATTCATCTCCTCAATCATGGCTTTGGCCCATTCAGGATGGGCCTAAGCTTCACAAACAGTTTTAGGGATTTTGGCCAAATATTTATAATCAAAACAAATCACAAGTCATAAGAAGATATAATCAATAATACAAAAAGATGGATATTTAAAGACAAATTTTATAATCTTGACCTTCAATCATGTAGTCATGATGAGCTTGTTTCCTAGCCTTCCACTTCTTCCCTGGGTTGAGGTGTTATTTTGTGTGTGGAATAGATAAAATGGTAGAGGAATTGAAGATGATGGGTCAAAGAAGAAACATGGAGATGGAGGCTAGGGTTCCTTGGATGATGATTTCTTTGTCTGTCTGTCTGTCTGTCTCTCTCTCTCTCTCTCTCTCCTCCCATCTCCCCAAAAAAACGAAGGCTTTTATAGTGTAGGGGTGAAAAATCTCATTTAGGGCCCACAACACTTCAAAATTCGCCTTTTTCCCACTGTCACGGCCGTGACCGCGGCCTCTGAACATGAGGGAGCTGGGTGGGACCAGCGGTCATGGCCCACGATCGTGAGGGTGACCGCAGGGACCCCTTGGAGTGTTTCAGCAGTGGTTGCGGTCCCACCCGCAGTCGCGGCCTGTGACTCGGGGGTCCTACGCGCTTGACTTGCTCGGGTACGTCCTCCTCCTTTTGAGCTCTATCGTTTTTCGCTCACGGACTCCTATCGAGTTGTACTTCGACCTCATTGAATTATTTCTCTCTAATTTTTCCTTGATTTTCCTTGAAAACTCACCAAAACTACCATTAATTGTTATCTCATCAAAATAAAAAACAATAGGCCACGAACATAAGTAAAATACAAAGGAAACCACAACCAATTCATACGAAAATAAGGTATGAAAACCATGTTTGTCAATCGAATCTAGAATCTGCAAGAAGAATTCATGGGATGAATTTGATCATTGTAAAATAATATGATCACTTGTGGTTAGTGCAACATGATTACATACATGATATTTTGAAGAAATTCAAAATGAGTGATGTTAAGAAGGTTAAAATTTCTCTTGGGCAGCAATTCAAATTATTAGCAAAGATGGAAATTTTATGTCTGAGATTTCCTATATTAACATTGTGGATAATATCATGTATCCTATGATTTGCACTCGACCGGGCATGGCTCATGAAATAAGTGTGACAAGTAGATTCATGAATAATTGATAAAGAGCATTGGTTATGTTTGAAGTAGATTTTGAGGTATCTAAAAGCTATTGTTGATTCTAAAATTTTGTTTAAGAAATGCAGAATTAAAGGTGGAGAAACATTACTTGGTTATGTTGACTTGGATTACGCAATAAACATAGATTCAAGGAAATCTTAATCACGTTATGTATTCACTCTAAGTAAAAGTAATTACGAACTGAAAGTCAGTTTCGTAGTCAGTAATAGCATTATCCACAACCGATGCGGAATATATGGCTCTCATAAAAGGTGTAAAAGAATCAACCTAGCTTAAAGGAATATTAGTTGGATTTGGTGTGAAACATAAATTTGTTCCTATCCAAGTATGATAGTCAAAGTCTCATTCAGATGGTGAAACACCAATTTTTTCATGAAATGAGTAAGCACATAGATGTTAAACTTAATTTCATAAGGGATATTGTCAACTTGAGAATTATGAAAGTTGAAAAGGTGGCTACTGAAGATAATGTTGTGGATATATTGACCAAGGCATTGCCTGCACAAAAGTTTAAGCTTTGTTTAAGGGTTGATAAATCCGCCGAAGCAACAGTAAAAGAAATAGGAAGTCATAATAGGACTGCACTGAAGGAAAACCAAGTTAAAGGGAATTCATACTGTCAAGGTGGAGATTTGCAAAGTGTGACAACAAATTCAGTCAACTAAAAAGATAGTGTTAGCTTATGTTAGACATTTAGGTGGTGGAGTTAGTAAGTTGATAGTGAGTTGTTAGCTGGCATGTTAGTTGATAAATTTAGTTAGCTGATAAATGGTTGTTAGCTCATGATGGTTACATTTATTTTTATAAATAGTTAGTCACGATTCGTACAATCAATTATTTTATGTTTTCATTCGTTTTAGTCTGAAAAAAATAGATTTGCATAGAAAATAAGAGTGAGGAAGTATACTTGCCCAAGAACTTGTATGTAATCTTTTCCAATTTACGGTGAATTTCGATTAACTTTTTATGAACGTAAGTTATTTAGAATCGAACCACATAATTCTTGGTGTCACTGCTTTTATATTTTATGTTCTCAATTAGTTTGATCGAGTTTATCGCGCAATTGTAATTCTTCAGCATTATTTGATTAATAATTATCTTTTACTCTCTTCTCCCATAAGAGCGTGCCTTTAAATCTATTTTGAGATGTCCCACCAGAGTGTGCATTTGCCATTTTTGGACATTACCCCACCACTAACTCCATATTTTATAATAAAGTGAATCACATTTTCAATTTTCAATACACTCATCTAATATTTTATTAAAATTCGTGCCATCAAAAGTTATGCACACCCTTATGGGACGGAGAGAATATAATTTATTTTAACTTTTATTAGTTAATAATTTATTATTAAGATTGATAAAGGAGACATTTCTTTTTAATTGGACTGTATATGACTATATCAAAGTAAAACTGTCGAATAAAACAATAAAATAATAAATGTAGGTCAACAAACACATTATTTAGCCCACGTGGTTAAACTTGTTAGAAATAGATATTGGGCACATTCCTCCCTTAAAAGGCCTTATAAGGGAGAGAGTTGCCTCACCATATAAAGTGGCTCATGCCACTATCTCCAATCCAATGTGGGACACTTCAATACACCCCCTGCACGCGCAGCGTGGACTATCCCAAACGCCATCTGTTGACAACGACTGGGGGAAGGGGAGGGGCCCATCATTGGATTGGGTTGGCTCTGATACCATGTTAGAAATGGATATTGGGTCCATTCCTCCCTTAAAAGGTCATGTTAGAAATGGATATTTGGCTCATTCTTCCCTTAACAGGCCTTATAAGGGAGAGGGTTGTCTCAGCATATAAAGTGGCTCATGCCACTATCTCCAATCTAATGTGGGACACTTCAATACACCTCCCGCACGCGCAGCGTGGACTATCCCAAACGCCATCTGTTGACAACGATACTGGAAGACTCATCATTGGATTGGGTTGACTCTGATACCATATTAAAAATGAATATTAGGTCCATTCCTCCTTAAAAGGAGGAATAGGCCCAATATTCATTTCTAACAAAACTTATGGAGCTCTGTGCCCCCATAATTTTGGGGAGTGAAAAACGGGCAAAATATCTTCTTATGGAGCTCTTACCTAAGTCATTACGTAATTAAATTGATGGCAGAATTTATGATCACTTATGACCAAGTATACAATTGCTGATTATTTATGATCAAGTACACATTTTCGACTGCTTTCACACTTTCTTCATCAATTCAAACTACGGATTCTATAAGTTGGAAAGAATTGCTTTACTTTTACTCAATACGAGTATTTTTTGTTTAGGGAAAATTTTTACTCAATATTTTATAACCTAATTTTGTAGGTCTTCACCCTACACTCAAGTTTCGAATCCGTCACATTTTGGGTGGTTGGAGTTATATGCTTATTTAAAAAACAAAAAAAAAATCATTACCACATCAACATTCGCATCAAAAAATTAAAATCCATCAATTTTTATAAATCTATCTCCGCAATGATGTACCTAGAAAATCAATAATCCTACTTATGCATTATTACAGAAATATCTCAATACGAAAATTGAGGATTAATCATAATTTGAGTCCTCGATTTTTATTATTTAAAAAAATCAATTTAAGTTTTTCCACTTCAAAACTCCTCAATTTTGAAAAAAAAAATGATTTATATCCCACCCCTACAGAATTCAACGCCATTAACTACCAGAATTTACATGTTCAATCTAAAATTGTAGAAAAAAACTCTAATCTCTTAAAATCCAACAAGGCAACTCATCATTCCATCGCCAGATTCTGTAAGACGGGACATATAATATTTTTTCCAAAGTAGAGGATTTTTTTAAGCGAAAACACAAGTTGGAGATAGTTTTTGAAAATTGCGTATAATTAAGCCAAAAAATGTAAAAAGTTAATTTGAGGTAGGGTAGCACAACTTTTCTTTTTGATAGAGAGATAAGTAATGTACAGGAAATGTTGATGGCATACAACACCAGACCTATGTACAGATTACAAGGCAATTGCTCATCAAAGAGGTCAAGCCCGTGAACCGCATTCCAAATGCCGATAATAGTAGAACATTAGCAGCTCAAACTGTTAATGCCATTGCTTCTCATGATTATTGAAATAAGAGCCTAAAAAAGGGAAACAAAAAAAAAGGGAACCGAAATGATAACTTATGTTTGAAAGAGAACACAACTTACGAGGACGCTCCGAGTTCTTATTCTCAAGCACTCGAAGCTCAAATGGCGATCTCGGTGGTTGCAGGAGCAGCTTCTGGATGGTAGTGCAGTATTTCCTTCCACATCATCTCTCTAATCATCCCTTCCTCTAAATCCTCATCTATGTCGAGGTTGATTGGGACCTGCGCTGGAGGATCACATCTCGGGTCGTACAGGGGGGACATGTACGGGTGTTGGAGCGCATCAGTGACGCTTATCCTCTTTGAAGGGTCAAAGACGAGCATCTTCTGTAATAGATCAATCGCCAGAGGATGGGCGTGGGGATAGAGACGGGTAAAGGGGGTCCCAAGGGAGTATGGAAGAGTTCTAATGTATTTCTTCGCCTTTGGGTTGTCGATGAAATCGAGATCATCTTCTTTTTGGCTGCCAAGGATGTTGATAATCAACTTTAGCTGGTTAAGACACTCCGTACCGGGAAATATAGGCTTTCGACCAAGAAGTTCTGCAAAGATACACCCTACAGACCATACATCTATAGACGTCCCATAGTTGTCACAGCAGAGAAGGAGCTCTGGGGCCCGATACCAGCGAGTAACCACATACTCGGTCATGAACTGACCTTTACTGCTGCTTGTACGAGCAAGCCCAAAATCACATATTTTAAGATCGCAGTTAGCATTGATGAGCAGGTTTCCAGGCTTTAAATCACGATGAAGAATATTTGCTGAGTGAAGATACTTCAGACCTCTTAGTAACTGCAACAGTTAATAGAAATAGTAACATAAAAGGTGAAGCAACCACAGGGATGAATCGTGCAAAAAGACCAATTGACCAGAATTGTATATATATATAAACATATATCACAAAATAAGAAATATGAAAAATAAATCAAATCAGGCATTCACATAAGATGATCAAGGCTGTGCATGGAAAGCTCAAAATACTCATCTGAAGAACAATGTTAGCTCGAATCCTGCTTCTTAGCATCACGAATATACCAAAGAACAGTACATGCACAATCCCTTAGGCACAAGCAAAAGAAAATTCATTATCCTGCCTACAAATAAACTAGAGCAATTACAACTGCCATGATTTGTCCCTATGTTCCACAGCCACAGTAGAAAAGCTAGAAACAGGCGTTGATTAAGCCATTACCAAAAATTTCATGACAATAGTCCTACGATCCCAAGTTTCTAAAAAATAGGAAACAGGTGTCAGACTTTATTCGATAGGAAGTAAATTTAAAGCAAAATCATAACAAGTGCCCAGAAACACACAAAGCTCACTCTTAAGTTTCTGTGTTTCAACAAATGGCACTAGCCAAAGTTTTGAGGAATAGTCATCTTTTTCCCTTTTTTTTTTTCCTCTGGTGATAGGGGACAGGGGTGGTAGGATGCGATAGATGTCCTGGTACGAAGAATGAACACGTGAGAGCATCTGTGGGACACAACTAAGCCAAATCCATCATCGTAATACAACTTCATACAAAAAGTCAAGCAAGCCACTACTACACTATTTATATGAAGTCGGGATTTCCAGCAAAGACAGTTCACACTCATTGACAGGCCGGTAAAACAGAGGTGGTGTTACCAATAATTTCAGCACAACCTGTTCTCAGAAGTAACAATCTTAGCTCTAAGATAATTTTTTTACTTGTGCTGCATGCATCTAGCCTGCTAATTATTCAGAGATAATAGGCCATTGGTGGTCTGAAGACATAGCACCCAAATAAAGATAACTAACAAAAATAACCCATATAAAAGTATTAGGCAGTACCTGGAAAAGGAAGTACTGGCAATGGTCATTTGTAAGTGCTTGAGAGGACTTGACGATCTGATGCAAATCTGTGTCCATAAGCTCGTAAACCAAGTACACGTCTTTGAAACTTCCCTTTTGTATAGGGAGCATTACATCTTTAAGAGCTATCACATTTTCATGTCTGAGATGCCGGAGAAGCTTCAGCTCGCGCAAAGTTCTTAGTGCATCGACACGATTTTCAAAGGCATTGTGAATCTTCTTGATAGCAACCTTTTCATTAGTTTCTCTGTTAACTGAAGAACACACTATGCCATAGGCACCTCGACCAATGGGCTTGATTGGAACATATTTTGTATCAATCTCAAAAAGCGTCTGCCACATGGAGTAGTAATGTTTTCCTTGAGATCTTACCCCATTTGGAGGTTCCACTGGAGTTGCCATGCTAAAAAAGCCATTACCAAAAATTAGAGAAATAAAAAAATTGATCGGCACCTTCTGCAAAGAATACTTTCCTAAAATAGTGTTATAACAAGTAATCTGACAAGCAGTTCTCATTCAAACTTTTGACAATATCCATACTTAGATAATTTTTGGTATTTGATTTTGATTGAACATGATATCATTACACAAATAACACAAAAGATGTAGCCAAAACAAGCAGAACAATGAATCGTTTCTGAAAACAGCTCATCCAACTTTAGGGGAAAACAGAATCTCTCCACCTTTCAGCAAAATAACTGCAGTCTATCTAAATGATACAAGCAATAAAATATCAATATAAACTACATAACTTTAGCAATGTCTGAATAGTTGTGGTAAATGATATTCTCACAACTAGCATACGAAGAGAATCATTCACCATTTCCCCATAGTACTGAGGTAAAATAGAAAAATATAAGCTTTCAACATATATTCTTTACGTATTTGTTCCATAATTCCATCTGACTACTTCAAATTCAGCTGTGTATCATTTACTAATAACTCACACTCACCATAAACACATGAATACAAGAAACATAACTGGTAAGAGCTAAACAGTAAGCAAAAATATGAAAAGGGAAAGAATATTAGGGGAGGGGAATTGAACACAAAAAGACTAGTAAATTATAAGGCATAAACAGAAGCCCGCTACAAAGACCAAGTTTTTTCTTTATTTTCTTTTCTAAATTTTGAAGGAGACAACCAAGTACAATCTAAACAAAGTATCGATTTTTACATAAAGCAAACGACAAGTAAACATAATTGAGTATTTCGACAACGGAAAACAGAAAAACGATGAATTCACAAAAAAGAGGAGAAAGAAAAACATACTCTTTTACACCGATATTGTCCTGAAATATCTTCAAATCGCGCGGCAGACCTCAAAATTATTCATTCTCCCGTCCGAATTCCCACTAATTGCTCAAATTAGCCCTAAACCCTGCCATAGATCCCCATGTTAAGCTCCGATTCAGCGCTAATTTCACTCAAATTGCGATAGATTATGGAGGAATTTCACTCGAGTCAAAAGGTGAATTCACCTGGAACTTGCTTCGAATTCACAGAATTGCAGCAGAAGGATCTGCAGCAATAATTTACCTCAATTTTCTGTTGTTTTTCACTGCAACAGATAATTTGTGGATAATATTAATATCTTGTTATTTTAAAGGAAAAAAATAATTGAAAGTAAATGTTAGGATTCGTTATACGGTAGCTATCTAAAGCAAACAGAGTGCGGATCACTAATGAAGTAAACACGCGCACGCGCCCACACGCAGCCACTTTTTTTTATTAATATTATATTATTGCATTATTACTATTATTATTAATTTGAAAATATATATATATATTTGCCTTAATCTACTCTCACATGTTAAGACGCGCATTATTGTATCAGCGGTGGCAGAAAAACTTTACTTCTTAAGAAATATGCATGTTTTCTATGGATTATTATACTTTGCCTTACAAAGCTTCTGAGTAGTGTTCTGTTATGATTTAAAAATCGTTTAATCAATTAGGAAAGGAGGAGTTTTGTGTGAAACCTTCTTACTATAAGATGGTTTAATATTTGAATTTAAATTGTCCAGAGGTATCTATGTAATTACAAATACCAATCAAATTACATATTAATGTCGATGAAAAGATTTCGTTTGGATTTTAATTTTGATTTGTCTCACGGTAAGACAGTCTAATACGAGTTACTACGACTATTCAAATAATGTAGAGTGATCAAAATTAATCGGAATCGGTGATTTAGACTCAAAATTAGACTGGCGGTCAACGAGTTCGAGCCTGAAACTATTGACCACGGACCAGCCCGAAATTGGATCCGCCAAATTTAAAAGGGTCGATTAGCAGATTATGGGCCTATACATGTTGAACCGTCGAACCAGCGGTTTTGGGGTAGGGGGGATAGGCTGGCGGTAGGTGCACGGTAGTTGAGGCGGTGAAACCGTCGATTTTCGGTGGTTAATCGATGATTTTCGTACTGCAATTACCTTCCCAAAATTGGTAGTTTCACCGATTTTTTAGTTTCTTTTATTTCAAATTCAAATTCAGATTCCCCTCCCAATTTTTATCAATAAATACCCATCATCTTCCACCTTCATACTCACTCCAATTGTGCTAATAATATTAACTTATTCTTGCTATTTTTCTACTTCATTCTCGCTATTTTTCTACTTCATTCTCTTTGTGCTAAATTGTTCTTACTATTGTTGTTGGTCTCGTGGCTAGTATATACTGGTGTATGGGGGGGAGGAAATAACCAATTAGCAATTTTTCAATCTTTTTGCTCATTTTTCATCTTGAGTGTTTTAAGGTAGGTGGTCTGATAGTCAACCTAAAAGATGCAAATCAACGTACCGAGGTATGCTGATTGGTTTTTACAAAAACTCTTGCCTAACACAGATCATCAGTTATCTATTCTGCTGATGCAAGTCAGTTATAATAGAAAATGGATGGTAAGTTTTAAATCGCTAAGAAAATTTTTTATCTTTTCATTTAAGCTCATGCAGAGTTCAGTTTAAGTATCAATGACTTGAGTCATATTGATAAACACATGAAAATCAGGTTCATGCTTATGTTAAGTGCCAATGCATGTGGACAGTGCTTTGAAAGGTTTGTCAAATAAAGTAGCACTGAACCAAAACATAAATTATAAAAACACAGTTAGTTTTCTTGGTTTGAAGGTGATCTGTTTGTTGAGAAGATTGAAAAACAGTTTAAGAATGGAGAGAGGGATTGAAGCGGTGCTGATAAGAGTGGAGAGAGAGATTGAAGTGAGATGAGGTCTGGCGGCGAAAATGAGGTCGGTAGTTCTTTCAGATGGTTTGAGTTGCAGAGGTGGCCGATTACGATGTTGATTTGGTTCACTTCTTCCTCGGTTAGGGCAGGAATGGTGTTGGGCTGGCGGCATTAGCGATAAGGCAAGAGGTGGCGCTGGAGAAAAAAAGAAAGCAGGAGGCAACGAGGCGGCGACACACACATAGGGGCAGGGTGTGTAACCAGAGGTGGCGGTGGTGGTGGTCAACTCAACGTAGGAAGTAAGAGAGAAAGATAGGGGTGAGAATAGAGAAAGAGGCAGATGGCGCAGCAGTGACGATAATGGCGAGGATGAGGGGGACGACGGGGAGAAAGAGTGATGAGGACAAAAATATGCATCCCTTGATAACCGGATGATCAAAGAAAGATCAGCCCTAATTTTCCTATAACAGCGATTATCTTAAAGAAAAGGATAAACAAGAATTATAGCTCTACTATAAGTATAAAATGAGTTTTATTCCTACTAGAATTCTTAGTATCTTAGCCTATAAATACATGTAAAATCTTATTGTAAAGATCATCATCTACAAGCTACACACTTTATTACTCACACGCCCGCCAATTCCCAAAATCTATACAAAAATTCCTATGTTCTACACTATTCTCGCATTTTTACTACTTTCCGTTATAAACGTTATTTTTAGGCTCAACACAGAGAGAGAGAGAAAGAGAGTTAGGGTGTTTGGGGAGGAGGGATTTGGGGGAGAAGGAGCAACACTATTTGAGGGAAGCGGTGTTGAGTTCTGACAATGGGTCAAATTTAGTTTCAATTAATTTTTCAAAAGAATATTAATTGAATTTAGTAAAAAATCCAAATTAAAATAAAATTAATTAGATTATTAAAAAAAATTGGCCTCAAATTTTTAAAACTCACTAATTAAGTATATAGTCATTTATTCATAAAATTTAAAACACTAAACATTAACTTTTTAAACTCTGTGTCCAAAAACAACGCCTTACTTTCGTTGGGACGAAGAGAGTAATAACAAGAGAAGTTAAGAAGAATAAATAAGAGATGTTTGTCTTTGTAGTTCCGGACTTCCGGTTTCTTGGTTTATGACGCATTATCTATATATATATTCTATTGTTGATGTAAAAGAGAAGAATAAATGAGAAAATGAACGAAATAAAAAAAATAAAAGGGAAAAGAAAAAATAAAAGCAAAGAAAAAAAGTTGAAAATGTGAGCCAAAAATAATGGTGAAGAAGAAAAGAAAAAACAAATAATGTGTTTTAATTTTAATTTGGGTCAAATTTCAAAAAATGTAAGTATATGTATTATGTATTAATTGATCAACAATTCATTTAAAAATGCCATGTAAGGAAATTTCGACATCCACATGATTAAATATGGTCGGAATTTTGATTTTGAACGTTGGATTTTGATTTAATATGTTGAAAAATGATCTTAGAACTTGTAGGAACATCGTGAAAATCTTTCAATTTTATAATAGCGATGCACAAGATTTTCACATTGTTTTTAAATTAAACGCTAAACTTGATTTTGCATATGATGACCGCCTTAAATGATTAACTAAAACTTTGAGTGTTGAAGAAAATTTTGTAGAGAATTTTTTCATGCTCTTCTATGTTTTCCCCACTTCACTTCTTTATTACATCTCCCCCATACCTTTAAAAATGTAAGTGAGTTTGTAGGCTTTGAACCATCATATCATGGATTTTCTATTTGATCAATCACTTATTTGAATGACAGATTCATTGCACGTCCAACTCCTCCAAGCCTATTTTGCATCTGAAGCATGCTTAACGAGACAACTTGCAACATTCTCGAATTCTGTTGTAGAACCTACACTAAATACTTTTCTTCCATATTTCATGCATTTCTTTTTTTTTTCTTTTTCTTTTTTTGATGGAACAAACAATTCTAAAAATTATATGATGGTGAATTAGAATTTGAGAACTTTCATTACAAGTACTCACACCAGCAACATAATTTGATTTCAAGAAATAGCTATAATGGTGCGGTTTTTAATTTTTTTTTTATTTACTTACGTAATTTATCAAAAAAAAAGAAAAAAAAAAAGATGTGGCTGGTTGCACCCACGCCTAGACCCTGACCCGCACTCTGATCCGAACCCGCATCTCGATCCAAACTGTGTAAATGACATTATTCGGTTATACAAATGACACTGCGTTTAAATGATGTAATCACCGGGTTACACGTTCAAAAACTTTTACAACTCAAGAACTAAACAGATGGAAAACTGAACTAAGAGAATAAACGTAATAAGGAGATAGCGAAACGAATTACAAATAAAGAACGACAGATTAGAATGAATAAGCCGAGTCGAGTAGAACTCTTTCCGCAAGAAGAATATTACCCCGGTAGTGCTCTTCGGTGTTGGCGATTCTTCCCCAAAGATAAAACGGCAACGCGCGTCTCGACGGATGTAACACCACAAGTCTGACAAGCTCCGACGAACTAAATAAGAATCGAGAACTTGAGCTAATACTACTAGAATGACTATTATGTATGCAAGAGGAAGTGCAAATTTCTTTTGGTTTTCTCTACTGCCGAAAGCAAGAATAGACACACATATATATAGCTTAATCATGTAGGGATTAACTACACCATTAAGGTGTATTAATCTTAATTTGACGTTTTTGGGTGTTACACCATCAAGACCATAACAAGCCATTCAATTGGCAAATTTAATTTGAATTGAAAAATTCAAACTCATACACATATATATGGTCTCTACGTGGAAGTTATATGAACTATAACTTTAATTCTAGAAATTAAACAATTATATGTTTAATTTGCTTTTCTTATTTTGTGTGTTACACAAATTGGGCCAAATACTTAAACATTTGTAATGTTTAATTAATTTAAAAAATTGCAATTGGGCTATCCCAAGAATTAATCAAAATTCAAGTACAACCCAATTGTCGATTCAATGCCCAATATCCATAATCTGAGCCCGAGCTCGTCAACGACTTAAAAAACACACAACTTCTCGTCATATACACCCAACAATAGTACGTCATTTCTCACTCACTAGAAATCAGTTTTGAGAATTCTGAGTATACCACGTTCATCTACTCGTGACTTAAATAAACATCCAATAATTATTTTAATTAAATAATTAAATCCAGAAATGGTTTAAAACCATATTTCCAACAAATGACACTATAACATTGTAAACGACACTGTGTATAATTGACACTATTCGATTATACAAATGACACTAACCGTGTAAATGACGTTATTCGGTTATAAAAATGACACTGCCTATAATTGACATTATTCGTTTATACAAATGACACTAACCGAATATTTTAAAATATTATAGTCTCATTTGTATAACCGAATAGTGTCAATTATAAGCAGTGTCATTTACACGATTTGAGTCATAATGCGGGTTCAGATCAAGATGTGAGTTAAGATTTGAATGCGGGTGCAATTCGGTTGCACGGTGCAACCAAGTTTTTGTGAGAAAAAAAATAGAAAAAAAAAATAGTAGTCTTTAAATCTATCTCTCGCCACCAAAGCTTCGATAATCGCATGCAATGAGTTAATTGAATTTTGACTCCGAAAGCCTAAAAGATTTGGGGCAAATAAAAAGAGCTTAAGGTTTGTTGAAATGGGCTTTAAAATTGGACCCAGGAATTGTTCTAAACTAATGTGCCTGATTGGTGGTTCTATTTGGACCGCCAAATATTAATAAGAAGCTGTCCATATTGAAGAGTTTTAGATTTTTTTTTTATTTTTTTTTAAGGATCAATAATATTTTTCATTTTCTGAATATGATGATTTGAACCTCCAATCTATTAATTGATTGAAGGGAATCATCTTACAAATTGAGTTATGCTTTGTTATTGAGTTTAAGACTTTGAGAGGAAATGCACTATGAAATTCTCTTTCTAATAATCGAAGACATGATTTTTAACTCTACATATTGACATTATAAAGTTCAAGGAGATCAATGGCTGAGACTTATTTTTGCAAAAAAAATATAAAAAATTGTTGAAAACCGGTTTAAAGATCAATGTAAAAACAAGAATCAGATAATCGAATATTGATTGTAATTATACATATCAATACAAAAAATATTAAATATTTGCACGAAAATTTGTGTTACAGTTATATTTTAAAGGACATTCATGAAGTCTCGGTAATATATATAGCAGCAATTGATAACACACTGACAACATGACACAATATTTGATTAATCATTCATATATAATTTGAATTTTTTTAGTGCATAAATAAACTTATTGCTTCATAAACATATTCAAAACGAGTAAAGTTCATAACAAATGAAACCTTAGCAAAAGGAACGCTATAGTTTAGTTTTGTAATGTCTAAATGTGAAAAACTCTTCTCAGTTTTTCTTGCAGCGTCATAAGAAATAAACGGACGTCGTACCAAGGTTGTAACAACATATTTTTCCTTCAACAATGGAGGTTCAAGTCATCACAAATAAAAAAATGGATAATTATTATTGATTTTTTTCTTAATGAAACATGCAATACATATATGAATACCATTAAACTCAATGCAAAAATGTCAAAATCAATCTTTGCATAACAACATTTGGGGCTTATAAGGAAGAAAAAAATTGTAGAGATCTGGAAATTTTTATAGATTTGTGCTGCTTAGAATATTTGAGATCACGGAAATGGTAGTGTTTGAGAATTTCTTGGCAAATGGTGAGGATTTAATAAAGATAATCAATTAAAGTAAGGTTTTTGGTTTGGAATTTAAATTTAGTTCCTAGCAGGGGCGGATCCAAGATTTGTAATAGGGGGGCTGAACTCGAAGATATTGACGCTCTCGAGCCAAATTTTTCGGCAGTCTGTACAATTCATTTTTGTGTGTAAGTAGAATTTTAATGGACTAAGGATTAAAATTTGATCACCGACTATAATAAATAATTATTCTCTTTCTATTGATTCAATAACATATACTGACGCTATCCCTGTAAATTGTACCATTATAGTTGAAAGAATATAAAAAACTACATATATATATATATATATATATATATATATATATAGGGAGAGGTTCAAATAAGAACCACTAATAAAATAAGAACGGAGAACCATTTTAAGCCATTCGATCATCAAGATCTACGGTGGATGCATCATCTTGGTGGATGGATGCATGTGCTGGGTTCGAATCCTGAAGGGAGCAAAAAAATTATTTTTTTCGGATGCATTAAATTTAATAGCGGATGCATTAATTTGTATAGCAGATGCAGTAATTTTATTGGTTCTTATGTTCTCACGATAATTGTGGTTCTCACTATAACCGCACCCTATATATATATTTTAAAAATAATCTATCTTTTACAAGAATAAATTAATTTTTATTTTTATGTTGAAAGATTTTTTTATTTTTATTTTTCTAAAAGTTGGACTGGGCTAAAATTGAACTATGTAGATATTATGCTAAATATATTTAATATATATATGACAAAATTTTGGGGCTGCACTGGGCTCCGCCCCTAGTTCCTAGCATGTTTCTTGCTTTAGATTTAGAGATTAGATATGTAATTCGTGTAATTAATGTAATTAATTATCTTATTGTACTGTGATTATGTTTGTCTTATAATTTTTTAAACCTTATAATTCGTTATTGGTTGCACCTAGGGTTGTAAATAAATCAAATAATTTTGATTCGGTTCAGAAAGATGATTCAAAAACTATGATATTCGATCTGGTATTTGAAAATATTATATATATATATATATAGGAATGTTATGCTACATACCTTACGTGAGCACCACTCACGTTTAGTCATCGTTAGCATTATTTTTTTTGTTTTAGATATTTATTTTTATTCTAATACTTCATAAATCGTTATTAGGATCATTAATTTTATAAATAACATAAAAACCAAAGTCTAATTTGTTCTTTTTATTAATTATTTGAAGTTAAAGAGAATATGAACAAATCGGGCTTTGATTTTTTGTTATTTATAAAATTAATGATCCTAATAACTGTAATGGGAAAAATCCGTATAAGCCAAAACTATACGGCCCAACGGGCCAGCCCGGTAAAGCGATCCATACCACATTCGTGACATAAGGTTCAAAGTAGGCCCATATGCGGGAAATACGCGAACCCACTAGGAAAAACCCTAAACTCAACAGTTAATCGGTGACTAGGTCAGACGAGAGTCACGGAAGATCGTTCCCTAAGAAATCGGAACCGCTAGGGTTTCAAGGAGCATTCCAGTAAACCCTAACCCTAGCCGCCTCCCTGCATGCCCGTAACCTATATATACTAATTCGCTAACATAATCGGGGACAATCAATCATTCCGACTCTTGCACTCGCATACGATCTCTCGTTCCCGATCTCCCCGCTCTTCCGTTCCGCCTCCACGCTTACAACTTTCTAGGGTTCCGATCATCCGACTGGCCCCGCCAGCCCGAACGTCCGTCGCCCCTTGATCCGCCGTCACTGATATTCATTCTTGCACTTACGATCACTAACTCCCGTTATCTCCTGCTCTCCCCGTTCTTCCGTTCCACCTCCACGCTCACAACTCTCAAAGGTTCCGATCGCTCGACTAGCCCCGCTAGCCCGGACGTTCGTCGTCCCTTATTCCACACCGCTCATTAGCTCTACCTCTGATTACTGGATCATCCGGATCAGTCGGAGAACTCCCTTATTACTATCATTTTCTATCTTCTCTCCATCGTTTAATTATTGTCATTACGTTACTTACGTTATTATTCATATCAATTCACTGACTTGAGCGTCGGAGGCCCTTCCATCGACACCCCCACCGGTGCTCTTCGGAGGGCTCTAACGTTGCTTGTGGTTTCAGGTTGCTAGTGCCCGTCGATTCAGACGTTACTGACGTCGCTTCCGTAATTGTTGGATTCACCCCCTACAATTTGGCGCCCACCGTGGGGCCCTAGCAATGTAAGAATTCCGACAAGCCGTGCCTAAGTTACACCATGAGAACTCCGAATGATGCTCACGGCCCGAACAATGCCTCAAACCAATTGGGTTCAACCCAATCGGAGTTGCTTGCTCAAGTGAAGGTGAATGCCCGAATCTACGCTTTGGCCGACCAAATTACGCAAGAACGAGAGAGTAGGCTCTTATTGGAAAAACAGAATGCGGAACCACTCGACTGCACACCTCTAAGGAGCGCAACCCCCCCTCTCCCTCCACACTTGTCTGACCATGACGAATTTGTAGAATCACACTACATATTTAGCCTTAAGTTTATCAACTAAGTCTAAATGGGGGGAAAAAAATTTCACATAAAAGGTGCAAGCCCGCCTCACTCCACACACCCTGAATTTAGCCTTAAGTTTATCAACTAAGTCTAAATGGGGGAAAAAACTTTCACATAAAAGGCACAAGCCCGTCTCACCCCTCACACCCTGAATTTAGCCTTAAGTTTATCAATTAAGTCTAAATGGGGGGAAAATTTTCACATAAAAGGCGCAAGCCCGTCTCACCCCAAACACCCTGAATTTAGCCTTAAGTTTATCAACTAAGTCTAAATGGGAGAAAAAATTTTCACATAAAAGGCACAAGCCCGTCTCACCCCACACACCCTGAATGTAGCCTTAAGTTTATCAACTAAGTCTAAATAAGGAAAAAAAATTCACATAAAAGGCGCAAGCCCGTCTCACCCCACACACCCTGAATTTAGCCTTAAGTTTATCAACTAAGTCTAAATGGGGGGAAAATTTTTCACATCAAAGGCGCAAGCCCGTCTCACCCCAAACACCCTGAATTTAGCCTTAAGTTTATCAACTAAGTCTAAATGGGTGGAAAAATTCATATAAAAGGCGCAAGCCCGTCTCACCCCAAACACCCGGAATTTAGTATTAGTTTAAACAACTAAGTCTAAATGGGGGGAAAATTTTACATGTACAAGGCGCACGCCCATTTCAACCTGAATAGCATCAATTTAGTATTAGTTTAAACAACTAAGTCTAAATGGGGGGGGGGGAATTTTCGTGTAGAAGGCGCAAGCTCATTCCAACCCGCATATCCTGAATTTAGTCTTAAGTTCAACAACTAAGTCTAAATGGGGGATAAATTTTCATGTAAAAGGTGCAAGCCCGTTTCAACCCGCATATCCTGAATTTAGTCTTAAGTTCAACAACTAAGTCTAAATGGGGGATAAATTTTCGTGTAAAAGGCGCAAGCCCGTTCCAACCCGCATATCCTGAATTTAGCTTTAAGTTTAACAACTAAGTCTAAATGGGGGGATAAATTCTCGTGTAAAAGGCGCAAGCCCGTTCCAACCCGCATATCCTGAATTTAGCCTTAAGTTCAACAACTAAGTCTAAATGGGGGATAAATTTTCGTGTAAAAGGCGCAAGCCCGTTCCAACCCACATATCCTGAATTTAGCCTTAAGTTCAACAACTAAGTCTAAATGGGGGGATAAATTTTCGTGTAAAAGGCGCAAGCCCATCTCAACCCGCATATCCTGAATTTAGCCTTAGGTTTAACAACTAAGTCTAAATGGGGGGAAAATGCTCATGCTCAAGGCGCAAGCCCGTCTTACCCCGAATATCGTATATTTAGCCTTAGTTTAACAACTAAGTCTAAATGGGGGGAAAATTTTTCATGTAAAAGGCGCAAGCCCGTCTCAACCCGAATAACGTAAATTCAGCCTTAGTTCATATAACTAAGTCTAAATGGAGAGAAAATTTGAGTCATATAAGACGTAAACCCTGCAGCTCCGTCTTTTATTTTCCTAGGAAAATGACACACAAACTCAAAACTTGAGATGAAGACCTGTCGTGTCCATCAAAGCAAAGTGCGCCTCTCTCAACTGGAAAATTTTCGCTTATCCTAATAGTTTCGGCAGACACCGAACATCTTGTTTATCCTGCTCGATTGCGCGTGAGTCCAAAAAATGTAAAGCCAAAGAGGCATATCTCCCGTAAGCGGAGCCTTGATCACTTTTATCTTGTAAAGCCAAAGAGGCGTATCTACCGTAAGCGGAGCCTATATCACTTTTATCTTGTAAAGCCAAAGAGGTGTATCTCCCGTAAGCGGAGCCTTGATCAGTTTTATCTTGTAAAGCCAAAAAGGCGTATCTCCCGTAAGCAGAGCCTTGATCACTTTTATCTTGTAAAGCCAAAGAGGCGTATCTCCCGTAAGCGGAGCCTCGATCACTTTTATCTTGTAAAGCCAAAGAGGCGTATCTCCCGTAAGCGGAGCCTTGATCACTTTTATCTTGTAAAGCCAAAGAGATGTATCACCCGTAAGCGGAGCCTTGATCACTTTTATCTTGTAAAGCCAAAGAGGCGTATCTCCCGTAAGCAGAGCCTAGATCACTTTTATCTTGTAAAGCCAAAGAGGCGTATCTCCCGTAAGCGGAGCCTAGATCACTTTTATCTTGTAAAGGCAAAGAGGCGTATCTCCCGTAAGCGGAGCCTAGATCACTTTTATCTTGTAAAGCCAAAGAGGCGTATCTCCCGTAAGCGGAGCCTAGATCACTTTTATCTTGTAAAGCCAAAGAGGCGTATCTCCCGTAAGCGGAGCCTAGATCACTTTTATCTTGTAAAGCCAAATAGGCGTATCACCCGTAAGCGGAGCCTAGATCACTTTTATCTTGTAAAACCAAAGAGGCGTATCACCCGTAAGCGGAGCCTAGATCACTTTTATCTTGTAAAGCCAAAGAGGCGTATCTCCCGTAAGCGGAGCCTAGATCACTTTTATCTTGTAAAGCCAAAGAGGCGTATCTCCCGTAAGCGGAGCCTAGATCACTTTTATCTTGTAAAGCCAAAGAGGCGTATCTCCCGTAAGCGGAGCCTAGATCACTTTTATCTTGTAAAGCCAAAGAGGCGTATCACCCGTAAGTGGAGCCTTGATCACTTTTATCTTGTAAAGCCAAAGAGGCGTATCTCCCATAAGCGGAGCCTAGATCACTTTTATCTTGTAAAGCCAAAGAGGCGTATCTCCCGTAAGCGGAGCTTGGATCACTTTTATCCCGTATCAGGCGGAAGAAGCGCAAAAGATGTAAATCAAGGAGAGAGAAAGAAGACCCAACAACTTCCACTCTAGTTCACTCTGGAAGAGCCGTCAGTCCCGTAAGACCCAGCAACTTCCACTCTACTTCACTCTGAAAGAGCCGTCAGTCCCGTACGACCCAACAACTTCCACTCTAGTTCACTCTGGAAGAGCCGTCAGTCTCGTGAGACCCGATAACTCCTACTCTACATAACTCCAGAAGAACCGTAAGCCCCGCATCTTACTTTTTATTCCCCAATCTACGAAAGATAAAAGAGTATAAGCTCCGTATGCGGCATGAGCTCCTGGGGGTTATACTACAAAATCAAAATAAAAGAAAAAGTGGGATGAAGAAACGTAAGAGACGTCTATGCAGTATACGTCGTCTTAGCCTTCGAATTATGTAAAAGGTGGAAACACCCGTGATATCCTCCACGCCCTGCCCATGCACGTTGAAATATCAAGCGTGACGACACGCATATATCACACCATTAGCGAATTAAATTGCACTCCCTAATTGAAGACCTCCAACTAGGGAGTGGGGGACAAACTGTAATGGGAAAAATCCGTATAAGCCAAAACTATACGGCCCAACGGGCCAGCCCGGTAAAGCGATCCATACCACATTCGTGGCATAAGGTTCAAAGTAGGCCCATATGCGGGAAATACGCGAACCCACTAGGAAAAACCCTAAACTCAACAGTTAATCGGTGACTAGGTCAGACGAGAGTCACGGAAGATCGTTCCCTAAGAAATCGGAACCGCTAGGGTTTCAAGGAGCATTCCAGTAAACCCTAACCCTAGCCGCCCCCCTACATGCCCGTAACCTATTTATACTAATTCGCTAACATAATCGGGGACAATCAATCATTCCGACTCTTGCACTCGCATACGATCTCTCGTTCCCAATCTCCCCGCTCTTCCGTTCCGCCTCCACGCTTACAACTTTCTAGGGTTCCGATCATCTGACTGGCCCCGCCAGCCCGAACGTCTGTCGCCCCTTGATCCGCCGTCACTGATATTCATTCTTGCACTTACGATCACTAACTCCCGTTATCTCCTGCTCTCCCCGTTCTTCCGTTCCACCTCCACGCTCACAACTCTCAAAGGTTCCGATCGCTCGACTAGCCCCGCTAGCCCGAACGTCCGTCGTCCCTTATTCCACACCGCTCATTAGCTCTACCTCTAACTACTGGATCATCCGGATCAGTCGGAGAACTCCCTTATTACTATCGTTTTTTTATCTTCTCTCCATCGTTTAATTATTGTCATTACGTTACTTACGTTATTATTCATATCAATTCACTGACTTGAGCGTCGGAGGTCCTTCCATCGACACCCCCACCGGTGCTCTTCGGAGGGCTCTAATGTTGCTTGTGGTTTCAGGTTGCTAGTGCCCGTCGATTCAGACGTTACTGACGTCGCTTCCGTAATTGTTGGATTCACCCCCTACAATAACAATTTATGAAGTATTAGAATAAAAATAAATGTCTAAAACAAAAAAGATAATGCTAACAAGGGCTAAACGTGAGTGGTGCTCACGTAAGGTGCTCACATAAGGTATGTAGCATAACATTCCTATATATAGGGTCGCATACTATGGAGACCACTTCTTATATAGAGAATGAAGACCAAATCAAGGCCATTCATCTCAATCCAATCAATGATCCAGATTATTTCCTGATTTGATTTTTCATGTAATTAAATAATGGTTAATTACATATATTTAATCCAAAAAGGGCAAAAACGTCCACTCAAATCCACGAATTATGGCATCTGGTTGAACAAATCCCGAAAATTACTCTCTTCCAATTCTGGGACCTGATCCATCAATGAACATAATAGGTAGAGCTGTCAAACATTGCGGGCCGGCCCGGCCCGGCCCAACCCAGCGGGCCTAGGCAATTTTTGGGGCCGGGTCAGGCCGGCCCAAAATTTTAGCGGGCCTCGAACAACGAAGCCCAGCCCGGCCCTATACGGGCCGCCGGGCGGGCCGGGCCAAAACGGGCCAAAATTAATAAATTAATATATATATATATAGTTCCAAAAATTAATAAATTAAATCAAATTTAAAGAAAAAAATTGAAGACAAATTCGATGAAATAAAAAGGGCCTTAAACAATCTACATCTAAATTACGTAATTGACTAAAATTAAATGTAAACAAATATGACTAAAACTAAATGTAAACAATATGAATACAAGTAAAAAATAAAAACTAATTGCAAAAACAACAAAAACTGAAAACGATTTATTCACAAATGAATTAATACAGTAATCAAATCAATTGGAATCAAATAACAACCACAAAAAATAATCAAAAATAAACAAATCTTTCAAGTAAAAATAATTTAATATTGATTGTTGATTGGTAATTTAAATCTTAAGTTAGACTTTGACTCGTCATTGTCGTCAATTGAAGAAATGGACTTAGATTGGGTTGGGTCCATTGGGATTTGGGAGGAGATATAAATTTTTGAAATTTTCACATAATATACCGACGGGCCGATTTGGGCCCGAAAGCCCGGCGGGCTTTTTGGCCCGCGGGCCGCGTGACCCGGCGGGCCGCATGGGCCGGGCCAGGGAGGCCCGGATTTTTTTGGGCCTTGAAAATCCTAGCCCAGCCCGGCCAAAACTACGGGCGGGCCGGGCGGGCCTATCGGGCCGGGCCATTCTCGGCCCATTTTGACACCCCTAATAATAGGTGAACATTAGTATGTTCATTTGTTTTCCTATGAACATATTGATGAACATTAGTATGTTCATTTGTTTTTCTACGAACATTATCATGTTCATTTATTTTTCAACGAACACAGTACAAAAAAATCGATGAACATTTATTTTTTTTCTACAAACACACTACAAACATGACAATGAATATTATCATGTTCATTATATTTTTCTACGAACACAGTACAAAAATATCGATGAACACATGGAAAAAATCGATGAACAAGGGCGATAGGCGGCGTCCTCACCGGAGGAGCAAGGGCGGCGACGGCGATGTAAGATCTGAAAAAGGGAGGCGACGGCTGGGCGGATTTGCGGTCGTTGCTGCCGCCGATCGAAGTACAGATGGGTGCATGAACTAGCGGAGCAGAGGAGGAGGCGCCCACGACGATTGGGGAGGCGGAGCAGAGGAGGAGGCGGCGGAGCAACAGGAGGAGAGATGGAGGCGATTGGGGAGGCGGCGGAGTAGCAGCAGGAAAGATGGAGGCGATTGGGAAGGTGGCGGGGAGGAAGGCGGCGGAGCAGCAGCAGGAGAGATGGAGGCGATTGGGAAGGTGGCGGGGAGGGAGGCGGCAGAACAGTGTATGAGAGATGGGGAGGCGGCGGAGCAGCAGAGATGGAGGCGATTGGGAAGATGGCGGGGAGGGAGACGGCGGAGCAGTAGGAGAGATGGAGGGGATTGGGGAGGCGGCGGGTGAGGGGGGAGAGTGATTGAGAGAGAGAGATAGAGAGAGAGCGTGAATGAGAGAGAGTGAGTGAGATTAGGGTTAAATAGAAAATGACATGCTTAACCTTTTGATTATAAAATAAATGAAAATTAATAAATTTAATCAAGTAAATTACCACCTTAGATTAAGTTAGATCAAGGAACCAGATTTGGTCTTCATTCTCTATATAGGGGAGTGGTCTCCATTGAACTCTCCCCTATATATATATAGATATAGGGGTGGGCTACCGTGAGAGCACATCTTAAAATAAGAAATAAGAACAATTTTTAATGTATGAATTTTATGTAGAACACGTATGAATTCGTTGTATAAAGGTATGAATTGTGAAAAATAATTTTTTGCTACCTTTGGGATTCGAACTCAGGACCATAAATCCATCCAACAGGATTATGAATCAACCGTAGATCTTGATGATCTAAGGGCTGAAAATAATTCTTATTTTATATCTTAAGAAATGCTCTTATTTTAGCCCTTCCCTATATATATATATATATATATATATATATATATATATATAATATATGGGTGGACTAGAATAAAAACACTCTTAAGTGTATAAAATATAAACGTTTCTTAGTGTACGAATTTTATGTAGAACACGTATGAATTTATCCAACAGAGTTACGAATTGCGAAAAAAAAATTTTTGTTACCTTTGGGATTCGAACTCAGGACCACGAATTCATCCAACAGGGTTACGAATCAACCGTAGATCTTGATGATCTAAGGGCTGAAAATCATTTATATTTTATACACTTAAGAGTGTTTTTATTCTAGCCCTCCCCTACTATATATATATATATATATATATATATATGTTTCAATTTGCACTAATCGGTAGACTTATCCAACGTAAAGGGGACAAGCCACGCACGTTCGCCGACCTCTCTCATGAACTTCGAACCATATGGCAGTGCGCCGACTGTCAACTGGTGCCCATGGCTAAGGGATTCTTCGTTGTTAAATTTTTGACGATGGAAGCGAAAAAGAAAGCTAAGGGAAATTCTTTTCTCCAACTGTCAATCGGCCACGTACGCTTCCGTCAATGGACTAGGTATTTCGATCCGTATAAGGAAGTGTCGTCTCTGGCTCAGGTATGGGTTCGAATATATTATCTCCCTGTGGAGTTATGGACTCCGGTTATTATTGCTGGTATAGGTCGTGTGCTTGGTCATCCTCTGCGAATTGATAATGCCTCCGCAACTGGTCATGTGGGACACTTTGCGCGGGTTTTGGTGGAACTTGACATGGCTTTGCCTATTCTCAATTCGATGTACATTGATGACGGCGATAGATCGTTCTACATTGAGTTTGGTTTTGAATCTATGCCCCTTTTTTGCTCGCGTTGTAAAATTACAGGTCATTCAACGGATAAATGCCGGAGAGCTGATAGGGCAACGAGCAAGCAAAAGATCACTGAGCCTCCTGCTGTGGTTGTGAAGAATCTTGATAAGGGAAAGGGTCCGACTCCTGCATGGCAGCCCAAAGTTGATTTTCTTAAACCTCTATCAGGTCCTGCTCTTCTAGACGCGTCTTCAGTGCCGGTTAGGAAAAATGATCTCCCTCTGGCGGGGGATGCTAACCGATACCAAGCGCTTGATGAGGATGAGGAAGAGGAAGTGGAGGAGACTATCATTGCGGACTCCAATTATGAAGCAGAGGCATTAAATGAGGAAGAAAATGATAGGTCGCCTCACACAGAAAAGGATAGTGATAAGGAGGGCTCGAATGTTGAGGGAACTTTGGAGTTGGATCCTGGAACGAATAGTGGAGCTGTGGTAGAGCAACAACCGGTAGTTGGGGCAGAAGATTCAGCGAGCCAGCGTGTTAATTCGCCGATTAATGAAGTTGATTTTGATAAGAAATCCATTCATTCTCCGGATGACATGGCGAGTCGTATTATTAGGTTAGAGGAACAAGTTAATCAGGGGATGCAGTTGCTCTCGGAGCAGAAGCGCGGACGTGGTCGTCCAAAGGGCTCGGTAAAGGGACGAGAGCCTGTTCATGCAATTCCGGAAGGTTGTATTAAAAGTCGTCTCAGGAATGCGGAAGAAGTGAGTCACAAGCCGATGGAGTTTGTGGTTGACGTCACCAATAGGCCTAGTATGATTGCAATGAATAATGTCGTCCATAGGCGTTGGTCGGATGAGATGGATAATGATCCTGATTTTCCTTTTTGAGTTGTTCTCCTTTGTTTTTTTTTTGGTTTGTGCCCTTAGTCTGCATCTTTGTGCTTTCAAGGGATGTTTTTTCTTTTTCACTTTTTAATAAATCTCAATTTAATAATTTTGATATATATATATATATATATATATATATATAGGGTTAGGTTCAATGAAAAAGGCCTAAATGTAAGAAAGAAGAGAGAAGTAATCTCATCCATTGATCTTATCTAATCTAACGGACATGATTTATTCACGCCATGTTCAACGAATTTTTTCGTTGAACATTCGTGAACATATACAATATTTTTGGGGGTTCTGGGTTTCGACCCCCCATATGTTCAACGAAAAAATCCGTTGAACATGGCGTGAATAAATCATGTCCGTTAGATTAGATAAGATCAACGGATTAGATTACTTCTCTCTTCTTTCTTACATTTAGGCCTTCTTCATTGAACTTTAGCCTATATATATATATATGTATGTATGTATATATAAAAAGCTTGTATTATAATTTGGGAGTTAGAATTTAGAACAATAGATATCTTTTTATTAGATACTATTGAGTTTTTTTAGTAGACTGATACATACTCTTTATCCTCATTATGAGGTTTTAATGAGATTTGAAATTGAGCCTTAGTCTGTTTTTTTATGCATTCATGTTTTTTTTAGATTTTTTTTCTCTTTTGTCTTTTAATATAATCTTATGTTTAATTATAATTGAGTGTTTTTAGATAAATGTATTGTGTGTGAGCTTCATATTATTTAAAATATTATTTTAGAATTTTTCTTCTTTAAAATTGTGAATCGCATATATCGATCGAATCAAATGGTAAGAAGTCGAATCGAATAGTAGAAAATTTCTAATCAAAATATTTGATTTATATTGTCTAAAAACACTTGTGAAAAATTAAAACGAATATTCGATTCGATTCGAATATTCGCAAATCAGTGTACGAATCGAATACAAATAACAAATAAGATTTGATATCTAGATATTTGAATACCAAATCGAACATGCAGTTATTTTCACGAATATGAATCAAATCCAATGATAATCGCTTCGATTCGTTTTGTTTACATCCCCATGCACTCTTTGTGTTCTTTTTTGAATAAATTTGATTTATATAAAAACAAATATGTAGCATGTAGGAATACTTAATAAACCACGATCCCTTGCACGCCAAGATTAAATTTCTAGATTCAATTTTCTTGAAGTAGGGTTGGTTGGACGTTAGATTTATTTTTCAATAAGCTAGTCCAAAATCCAATTCAAATCAATCGTTTTTCAAATCCTTCAAAAAGTAAACGTGAATTAATTATCAAGTTCCAGAAGACCTAATTTTTTTTAACATAATTTATTGGATGATTGAGCTATCAAATTTACGTCAACGTCGTATGGCCGTTCGTTTATTTTAATCCCAACTTCTTCTTTGAGCCGTGGATGCGACAATTGGTGTTGTGAAGTCAGATAAAATACTAGTAGATTTATGTCCAATTAATTTACTTGAATTCGAGCATAGACGAGATGGATGGTTCATTCTAAAATTGGGTGATTCTATTTGTAGCCCCCCGTAGTCTTCAATTTATAATAATAATAATAATAATAATAATAATAATAATAATAATAATAATAATAATAATAATAATAATCTATATTTATATAATATACTATAAAGAGGAGTTTTCTCTCTCTCCATTTTTTTTTTCTCTCTTCTTCTATCAATATTTTCACAATTTTTTTTTATAATTTTAATTATTTTTTAAACATCATCAAATTTAATTTATGAAGAACTATTCAATATACATCTTAAGTTTAAGTTCGTAACAAGATCTTTAATATGGTATAAAAATCATCAAAAATGAATTTAAAATGAATAGATTATTAAATTTTAAAATATACTATTGTTAAAATTTTACAACTTTTTTATTTATGTCTGTGTATGAAAATATTTATTTATTATTATGTGGAATACTCTACAATAATATGTGTATATTAATTTTTATTATCAAATAATTTAAAATTATTTAATAATTATAATTATCATTACACTTTATACATAGTTGAAAATTATGCTTTTAAATTCAGAATTTTATTGAGTAATTGATATTTTTACACATATTTATATTTATTTATTCAAAAATCATTTAATTTCGATTTCGCCGTGCATCACACGGATGGGGATGGGTGTTTAGTAATAATTAAATAAATATCTATAAATTAATTAATTTATTTTATAGCTCATAGTCCCCGAATTAAATGTCCTATAGTTCATTCCAATTTCTTTAGCTTCTGAGAATCCAGAAAGTACCTTTGGTCGTTAAAGGTCGGTTTTCCACAAACTTGATCACAAGAGACACGTCAGAGTCTGCCACATCAATGAAAGTCTTCTCCACTTGGTTTCCAATGTTGTAGATATGATATCAAATACTTCTGCTACATATTCACAATATAGATAAATTCTTACATTGGCCATGAATCGGGAGAGGCATGGCTAAGAGGATACTGATGGCTGTGATTATCATAGGCTATCCATAACAAGCATTTCACCTCCAACTTTGGATGCACAATACGGATTTGTAGGGAGAGGCTGCGACGCCTCGTCGTTGCCTACCTCATCCATCTCATGGATTCGTGCTGATAATTAATTGAATTTGTGAAGTTCTGTGGTAGAACTTCAATCGAAAATGATTGAGTATTTAATTCAGGGGGCTATTAACTATATGGTATTTAATTTGTGGGCTATATATGGGTTACAAATATAAACTAATAAATTTATAAATATTTATTATTATTATTATTATTATTTTAAATTAGGGACTACACTACATTGAGAAAAATGGAGGCCATGAATAGAATCACCATTTAAAATATTCTTCATATCAACGGTACATGTTGTATTTCACAATAAAATTATACTTACGATGATAGAAGACTGCAATGAGCATACAAACAAAATATTTTGGAGGATTAGAAAGCTATTTGGGATATACTACATCGACTAAGTATCAATATTAAAATAATGCATGTATGAGTTTACTAGACTTTTATAATAATTTGGTTCAACCATTACATTACGGCAGTGAGGCGAAGGATGTTAAGTAGTTGTGTTAGAAATGGATATTGGGCTCATTTCTCCTTTAAAGGGTCTTATAAGGGAGAGGGTTGCCTCACCATATAAAGTGACTCATGCCACAATCTTCAATCCAATGTGGGACACTTCAATACACCTCCCGCACGCGCAGCGTGGTCTGTTGACAACGATATTGGGGGGCCCATCATTGGATTGGGTTGGTTCTGATACCATGTTAGAAATGGATATTGGACCCATTTCTCCCTTAAAAGGAAAAGGTCTTATAAGGGAGAGGGTTGCCTCACTATATAAAGTGGCTCATGCCACCATCTTCAATCCAATGTGGGACACTTCAATAAGTTGTTAGCGGGACTCACTGTGGAGTTTGATCACTAAAATATACTAATAATATAGTAAAACATAATTAAACGGTGCAATCGATAATAAATTATAAGTCGAGTATTGTATTCATAATGATTGAATTAATGAAAACACAACAAATAATCTAACACATACTCTTAGTTATTTACCCGAATTAAATAATCAAATGAAGATATATTAATTTAAGATTAAGGCAAACAATTGTAAAGTTACAAAAGAAATAAAATCAAATAAATAATAGACTCGAACAAACATCAAGATATAAAAAATTGATCATAGTAACGTAATGACTCAACTAAATTCATGCTAATAATTTATTAATCTAATTATAAATTTTAATTCAACCTAGATGAAATATTACTAAAATAATCACATAATCTCTCCGAGCAGTTTATGACAAATAGATTAATAAATTTGATGTCTCCACTAAGATACAAAGACCTATTAACTCCATATAACACACGAAGAATAACATCATATGATCCATATATCTCCATCAGGTCTAAAAGTATAAGATCATATTATGCATTTTTAAATCGGTTGAATAATTATCACCGCTAAATCTAAAACAAACAACTAGATATGCAAAATATTGAACAAGTACTCCACGTGAAATCAAACATGAAGAATCATAAATCATAGACTGAAAGGCAATTATTGAGATTAATAAATCAAAAGCATAAATTCTAGAAGAACATACAAACCTTAGAATTAGAAAATTGACTAGCCATAAAAAAATAAACAAAGACAAGACAAAATTGAAGGGAATATAAATAAATTATATAAATAATAAAAAAATCGTAGGTGAATTCATGATGTACAACTTGACATGGACCTTCAATATTGTATAAAAATAATCCAAGCTCTAACACTTAAAGAACTTTTTTTTTTGATCGGGTCTAACACTTAAAGAACTAAAAAAGCAAATAAATCCAAAACCTAAAATATGAGTCGTCAAACAATAAATGGAATGCAGGAGGACCTACATATAGGCACATGAAAAAAAATCACAAAATCTTGAAAAAAGAAATTGAATATGAGCTGAAAAAAGGCACAAGCGGTGACCATGTGCAAGTTCTCGACTTGCTTCACAATTCCTCAACAAACTCGGTGATCAACGAGATGGTTCTCGTCATTCATAGAGTTCAGGGTTCAGACGACGATCGCCGATCGAGTCTATTCTTACCATCTTCACAACTTTGACAATCCATAGGACGATCGTGTTTTCCTTCTTCCTTTAGAGTTGGCTCGTTCTTGCACGTTTTCTCAATTCTTGGGGACGTTTCTCTCAATACCCTCATACATACTAGCCTCAAAACTATTCGAACACACTCAAATTTGCATCAATCGGTAAAAACTCACTTTCAAATGATTGCAAAGATTTTATGTGATTATTATTGTATTATTTTGAATTTTAGTTTATTTTAGGATTCCTTTTGGAAGAGAAAATTATGGATCCACTTTAGAATCGATGAATCTAAGATATGGACTTGGGTCTATTTTTTTATGAACATGATGAATCTAAACCGATTTTAAGGTTAAGAAAAAATAATCAAACATGGATTTATATATACAGCCAAATTCAATCCATTGTTATTCCTACCAATAAATAAATAAATTAACTGCTTAATAGGCTATTAAAAAAGTCATGTCTATATATCACATAAAAAAATCAGGCTAACGTATGTTTCATCGACAACAATTAGAGTCTAATGCAATATTCCCCAGTCATGAAAAGGGGAATTCCACTTTTGAAAACTAACTTAAATTTAAAATTAATACCATTAATCGCATGTGAACACCACAAATAATAGGAAGGAACCTCATACCAGCTGGGGTATAGAATCGGATCGGAAAAACTCGATACCTTAAACTCCTTTTGACACCCCTAGGCCCTAGCCATAGGAAGGAGGGTATTTCCTTTATAAAAAATAGGAACGATTATTTGATTTAAAATATGCATATTTCTATTTTGATTTTTCACATAATTTTTAAATATTATTAAAACATGGACTTTATATGTAATTTTTACATGATTTCACTTTTCGATAGAAATGAAGCTGACGTGAAAAATAATTGCATGACTTGAAAAAAGTAAAACATATTATTGGTTCATGGTTGCATAAAATAAAACTGCTCTATTTTGTATGAGAGGTCGTGTGTCCGTGCTGACAATTTCGTCCGTCAAGCCAATTTCAATAATTTCGTCAAAAAGTGAAATTTTTTATATAGATTATTTATTATTTATAGTATCTCCAATGAAGAGTTGCATTGAGCATGCATCCGAATTTTCAAGAGAGCGAAATTTTTATTAATTTTTTTAATATTGTTATTCAATATTAGTATTACTTTATTCATCATATACATGCTTCTTCATTAGTCTCACATCTCAACAAAAATAGCAATTTCAGTAGAACCACACACACACACACACACACACACACACACACACACACACACACACACATATATATATATAGGGTTGCGCTAAAATAAGACCCACACTTAACCTATAAAATAAGACTCAATATTGACACTTGATCTTTCTTAAATAAACGGCCAGATATTGTTTACATATATTAGTAGGAATCAACGCAGATTTTGGCGGAGGTTAAGAATTACAATTTTCTTAATAAATATCTTCCCCACAATTTAAGGGACCCAAAACGTAAAAATTCATACGTAAACCAAAAAAAAAAATTCATGCAATCAGACTATCCCAAAACGTAAAAATTCATACATAAACCAAATATAATTCATGCAATAGTTAAAAATTCATACATAAAATAAAAAATAATTCATGCAACAGATATAGGGTGAGGGTAAAATAAATAATTCATACATAAACCAAAAATAATTCATGCAATCAGCCACTCATCATACCCTTCAGCCACAAATTCGTATGAATTTTTTCATTTATTTAATGAACTATACAATACATAAAAAATGTAATCCCAGCTGTTATTTACAAATAATTCATACATAAACAAAAAATAATTCATGCAATCAGGTATTGTGCGGAGACCATATTTTCAAGGTTGGATTACTTGGCTGAGTCGCCTTGATGTGCACGAGGAGGTTTGGAAGTTTAGACATATCTATCGAGGGACGCCTAGGAAGGCATCTCTTGACCACTGGTTGGAGTATTTTTGTGAACCAGAAGAAACTTGTGAAGGGGGTTTCCATTATGCTCTTGAGGCTGAAATTGGGGACCTTTGTGTGAGGATCCGTAGGGCCATGTTGGGGATTGGGGGCGGGCTGAAGTGTCGTCGGATGGTTGAACGTCGTGCGCTGCCTCCTCCTCACCGTGCGCCGCTCCTGCACACAGCGTCGCCGCCAGAGCCACCACCACAGCTCACGCCAGTCCACCGTCGTCCACATGTGCAACTGCCGCATCGTCCAGACGCCACCCCCCACGTCGTCAACGCGCCTACGCAATTCAGAACCACCGCGCCACCTTCCACCAGGACGTGCGACAACAGCCTTCCTCCACCTACGCCGACCGCCACTCGTTTGAAGGTTTAATTGGAGTGAGAATCGGAATCGAATGGGTGTAGATATGGAAGGTGAACAACATATGCCAATAATACCCTTCAGCCACAAATTCGTATGACTTTTTTTGATTTATTTAATGAACTATAAAACCCACAAAAAATGAGATTTCATCCATTGATTACATATAATCTACGGTCATAATATAGTCTTATATTATAGATTAAGGGTAGTTTATTGAGTAGCGCTACCCTATATATATATATATATATATATATATATATATATATATATATGGGGCGGTTATTCAATAAACCACCCTTATTTTAAGAATTACGAACCAGCAAAAATGCATGAATTTTATGTATAACACGCATGAATAAACTGTATAAAGGTATGAATTGCGAAAAATAATTTTTTGCTACCTTTGGGATTCGAACTCAGGACCATGAATTTATCCAACAAGATGATGAATCAACCGTAGATCTTGATGATCTAAGGGCTGAAAATGGTTCCTAATTTATATTTTAAGAAGCGTTCTTATTTTAGCCTTCCTCTATATATATATATATATATATATAAAGTTTGAAAAGAAAATAAAAAACTAATCACTCACTTTTAGCTATATACGGACTTTCTAAATTTATATTTATATTTAAAATATTAATTTTAAAAAAATAAATTATTTCATTCAAAATAATAATATATATTAGTTATTTTCTTATAACAAATAATTAAAGCTAATTAGAAATTTAATATAATTATTATTAATTTTAGCAGATAAATATAAATTTTACCTACTAATAATCTATATTTTTCAAACTGATTCACTTAACGAACGTGTTCGCGACCTAACGAGCAGAATATTATTAAGCTCAAGTTCATTTTGTTTATTTATCGAATTTCTCTAAAACGAGCTTGAACGAGCTTTGAATAATTTGCCAGCAGCTTGATTTATTTACGGCCATACGAAATATTGCCAAGCGGCCAAGCGAAATAGCCAATCAAGATAAACCGACATTTCATTTCATGTGATTTTATAATTAGCAGTGGATATAAATATCATATAATGCAGATCCATAATTTAATGCAATCGTCTAATTGAGGTAAAGTGGATTTAAAATTATTAAAATATAATATAATAATTTTTTTAGGAAAAAATATAATATTATAATTACTATAGCTAAAATACATAATTAGAAAGGTATAAATGGAATATTTAAATAAATAAAAATAGAGGATATAAAATATATATCATGTAAGACCTCACATAAAAAAGATAGCTCAAATCACTAATCATATTATATATTCCTTCCGTCCCACTAAAAGTGACAAGTATATCATTTTGGGTTGTCCAACTATAAGTTACTCACTCCGTCCCACTCCAATAAGCTCACCTCTTTTGGGTACGAAGATTAAGAAAACTTACTTTTTAGTAGGAAAGTAGTAGTAAAGTGGTGTGGTCCACACCAATTAAGTACAATTTTTTTATCCAAAAAGGAAAATGAGTCTATTGGAGTGAGACATCCCAAAAAGAAAAATGAGCCTATTGGAGTGGGACGGAAGGAGTACTTGTTTTCATTAATAAAAAAATTTAATCCTTAAAAAAATATAGGTCCTACCACTTTTAACTAATTTACACATTTTTTTTTTCATTTTCGTGTCGAAAATTTTTGAGCCATTTATAATGGGATGGAAGGAGTATAAAATATTTAAATTTTATTGAGATAAACAACCAATTATCTAAATAATTTATTTTTATAAATTCAAACGAATTCGGAGACTCAGCATGTATTACTATGCAAATTGATATGAGAATGAGCAATTACCAAATATTTATACTATGTATTGTTCATGCTTATTTTGAAGTAATATACTCCCTCCGTCCATGAAAGAACTTCCTAGGAGGGAGTGACATGGGTTTTAAGAAAAACTATTGTTGAATATATTGAGAGTGGATAAAAGGTAGTAGAGTGTATTGGGAGTGGTGAAAAAGTGTTATAATTAATATTGAGAGTTGTGAAAAGTGAAAAGTAATGGATTATAAGTGGTGGGGTATAGTCCAAAAATATGTAGGAAGTTCTTTTGTGGACGTCCCGAAAAGGAAAGATAGGAAGTTTTTTTCGTGGACGAAGGGAGTATAAATTTTATTAAGATAAACAAATCAATTATTGTAACAATTTATATTTATTTAATTATATATTTTATAAATTAAAATAATTTGGGTAAATAAGGAGTATTATTGTAAATGTTTGAAACTCAAAACAGTAATAAAAATCATTTTATTAATTATGTTTTGGATAAATATGTATACATATGTTTTAAATGAGTTTGAGTGATTAAATAATATGAACCTCATTATTTTGATTTATGGTCGTGCTCCACTATGACTAACGATTTTAGATGACCGAAATCCTAATGAAGTGTAATAATATTTTTATTATTTATAATTATAAATTATTTTTTTCGTTAAAACTCAAAAGCGTTACATAATTTATTAAAAATTACCAGAAATAAATTTAACTTTCCACCTATGAAAATTGTAATCTAAATCATTTTTATTAGGGGGGCGGGGAAACTCGGGTATCCGATATACCCGATGTACCCAATATTAAATCAATTCTTTATTTTTTTTGTAAAACTCTAAATATACTAAAAATCTAAAATTGAATTCCGACTCTAAAATCTAAAATAACGACCCAATCCTCTGTAAAATCTAAGGGGGGTGTATTCGTTGTGGATTTCCACAGACTTTAAAAAGTCCATGGATTTTAAATTCCATGGAATTCACATAGATTCCAGACGACTTTCAAAGAATTCGTGGTTGGATTTCACCCTGATTTTCACTGATTTTCGAAGAATTTGGGGGATAATTCTGGAATTGAAATCCATGATGCCAACGCCCGCTGAGTCCCAGCACCGCTGGAAACCCAGCGAGCGCTGGGACCAAATAACCGCTATATAAAGGGCCAACGAGCGCTGGCGCCCTAATTTTTTTCATTCTTCTCCTCTCCAGCGCCGCTCCAGAATCTCCCCCCAAAAAAATCACCTTCAACTACAATTCTTCCATACCACTACCCTCTAAAATCACCTTCAACGATATAATGGTTCGAACGAAGAACGCAAACGTCGGTAGAGGGGAGCTTACTTTGAGCGAAAGGTATGAATGTCCATTTGAATTGCAAAGCGAATTAGAGGGAGAAATTTTTAAGAAATTTAACTCGAACTATATTACTCCTCCGCATTACTTGGATTGGGAGTTGATTAATGATTTGAATCTTGAGCGGCAAGTTGGTTTGTATTTGAAGAATCTAGGAATGAAATGGTATGCTAAAAATATTGAATTTTCTGGGTATGATCCTCTATGCTATGAATTTATGACTACTGTGGAAATGGCTGGTGATATGAAATGGATTAAAGTTAGGATGTATGAGCGAGAGTATCGCATTAGTTTGGCTAGAATGAAAGCTGTTTTTGGTTTCAGTATTGGTGGATTATCTGATAAAACTCGGGGATGGAATGTTAATCAAGCGTGGAATCGATTGACTGACTGTGATAATTGGGATAGTTCGGGTATGCCTAGTGGGTACATTAAGGATCCGGCGTTGGCTATTGTTCATAAATTTCTTGCATATAATGTGTCTGGAAAGGAGCAGGCGAATAAGGTGAATGCAGTTGAGGTATTTTTGCTGGAGTGTGCTTTAGATGGCACAAAAGTGTGCATCTCACAGTTTATTTGGGCTGCTATGATTCGGGCGAAGAAGCGCCCTACTGCCCATGCTTCTTTCGCTACTATTATCACTGGTTTGGCACACAAGAATGGAGTTCTTACTGCGATAGAAGGGCCTCAGCATGGTCAGGATGAGCTGGATGGTGAGTACATTGATTATGATGAGCTCAGAGCAGCTCAATTGATTTCTGACCGATACACGCTGGTTCCTTATGAGAAGAGGAGTTGTGTAGTTAACTACATACACGCCGAGATTGCAGCAGGCCGTCGTCCCCGCATTGATCCTGGTGCCGGTCCATCTGGGACCGCCGGTGATGATGAAGAAGAGGAGAACGAAGAAGAAGCCGAAGAGGCAGAGGAAGAAGACGAGGGGAATGGAGAGCGAGCAGCTGGTGGTTCAATGTCGAGAGACTACCATCAGCAGGTTCAGAATGATCTCACATCATTCCGTGCACACTTTGATTCATCCATGGGAGCATTCCGAGCTCATTTTGACTCATCGATGACATCAATGAGGGACGATATGAATGCTCGCTTTGATGCACAAGACCAGCAGATTGCCGAGCTGCAGCGCCAGTGGGATTCTTGGAGACCACGTTTCTGAGTTTTTATATTAATGTTTGTTTTATGAGTTTTGATAATTTTATCTTTTGAACAATGATTAATGTTTGTTTTCATGAATTATGTTTGCATTTGATTAATGAGTTTCATGTTTTCATTACATATTACATTTTAATCATGTTATTATATTTTTATGATCATACAATTTTACATGAATATAACGTATGATGAACTGAAAATAAAAAAATATACACAAATTCTTAACATAAGCAACCCCAAAAAATATGAATTCCACGGAATTGAGCATAAATTAGGGGGTATTTGTTTGGGATTTGAGTAAAATCCACATAATTCGACGATTCTGAATTGGAGCTCCAGCGGCCGCTGGAAGGCAGAACTCGCTGGGAACCCAGCGAGCGCTGGGAACCCAGCGAGTTCTGCCTTCCAGCGGCCGCTGGAGCTCCAAAAAAGAATGCTCGAATTCTGTGGATTTTACTCAAATCCCAAACAAATACCCCTAATTCATGCTGAATTCCGTGGAATTCATCAAATCCCCAATTTATACAACCCTAATTATATAATTGATGCTCAATAAAATCAACCAATATCCATTAAAAAAAATCTAAAAATAACGTCAACATCCATAAAAAATCCAACATTGAAAAATAAAACGTTAATTCAACGACATCCATCAAAACACCTCCCTAACTATTATCTTCGGTCTCCGCCTGTGTGTCTTGATCGGTTTCAGTTATGTGTCTATTTTCCCACATAGCATTAGCAATACTTGCTCTCCATGCATTAGCTTCATTCCTCTGAGACAGCTGACTTTGAGAAAGATAATCCAAAATGTCCGCATCGTTCTCAACATCTGCTGCAACATTTCCTTCTTCAACATCGACTGGAAATTCATCAGAACGACACTCCTTTCGGAGAAAGTTATGCAATCCAGCACAAGCCAAAACTAACTCTGCTTGTGTCTGAAAAGAGAACGGAGGAGCTGTTTTGAAAATTGTGAAACGTGATTTGAAGATTCCAAAAATGCGTTCAATCACGTTTCGCAATGATGCGTGTCGAAGATTGAACAACTCATCTGCATTTCTTGGATTACGACCGTCACCACCGAAATCTTTGAGATGATATCGAATGCCACGTAACGGAGCCAAAAACTGACGACGATTAGCAAATCCACAATCTACTAGAAAATATTTACCTTGAGGCACGTGGAGTCCATTTGATCTAGACAACACATCACTTAAAATTTTGGAATCATGGGCTGAGCCTACCCATCCACTAAGCACATAGATGAACTGCAAATCAAAGTTGCAAGCTGCCAAAACATTTTGCGAATTCACCCCATGACGGTTACGATAACAGCTCACGTCTTTACCTATTATCGTGGCCGGGATATGAGTGCCATCTATAGCCCCGATACAATCCTAAAATAATAGGTGAATGTGTTATACAAAAACCAAAAATATTTAATATAATACAAGAGCAGAAATATTATACCTTGAAGTAAGGATAAAATCTGGTACTTTCCCGAATTTTAGCGGGTATTGCGCTAGTCGGCTTAACCATCATGTCCGGTACTATGGTGTTCAATGCTCTCAATATTTTGTTGAAGTTCTGACTAGTAGCAAAATGCGAACGACCAAACCTTTGACGAACATTACAATAACGATCGTTGTGCCCTACAATGATGAGGAATGTTGCCAACATTTCTTCAACAGTTGTATATCGTGTATCATCCACATGGGCTTTCTCCCTAATGATCTGGCATAATTTGATGAAGACGTCAGGATACATTCTATACAACTGTCGAAACTGGCTCGGATCTCCATCCATCATTCTCGTAATAAAACGGAATCCTTCCCTAGTCTTTGGTCGTCGCATCAGAGCGTTGTCAGCAGTCGGATGTAGCGTCATAATATTTCCCAATAGAGTGATAACTACCTTAGCTGCTTCCATCAGTTGCCTAACAAGATCATAAAGTTCAATCTCCATCTCTGTTTCGATTTCATCCGCAAGTTCTTCATCTATGTCTTCTTCAATTGCAATGTTAATTTTATCTTCATAATTCATGCTGCCATTTAAAACAATGAAACAATAATTGAAATAAGAATAAAAGGGACTCACAAAAAATAGCCTTTTAAAAATACTCATAAAAAACCATTCATTAATCAACAAAATAAATTATTAAAACATAAAACCAACAAAACAATGTACTCATAAAAAGATGGTGAAACAAAAATAAAAACATAGTTCAAAAAACATGACTAAACTATCCTCTATTTCCTAGTCTTGAATTCTATCCATCTTTTGCGTTGAGGAACAGTCATTTTCATAAATCCATCTTTTTGTGACTTTGTAACAAGCAAGTCAAATGCTGTGTATTGGTCATCTTCACTCAAATCAGGAATTTCTAAGATAGCATCCCAAGTTGTAAAACTTTTTTCCTTTTCTCTTTTCTCCATCATAGTATCTCGTTTCACGAAGAGGCTTTCAACTCGATCCATTGTGCTAGTGACTTTTTTAATTTCTACCATGAGCTCCTGATGCGAACTACTTTCAGTGTGGCCTGAATTTGTCTCAAACTGGCCTCTGCTTCTTTTGGCGGGAGCTCTTCTCTGAGTGGACTCCACAGGCACTTCAGTGGGCTCCAAAGGTGATTTGGAGGCGGATAACAGTGGATCATCTTCACCCAGTACTACAAACGCTTCAGTAGCAGTATCGTAATTAAACTCCTCTATGAGCGGACCTCTACTTTCATCAACTCCTATTGTCCTAGCATCAGTAGCACTGCCCACTCCAATTGCGTTTCTTCCTACAGCTACACCGTTTCCAACAGCAAGCCTCAATTCATCATAATCCGAAAAACTCCCAGTGCGTAAGTATGCATCTTTTGGGTGAGCCTAAAAACATAAATAAGAAAATTATTAATTAACTATATTATTTAAATTAAATTGTGTTTAAAAAATAATTGATAACAAATTTACCTCTATATACGCATCCCATACTTCATCTGGGGCCGTGAATTTTTTGTTGTCGTTGTCATAACCAAAACCAGAGTTAAACTTCAACAGTTTTGAATACGCATTCCAACAGCTCTTAAACCATTTGATACGACTTTGGTAGTGATTATAATTTTTATTGGACCTAAGTTTTTCATTGAGAACATGCAATATCCTTTCCTCTACTGTTGCTTTGCTAAATATACCACTATTATCGCGCCATCCCCTAATTGCAGATTCAGCCAGAATTCGTAACAAGGCATCACTTTGTTCCTGCGTCCATGCTTCATACACTGCCCTTTTTTTGGAATCTTGTGGTTGAGAGTCTCCCATAATAATATTACTAGACACCGAACAGTACTATATGAATGAATAAAAATAAAAAACATCAACAAAAAACTAAAATCAACTCACATGCAATAGAAACACAGCATACAGTTGCTAACAATTTATAAAGGTACAAGATTCATGCTATAGAAAAATTGCATAATTAAAATACTATGAAGATATAAAATTTATGAAAAAATACCTGGCTAAAAGCTAATATAGAACCCTGAACTGAACTTGTCTTCTTTTTTTGAGGGGTGGTAGGCGTCTGGCGAATGTGTGAGGAGAACCCTGAACCTAGGTATTTAAAAGCGTTGCTGGGCTGGGCTGCCTGGGCCCAGCGACCGCTGCAACCCAGCGGCCGCTGGGAACCCAGCGCACGCTCAAACCCAGCGAGCGCTGGACATTCTCAACGGGTGCTGAGTTCCGGCGCTCGCTGGCTTCTTGGCCGCGGGCGCTGGAACTCAGCGCTCGCTCAAAAATCCATGGATTTCAATTCTCGTGGTTCTTGGCTGGATTTCGTCGTGTGTATTTTTTTGATGAAATCCATGAAAGTCATTCCGGATTTGAAGTCAATGGAATAACGAATACACCTAGATTTGTATGGATTTTAAAAAGTCTGAAACGAATACACCCAGATTTATATGGACTTTTAAAAGTCTTGAACGAATACACCCAAATTTCTGCAGACTTTTAAAAGTCTGGAACGAATACACCCAGACTTTTAAAATCCATAGAAATCTATTAAACTCCACAACTAATACACCCCCTAAAATGAACTACCCAAATCTAAAAATGGATAGGGCCATCTCTCTCCCTCACAAGTCATTCGCCCATTTTTCTCTATGGAATAGCAGCAGCAAGGGGCAAGAGGGAAATGGAGCAGATCAAAGTGGCGTCCACCAGATCAGAGTCTTGGAGGATCTTTATACGTCAGCTCCTCCACGGCCGAGCAGATTCAGCTCATCTCTGCGCCACTACGACAAGATCGAGGGCGAGATACTGCTTCCAGAATCACAAGGCCCGTGAGCGCAAGAAGAAGCTCTTCACTTCCACATTTTCACAAATTAAAATGTCAAGTCGAATCGGGTATTAGGATACCCAAATTTCTGCTCGGAATTGCGGGTTCGCTGCTGGGAATACCCAATTTTTTGGAGTAGGGCATCTGAATTCAACCCAATTCACGCCCCTAATATTTTTTTATTATGGTTTTAAAAATTTAGCCACAGTGGCCACCCACACATTAATATAATAAGAAAAATATTGATTTATTTAATTTATTTTTTAAATAAAAATAGAATTTAGTTATTTTATTATATTCTCTATATTGTACTATTTTTTTAAATTTTTTTTTGCATTTCTATTTTTAATTTATTTTTTAATAAAAATAAAAAATTTATCAAAAAATTACAAAAAAATAACTACAATGTAGAAAATATAATAAAATAACTAAATCTTATTTTTATTTTAAAAAATAAATTAAATTATTTTCTATTTAGATAAATTGTGGGCGACCACAATATGACTGTTTAGCATCACTCTAATTTAAACATTTGATTAATATTATTTCTAATTAATGAAATTTTGGAAAATTAATATCATAAAATGGAGAAGCAAATTACCCAAAAATCTGTGGAAAAGTTACAAAAATGTCACTCTCGGAAATGTATATCCAAACTGAACGTTCCTCCTTGCGAAATATCGCACACTCTCTCACACTAATTATTAACACTATATTCTCTCTCTGTCTCTCTCTCTTATATATATAGCTGTATGTAAGAAAAAAAACATATGTAAAGGAAGAATCTCTTATCTTTTTCTTCTCTCTCTCACACCATTGATCCTTTTCATTTATCCAGACTTCTTGTCGGTTGTTAGCTATCCATTACTCTCCACTCCCTTCTCATCTCTTCCATTATTTCACTTTAGATCAATATGTTTGTCGAATTCTGATTTAGGGTTGAAAATTTACGGGGATCGAGCAGCTTATTTGGTGGATTTCTGCGCCTAATAACTATTCGTGCTTTCTAAGGAGGATCGTTGGTTTCTTCAGGTGTGATCATAATGAATCATCTGTTTCATTGAATAATTGATATATGGGTCTATAATTTTCTGAGCGTGACTGCGTGAGAGAGAGATAGAGAGAGCGCTAAAAAAGTTATCTGTTTCATTGAATAATTGATATATGGGTCTATAATTTTCAGAGCGTGACTGCGTGAGAGAGAGAGAGAGAGCACGCTAAAAAAGTTACCTTATGATTTATTTATATATTATTATGTGTTTTGACTTGCTAAAACTTTCTGGGAATGACGTTTTTGATTTAATGATAGTGTAAAGGGAAAGATTGTGCCTTTGCTGTGTGTTCTGAGTTCATGTAGTTTGTGCTGATATTTTGTAATAGTGATTTGTGGATAAAATTATTAATTCATCATTAATGATCCCAGAGTACTTTATTGTGTGCATTTTATATTTGTTTCAACATATCAGGTGTGCAAATGATTATTTCTCCCTGAAATGTGCTTATTTTACGGAATTAATATATACTAATAATCCTAGAATGTAGTAAATGTCTAGAATTATTGGAAGTTGTTTATATTTATATTACTTTGTTTTTCATTAGATGTGCGCATTTTGCTCATGTTTTAATTCTATTAATTTCTGATCCTTTCTGAAGAAATTGCGATGGCTTCTCTACAAGGCCCAGTTGTTAGCCCTGTAGTCCGTGCAAAGCAAAATGGACCTTCTTTACCTATTAATTCACCCTTACTGAAAGCTAGATTAATTAGAAGTGGATTCTTGGGGCTCGGAGGGCTTGGCTACAGCAGGGGTAATGCGGGTTACAGGCAGCATTCGAGGACGTGTAGAACAACTCAGTGTAGTTTCAGTTCATCATCAAATGGGAATGGTAGCATGGCTGGGAATTCGCGTGAGAATGATGCTGATTATGTGAATTCAAGTGTGGTTGAAGCTGGTAAGTAGTATTGTCATGCTAAGTTTTCTGGTGCATGGGGCATGAATGGACTGATCGATGATGTTGAACATGAAACCGTAAGCTAGCAATAATGCTTTTGTTTAGCATTGATTCAACTTTATTAGTATCAATTATCAAATTTGAGGATCATGATTATTCTTTTGATATGAACTTGTGGTGCGCTTTGTTTCTCGTGAGGGAGCTATAAGTTATTGCACACATGAAAGATTCTAACTCATTGTGTGTGTTTGATTGTTTAATATAGTTGAGGTGCGAAGTGGCCCAGATGGTTTCATGATCAAGATGAGAGATGGTAGGCAGCTGAAATGTGTCCATAACAATCCTCTCGGAGGTCATCTGCCGGATTATGCTCCACATCCTGCAATTGTATTGAAGATGGAAGACGGGACGGGGCTTCTTCTTCCGATTATTGTTTGTACGTGCATGATATTATCTCGATTTTCTGATAGACCTGAAGTTGGTATATCTTTTATGTCTTTATTCTTGTTCTTCTGTCCTTTCGTACAGTGGAGATGCCAAGCGTGCTTCTTATGGCAGCTGTACGCAATGTCCAAATAGTAAGCCATGATTTCTTGTTCCAATTCATCTATTGAGTTAAATTTTTATTCTTTTTAAATATAAATAATTTCTATATTCAGGCTAGGCCTACCATGTACCAAGTGGTGAATGATATGATCGAGAAGATGGGCTATACAGTGAGTTTCTGATATACACAATACATTGCAACTTTCTTCTATACCAATGCTTCAGTTTTCCAAATAATCGTGCGCCTTTTTTGTAGGTGAAACTTGTTCGTGTTACCAAGAGGGTGCATGAGGCATATTTTGCTGAGCTACACCTTGTTAAGGTAAGTGTATCCTGTTTCCTTGAGACTTGAGTAAATGTAAAACATGGGTGTACTCGTTGGTGAAATATAGCTCACAGTTATTCATGATTGTCCACTGACAACTTTTCTGTATCAATTGAAGTTGGGTAATGAAGCAGAATGCATGAGCTTTGACTTACGGCCGTCCGATGCCATTAACATTGCAGTGAGATGCAAGGTAATAATCCAGGGCCCACCAAGCTCAGAGCTGATTTTACAGCATTCAACCTTCTTCTTATGAGTGTGTGGGCATGTTGCTGAGAAGAAAAATTGTTAGGAATCTTAAGTCTTTTTTTTCGTACCACAAGTTAGAAATAGGAAATGAAACTAAATAGTTCTGCTTCATGCTATCTATTCAAATTGCATAAGGGTGTTTTGTTTTACGTGGCTATGAACTACATCTTTAGCAGTATGTACAGAAGATCCCATAATAAATGCATTGGATGTTGAATTTCTGGGTACAGTGTATCTCAATGGAGGTAAGGTTGTCTAAAGTTTGTAAAATAACTATGCCATCAGTATGGAAGACTCATGTGGTACATAAGCTCTGTTTAAGTAGTTATTATTAGAGTGATTAAAAGTTTTTGTTATTTATGGACTGCTGTTGTTGTGGTAAATAAGAGTTTAATTTACTCTCTCTGTCCCAAATATTTGCTCTAGCATTCTGTTTCTCAGTATCCTAACATTTAGTTTACTATATCTAATACAATCACACTACATTAAACTATTGCAAGATCCAAGCTTCATAAATAGAGACAATGTAAGAAGTTTAGTTAGATAACACATTTCCCATTTAATTCTTCATTACATAAGAGGTTCAAATGACGTGGGGAGTATTTAACAGTGGGGAAACACTTTGTTTTGTCTGAAACCTGTCTTAACATATACAGATTATACACCTTTCAAGTTTGTGCCTTGTAAAAGAACCATTACCACATTGTCAACCATTTTGGCATGTGGACATAAAACATATTAAGTACTTAGAGACGTGGTTTCTGTTATTCTGGCGTGTATTTGGTTTTCTGATTATAAATGTAACGGTTCTCCTGAAATTCTGTGAATAATTAGTTACACATAGGATGTGTAAAAAAAGATGCATTATGCAGTTTGCTATGCCATCATTAAGAGGTTTTGAAATTTGATATAATGTGGTATACAGGTGCCAATACAAGTAAACAAGTTTCTGGCATATAGTGATGGCATGAGGGTTGTTGAGTCTGCAAAGGTGATGGTGCAGAGTCCCTCTTCGGATGGCCCTTTGTTTACTGAACTGGACAGGTAATGTATATCCTTTAAGATTTCTGTCCTGCAAAATTTAATAAGAAATAACAAACTAGAGAGTGAAAAGGGTAGACATGCATAAAATCTGGAGTAATCATATAGGAGCCATCGATGTAGAGTAACAATGTAGACATAATATAATTCTAAAGATCCAAAGTTATTATTTATACAGACCCACTGGCCAAGCATGCATGGAAACAAAGGAGTTCAATTTGGTGCGAAACATGCTGATTGCTGCAGTTGAGGAACGTTATAGAGATGCAGGTATTAATTTTCAGTCTGCGGCATCACAATATTGTTGAATCTGGCGACTGCTATTATGTAGTTAGTCTTTCCCTCAAAAACTTGATGAGTGGTGACTAGTGCACATGCACTTCTGCATTTGAAATGGGGAGTTTGAGAATGAAGATTTCATTGGAGCAGTGTATTACACTCGTGGCCGTGGGCATATATTTCGTATTTCACATACATTGTGTTTATAAGATGAAGCTTTCATTCCAACTCTTTGCTGCAGCTTTATGGAGGGACAAGCTCACACGGCTTCGTTCCAAAAGGAATTGGACATAACATCTGAGTTGTGATGCATTAAGGTATGCCTTTGTGGCTTGAATTAGTCTTTTCTGTGTTCCTCGGAAGAAGTCATTCTTGGTTTTTCAGGTTTCAGGTGCAGCATGGGGATGCCTTTGTACATAAGAATCGGTATCACTCATTTTTAGTAAATAATCTGTAATTCCCCCTTAAAATGGCCGCCGTGCTAAAAGCTTGTGTATACATGTATAGATGAACTATTTGTATGTAATGCTGAATCTTGCACCAGATCTTGTGTTCAATGAATGCTGATATGACTTTAGTTTTGAGATTCGAATTAAAAATCACAACCTTTTACTTTACAAATTGTAGTATCGTTACCATTTTTATTCGTGTCAAAATAAAGCAGCACAGTATCCAACAATGTACGTTGTGTACACTTTGGTATGTACGTGGATAAAATAAAAATAAATAAGCATGATTATTCAAATGTGTCGGGTTAATATGTACAATTGTACTAATATGATATTCAAATTTACAACTACTATAAAGTTATCAAATTTTAGTGAACATAGACTATAAATGAATGTCTCATTTCTTAAATTGTACTTTCTCCGTCCCTGAAATTAGTCCCTTATTTTATTTTATGATGTCTTTAAAAAGATAGTTAACTTTTCTAATTAATACTATATAAAATATTGTTTTTACTAAATTAACCTTATTTAATGTTTCACTTAAATGGAAAAATGATGTGTGAAAATAATAAATAAGGGTATAAAAAATAAAAACATGAAAATTAAATGCATTTTCTTAATATGTGTGAAAAGTGGAAGAAGACTAAAATAGTGGGACGGAGGGAGTACAATTTAATTTTTTTGATATATTATTAATATCTTTTATTATACTATTTATTACTTTGTTCGTCCACCAAAAAATTGCCTATTTTGTAATGACACAGGTTTTAATAAATTGATTGAGTATGTTATGAGTGGAATAATGTTGTCAGTCTAATTGTGTTTTGCATGAGTATGATGTAAAATTCTAAAAAAAATTAAATTCCCCAAAATATCTATTGATTGTTTTCTATTCTAAAAAAAATTAAATTCCCAAAAATATCTATTGATTGTTTTCTATTTTTAAAAGACATATAAAGTTCACGTGTACACTTTGGGATGAGTATGTGGATGAAATGTAAACAATATTATATTTTCGGAATGAGAAATTAAATATCATGATTATTCAAATGTGTCCGGCTAATATGTAAAAATATGATATTCAAACTTGAAACTACTATAAAATCACCGAATTTTGTTTGAACACAAACTTGATATAAATGAATGTCTCATTTCTTAAATTGTATACAATATAAATTTTTTGATAATCATATATTATTAATATTTTTTATTTATAGTACTTTTTATTACTCACTCCGTCTACCAAAAAAATGTCTATTTTGTAATGACATGGGATTTAATAAATTGATTAAGTATGTTGTGAGTGGAATAATGGTCACACTTTATTGTAGTTTTAACTTAATTAATTTGATTGAGTGACAATTTTGACAAAAAAATGATATTGAGGTTTGTAATTAACTGGGTTGTATGGGTGAAATAATTATTTCACTTTTATTGTAATTTTAAATTAATTAATTTGGTAGAGTGTTGGACAGAGTAATGACTATATTGATAAATAAAAAGATAATATTAGCGATTATAACTGGTAGGGTATACTTACTAAACAAAATGAAATATGAATAAGTAATTTTTTCATTGAATGACTAAAATGACAATTTTTTTTTGGTAGATAAAATGAGTATTGATATTAAAATATTTGAATTTATTGAGACATATAATTAATTATTATAACAACTTATTTTTATAAATTCAAATGAGTTCGAGGAGTCAACGAGATTATTAAGCGGCCTTGAGATGAGAATGTCTAATTAATGAGTATTTTCATTTTCACGATGCGCTGGGGTTTGGGTCGTAGTTTGTCGAGTCTTGTTGATTTTCGGTATTACTTTCTTTTTGTTCATTCACGGGTTGTTTAGTTTTTTAGTTTTCACCTTTGGGTTTTCCGCCCATTTGTGTTCTGTGTTCAATTTCGATCGTCGGCTTTTCCTTGTGTACTTTTGTTTTCTTGGTTTGTACAGACACTCTTTTCTATCTATAAGGAGGGGATTAGTATGATGGAATTGAATAAGAGTGGAATGGAATGGAATGAGGGTGGAAAAGGAATGACAAACCTTAGGTGATTTATATGCTCGATAATTGGTATGCACAAGAAATACCAAATGAATGGAATTGTGATTCTTTGTTTAATTCAATTCCTATAATTGGTAGCTAGAAATAAAGTTTAGGAATGCAATGAAATTGTTTTATTTTATTAATTTCAATCCATGTATATGATTGTGTAATGCGTTGCATCAATTTCAATCCATATATTAGACTATTGCTTATATAAAGTTAATAATATTTCATTTTTTCTAAAAATATTTTTTATTAAAAAAAGTATTTTTATACTAATAATAATAATACACGTGTCATACAAATATACATGTCAAAACTTAAATTTAGAAGGATTAAGAATGTAATGAAATGGAATGGTTAATACCATGATAGGTGGAAGGAATGTTGATTCCCATAGACGTAGGAATGGTGATTCCAAATGGAATGATGATTCCTATAAAAAATAGACCAAGTAAATGAATGGAATGAAGGAAGTAATCACCATTCCATTCCCACCTCCATTCCATCATACCAATCACCTCTAAAAGAGTTTTTCCCAATGAGATATCTTTGGACATGTTTCGATGAGGCTCGGCCATTAATCTGTGTTTATGTGCTTTCAAGGATTATTTTCCCTTTTTTTTCTTTTCTTCAATAAAATCTCAATTTTATCATTATTAATGTTTATGTTGTAATGTTTACTTAAAACTGTCCGGATTGTTATTGCGACGAATAAACTATTGCAACGATTATATTTATACATTCAATTTTTTTTTTAGGATTATTTAGAAAAAAACCCTAGCATGAAAGGCTACGTCGCGCCGTCTTGATTTCTGCCGTCGATTTTCCTCTGCCGGCTGAGATGAGTATGGATGGACTCAATCTGCCGGCTATTTCTAATAACTTTTCGAAGAAATCATCACAATCCGTTTTGGTGGCTGGGGAGCCGTCGAATGCAGCAGTTACGAAGAATTTGATTGGAGGCAGCAAGGAGTTGCATGAACCCGCTGCTCTCTCTTATGGGACGCAGCCGTCGCTGAACAACCCTAATAAGGGAGATGGGGATTCGCAACTACAAAGTAAAGGGGATGTGCAGCAACGACAGATGGAAGAGGGGAGAAGAACCTATGCCGATATGGCGGTGAACCGTTTGCCGAGGAGACCGGATGTCGCGGCTCACAAATACCATGCTCTACGTCCCACTAAGGAGGGAGATTTGTTTTACTTCAAGATGCCGAAGGATCTGCTTGAGAAACAAGTTTCGGATTTCAAACATGCGCTAACTGGTAGATTGCTTCTAAATAAAGGAACTAAGCCAAAGCCCGCGATGATGCTTAAGAAGGAGTTACAGGATCTGTGGGGGATTTCGACCAATTGGAAACTAATACCTTTAGGCAAAGGTTACTACACGTTTGTCTTCCAGAATGATACGGACAAAGCGTTGGCTAAATCTAAATATGTTTGGGAAGTGATCAACGGACATCTTCGTGTTCGGGAATGGTCGAGGAATTTTGATTCTTTTAAGGAACATTCTTCTTTGGCGAATGTTTGGGTGCAGATTCACTATTTGCTTATTGAATATTGGCATGAGGAGGTTATTGCTGGAGTGGCGAGATATGTCGGTCATCCCATACGCATCGACGGAGCTTCAACGACAAGGGATTTTGGGCAGTTTGCCCGGGTTCTAGTTGAACTAGATATGGCTAAACCCTTACCTAATACTCTGCTTTTTGATGCTGATGATCATGCGTTCCATATTGAGTTTTCTTATGAACAACTGCCATTTTATTGTCCCAGGTGTAAAATCACGGGGCACTCTCCTGACAAATGTCAGAAAACAAAGCCTACGCAGGTCAAAGAACAGATGATTGAGGTTGCTGTCACTTCTAAACAACAACAATGGCAGGAAATTCTGGAAAAAGCCCATGATAAGGGTGATTCGGAGCAGGTGATTTTGACCATGGGAGTGCAAGCGAGGGGACTCTCTCGATCTCCGACTACAAAAGAAAACTCCAATATGGGAAATAAATTCATTGTTCTGGATGGTCTTGAAGAGGAGGGGATGCAGCCTGGGAGCACTTCTGATCCCCAACCGTTGGAGCAACAAAATGTCACGAGACAGGAGAATATTCAGGTTTTGAGCTGTAATGTGAATGAAAGACGTTTGTCGGGGTCGGAACTTCTGGAGATGGTCACTAAACCTGTTCACAAGTCTGCCTACGATAATCCGCTTACAGAGTACGTTTCTGAGAGCTCTGAAGAAGATGAAACTATTATAGCTGATGAAAGGCCTCATGTTTCATGTGAAAAACCCGAAGTTATTGCTATTGAGAACGCGATGAAGGCTCAACGTCTGGAGCAAATCTTGGCTATTGCGCAGGCTCCTATATCTACGGAGGTTAAGACAGCTAAACGGGGACGCGGCAGACCACCTAAACAGGATATCCAAGGAATGAACTCTAGACCAGGGGGGTCTATTTCGAAACATGCTGAGGAGAGTATTAAAAGCCGACTGAGGAATTCTGGCGAGATGGGCAGAAAAGCGGGGGAGTTTGTTATTGACTCTAGTGATAGAGCCTGTATTCGTGCGATGGACAATGTGGTTAATGGAAGTTGGGCTGATCAGGTGGAAAGAAGCGGGGCCTTCCCCGCTGAATCGGAACAGTTTTAATGAATATTATCGCCTGGAACATCCGCGGGATGACGGATGAATCCAAGCGTCTTCTTAAGGAACATTGCAGTTCCTTTTCTCCCATTGTTTTAGGTTTAATTGAACCTAAAAAAGCTTTTCAAAAGGTTCGACAAAGCTACTGGAGTTCGTTGAATCTTATGCTGATACATCAGAATTGTCGTTTCCCCAGTTGCTTGAACATCTGGGTGTTGGTGCACCCCTCGGTGGCTGCAAATATTATTTTCTCGTCGGCACAGGCTGTGATTGTTGACTGCTGTTGGCAGACCTTTTCTTTTAGGGTGGCGATTATTCATGGTGATAATGATCATATTATTCGCCGTGATCTTTGGAGAGACCTCCTCCGTTTTACTTCTGGTAATACGGTTTTTATTGGTGATTACAATGCTGTTAAAGGTGCTCATGAAAGAATCAGTTCTCGTTCCCCGTCTAGAAGTTCGTGTGATAATTTTTGTACTTTCATTGATGATACTCAATTTTTTGAACCCCCGACTGATGGGATTCGCTACACGTGGTCTGGTCGCCGGTTTTTGCCACGACATGTGGAATCTATTCTTGATAGGGCCATTTTTTCACAAGGTTTTGCGGATTTATGGGATAACATCGTTACTACAGCTCTTCCCCGCCTCACCTCGGATCACTCTCCTTTAGTGATGCAGTGTCGTCTTGCTCAGCCCCCTGGCAAGAGGAATTTCCGATTCTTGAGTATGTGGACTCTACATCCCACGTTTTTAGACATGGTAAAGGAGTCGTGGTCGCGTTCGGTTGATACCTGATGTCCGATGCTTCGTGTGATGCTGAAACTTAAAAGGTTGAAGGGGGATATCAAAGTTTGGAACAAAGAGATTTTTGGGAACGTGGACACTGCCATCTCTCAACTCCAACGACAACTTTCGGATACCCAGAATCGGATATCTGAGTCTGGCTATACGGACGCCTTGTTTGATGAGGAGGTGAGCATTCAAGCCAATTTGAATGTTACCCTCAGTCGGAAAAACAGCTTGCTTCAGCAAAAGAGTCGTATTTCTTGGCTTAAGGATGGGGATCGGAATACTGGATTTTTTCAAAGAATGACTAAGTTTAAGAAGAAAAATGCTTCGATTTCTCACTTGAAGATTGATGGTGTTGACTGTTATGATTCGAAGGTCATTGAGCAGCATGTGGTTAGTCACTTTGCGGATTTATTCAAGGATGATGGACATCCGGGAGCGGATCATCTTGATATTGATGCTCTGATTGATGCTACTATTACGGAAAGACAAAATTTCGAGCTTGTTAGCATTCCGCAGGAGTACGAGATCAAGGCGACGGTTTTCAGCATGGATGCCAACAGTGCTCCTGGTCCTGATGGTTTTTCTGGGCATTTTTTCCACACTTGTTGGGATATTATTCAGGATGATGTTGTGGGAGCTATTCAGGCATTTTTTCAGTACTCTTATCTTCCCACTGGCTGTAACTCTAGCACGATGGTGCTTATCCCGAAAAAAGATACGGTGTCAACCGTTTCCAATTTACGGCCCATTGTGCTATCCAACTTTTTCTTCAAAATTATGTCTAAACTTCTTGTTGCTCGTCTCAGCGGGATTGCGGCGACTCATGTCTCAAGCAACCAGTTCGGCTTCATCAGTGGTAGAAATATTCATGATTGCATTATGCTGAGTTCGGAGGGATTTAATGCCATGCAGCGAACTAATAGGGGCTCTAATATGGCTTGCAAGGTTGATATTAAGAAAGCTTTCGACACCATTCGTTGGGAGTTCATTATGCAGGTTTTGAGAGCAAATGGTTATCATGAGACTTTTATAAATTGGATTTCGATAATTTTCAAATCTGCCCGGCTTTCTATTCTTTATAATGGGCAGCTCACTGGTTACTTTCCTTGCTCTCGTGGGGTGCGGCAAGGTGATCCGCTTTCTCCCATTCTTTTTGGGATTGCCGAAGATGTCCTTAGCCATCTTATTAGCAGTTGTGTGAATTCGAGACATCTGGTGCCTATGAGGTTCAGCCGTGCGACGAACTTCCCTACTCATCTGTTTTATGCAGATGATATTATCATTTTCTGCAATGCCACCATTCGGAATGCCTGCAAACTGAGACAAGTGTTGAACTATTATGAGGGGATGTCTGGTCAGAAATGCAGTCAGGAGAAATCGAATGTAATCTTTGGGAAAGGTGTTTCTATCGCGAGTAAAAGGGAAATTCAGCGAGCTCTTGGTTTTATGATGGGCAGTCTTCCTATGACGTACTTAGGGGTTCCCATTTTTGTTGGCAGTCCGCGTGCTAGTTTTATCATGCCTATATACGACCGTATCGTACAAAAGTTCGCCAGATGGAAAGGTTTACAGCTTTCGATTGCAGGGAGACTTTGTTTGGTGCAATCGGTCATTCAGAGCTCCTTGGTGCATTCGATGAAGGTTTATAAATGGCCCAGAGCGCTGTTGCATTCGTTGGACAGAAAGTGCCAAAATTTCGTTTGGACTGGGAATGTTGATCAACGGCCTAGCTGTTCTGTGAGTTGGAGACGTGTGTGCTCTCCCAAAGAGGAAGGCGGTCTGGGCATCCGCTCTTTCACTTTAATGAATCAATCCTACCTGATGAAGTTGACCTAGAAGATGATTAAATGAGAGGATTGGGCGCATCAGATCATCAGCTCGCGTTATCTCACGAGGTTTAGATATGCAAAGCGGACTATTGCTAACTCATCGATCTGGATCGGGGTAAAGCAAGAGGTTAACCCTTTGGTGCTCGATTCTTACTCTTGTATTGATAATGGCGCCAATACATTGTTTTGGACGGATGACTGGCTGGGATACAAGTTAGTTGACAGATTAAGAATTTCTCATTTTATGCATGAGTTTCTTAACTTCGCTGTGAAAGACTACTTTTTTGATGGTAAGTGGCACTTCTCTGCTACGTTTGTGAACACTTTTCCGGATATTGTGGCGGATATTTTATTGGTGTCTTTTGGGGATCAAAAAGACCGAAGATTTTGGAAGCACTCGGTCAAAGGGGAAGTTACTGCGGCGCTTGCTTTCTCTAATAAGTGTCATCGTTTTCCAATGGTCAAATGGGGCAAGTGGATTTGGGAGCCTTTTATACCTGTTCGTAGATCTATTTTATGTTGGAGGGTGTTGCATGGTAGATTGCCGACGATGGATGTCCTTAGAAGACAAGGCATGATTGCTCCTAATGGTTGTCATTTTTGTTTAGCAGATGAAGAATCCATTGATCATATCATGTGGAGTTGTACGAAAGTTAGTCAAATATGGAATACTTTACTGGATTGGTTTGGAAAGACGGAGCTGCTTAGCTGCATTGATATTACTACCTTTCTGGTTTTTGCTTGGAATGCTAGCTTCAGTTCGCAAATTCTCTCTCTTTGGAAAGCAAGCATTATAACTGTTATGTGGAAGATTTGGGATGTTCGAAATTCGGTGGTGTTTGAGGATACTCATTTTGAAGCTAGAGCTGTGCTTGCTTTTGTCAAAGCCTTTCTCAAAGAGTTGGATTCTAGTTTCGCGCGGATGGGAACGATCAGGAACACGTGGGGCGACTATGTGATTATGAGGCGGATTGGTGTCAGTTCGCGCAGGAGTCCGCCCCCGCGTATGTTAGAGGTTCATTGGTGGCCCCCGGTTGGTCATTGGATCAAAGTGAATACGGATGGCTCTGCTAAAGGGGCTCCTGGTCCTATCGCAAGAGGTGGAGTGTTTCGTGATAAATGGAATGTGGTTCGCGGTTGCTTCCACATTAAGGGTGGACGAGGTTTTGCTTTTGAGGCATAACTTCTTGCTCTCATTACGGCAATTAACATTGCTCACGAGCGTGGTTGGTTTCATCTATGGGTAGAATCTGATTCTACGTATGTGGTGAGATTGCTTGAAACGAGATCCAAAGATGTCCCTTGGAGATTTTTTGCAGCTTGGATAAAAGTGCTTTCGCGGCTCCGGAATTTTAGCATTATGGTCACTCATATTTTCAGGGAAGGAAATCAACCGGCTGATCTCATGGCCAACGGGGATAGACAAGAAGGTTGGTGGCCTTTTGCGATTGATGAGATCAAGCAAGCGGTTTCTCGGGATATGGCTATTCATAGCTTCATCCGTACTGTTCTCTAATGAAGGTTTTTGCTTTGCTTGATGTCGGGGTTTTTGCGAGGAGTGGGCTGGGCTTTTGGAGGTGCTGTTGTTCGGTCCAGAGCTGAGGTGTGTGGCTGGCGGTGGAGGGGGTTCCGGTTGTTGGTTGCGGTTGGGTTGATGATGGCTTGGCACAAGCCTTTCGTTGAGCATCTGGAGAGCGTTCTCTGTGGTCGGGAGATAAAGGGTCCGGCTGCTGCACTGCGAGGGAGGAGGTCTTCATCATTGCTGTGGTTTTCGTTGCTGCTCAGTTTCAAAGGTGCTGTGGTCTTCTTGGAGGAGGTTGCGGTGGGGTTGCTGATGGCTTCACTCAAGCCTTTCGTCGAGCCTCTGGCGAGCATTATCTGTGGTCGGGAGGTAAAGGGTATTGCTGCTGCGATGCGCGGGAGGAGGTCATCATCATAGTTGTTGTCTTCGTGGCTGTTCAGTTTCAAAGGTGCTCTGGTCTTCATGGCGGTTTCTCGTTTATTTGGGATGTTGTGATCTGCGGGGTAAAACCGGCGACGGCGTATAACCGGCCGCGTTTCTACCTTGTTTATTGGCGCTTGGATAGTGGTTCTGGGAAGTTCACGGCGACGGCGTATAACCGGCCGTGTAAACTTCTTTTTTTTGCTTGGCGCTTTGTTTGGGTTTTGCTAACGGCGACGGCGTCTCACCGGCCATTTGCCTCTGTTCGTTTTTTCTTGTGGGGTAGAGAGCCGGGATTGTTTGGGGACGATAGTTAGGCCGGAGTTCCGGAAACTTTCCCTTCCGCTCTTTTCCCTTTTTCGTTTGTTTATGTTCTTAGACGGGTACTCTTTTTCCTTTTTACAGTTTTTCCCTTTGGGTTTTCCGTAAAAAGGTTTTAATGAGGCTCGGCCCTTAGTTTGCTTCTTGTGCCTTCAAGGGTTTTAGGTTTTTTTCTTTTTCTTTTATAATAAAATCGCATTTTAATAATAAAATCACTTTTTAATTGTGCTTGAGATGAGTACGTATGATGATTGAATTATACTAACCTCATCGTTTTGATTCATCTTTATACTTCTTCATGATCAACGATTTTCAAATGACAGAATTCTACTAAGTATAAATTAATTTTATGATTGGGTTACAAACTAATTAAAGATCAAATATAATGCGTGAACTAAGTTATTTACGTGTTACTTTAAGGGTGATTCTATTCTTGAGCATGTGGAAGGAGTCGAATTTCTGGCAAGCTATGGAAAGCTTATTCTCCTTGATTTCCTCAGAACCTACGCACATTCTTTCCAGAATGTCCCACATCTCCTTTGCTGTTCTGCACTTGATGATCTTCATGACATGCTTGTCAGGAACGGTGCCGGAGATGATGCTTTTGGCGAGGTTGTCTAACTCATCTTGCTTCCTTTCTTCTGTGGTGAAGTCTGCCTTTGACTTGGGCTGGTCCTCATCGTAAGGTTCCTGATGGATGTCATTAGGAACCCTTTTTACAGTTTCGGTGATGATGATCGGACCGCTGGTGATGACTTCCCACATTCTGCAATGTTGGGCGGTGAGGAAGCTTTCAAGCCGAAACTTCCATATGTCGTATTTTTCAATACTAAACATAGGTAGAGAAGATAATCTGCTGTGGTTAGTCTCCATCAAAAAAGAGAGAACAGATAACAGCAGATAGAGCAAATAGCAAGCACAAAAATAAGAAAGAGTAAAACAACTTCGAGACCTTTAAGAAAGGATCTAGTTCAAGTAGGAACTAGTCAGAGATAAATAGTTCTTGCGAACAACCTGCTCTGATACCAATTGTTAGGTCTGGGGGGTCTCGAATAGGTGTATGGGGGGGGAATACACCTATAGGCTATTTTTAATCTATCTACCAACCTCAATTAGAGGGATCTCAGTCAGAGATAGAAAATAAACTTTTCATGCAAACCAGACACCTGTTTAACCGAAATTAGTTTTGACCAACAGGGTTGACGACTGATACTGAAAGCTCTTCAGTAAAGAGTTATCAGTTAAGTCACTAGAACTTAACTGATCCACGTAAGGGCTTCAGTCGTGTTTGCAAAGATAAAGATGATATCTCTCTTCCTTACTATCAGAGGATAGTGATTTAGATTGATATCATACGCAGCGGAAATTAAACTTAGTTTCGAATAGCCTCGGTGGAGCAGATAGTTGGATTAGGGTTTCTCTAGCTGTTAGTCAGTGTTCAGTTTTATCAATTGAAATAGCACAGTTAAGAATGTAAAACTGAAAGCTGTAAATAACACAGAGACTTTTACGTGGTTCGGAAAAACTCTTTCCTACATCCACGGCTGGTTGATCAGACCAACAATCCACTCCGCAAGTGCTTGCCTGGTGCACTGCAAACCGTAAACTGAAGATAAACTCTCTTCAGCACCTACACACCTCGCGTAGGGTTTCCCTACCTACACACCTCGTATAGGATTTCAGCACCTACACAACTCGCGCAGGATTTCCCTGCTAAGCACACCTCGTGCTCAGACTTCCCTTTCAAAGTTCCGAGTACCTTCCTGAATCTCCGAGTCACTCAAACACTCTTATGGGGGAGAGGTTTAAACGAGTGCCAACTATACTTACAAAGAACAAGTTCTTTGAAACAAGTTTGACCTTTGGCTTCTGGGTACACAGAATATATGCCTAGGGTCTAAGAGAATGTATGTAATCAGCAGTGACTGATTTTGGCTTTGGAATTCTCTTCTTCGATTCAAGCTTTGAGCGGTTTAAGCTTTAGGCTGAGTAGCTATTTCGGCAGAGCTTCAGCTTATGTCGTTGAATCGGTGAAGATTGAAGTGATCCTCGAGCGCTATTTGTAGGAGAACTCTTGAATAGATCCGTTGGCGTAAATCGTCTTCAAGATTTCTTCCGTTGGAGAGCAATTCGAATTTGGGCTGAGGCTTCAATCTTCGAGGTTCCTTGTCTGTGTGGAAACGACTCTCTTTGAAGGACATGAGATGTGACATCTCTGAAAAGTAGCCACCAGATAGGAATGACCTCTGCAGAGATAAGATATTGAGATATCTCTGCATTTAATGCGGCTGTACTTGAGCGTACGTGGCTTCCTCTGAACATTGGAAGATCAGTCATAGGAGGAATGTTCAACTGATACTTGACTTTAGTATCAGTCTATGGCGCGCATTAAATAATCAGTCTTCAACTGATTCTTCAACTGATACTTCAGTTGGTAACTCCAGTCTTCAGTCTTCGGCACCGCAACTATACTAGAAACGAACTCTAACACTTGAGTTCAAAATGATTCTAGTCTATTACATTTAAGTCCTATGAATTTTGGTATCATCAAAACAAGGGTTAGGATATTCCACAAGGTTCCCAACAATTTCCCCCTTTTTGATGATGCCAAAACCACACAGCAGTTCTAGACAATAAAAAGACTGAGCTCTCAGTACAAGTTCTAGACGAGGGGTGAAAACAGTTCCCCCTTAACAATAGAACCTTAACAACTTGTACTCAGGGCAAGAACGAAAACAGTTCTAAACGCAGAACTTAAAAGAAGACAGAAAAACCATAAATCAGAGCCTGGACAAAGAGTCATTGTCTTCAGGGTGAGATCAATAAGAAGTTCATTTCATTAAAAAGGACTGATAAGCCATCAGTCGAGGTACAGAGCAAGACTTACATTGGAGTAATAAGAAAAACAAAAAAACATCATGGATAAACCATGGACTCCAGCAGTCTGCTTGGCTGCGCCTTGAACTTCATCTTCTGTCTTCGTGTCTTCAATGTTCCTAAGCTTGTTCCACTCTCACTTGTTTTCCGTTGAATTGAGGTCTCTTCTGAAACGTCATCCTTCTGACTTCTGGTGATCCTTTGCTGTTCCATCATCAAACGAGAGTTAGAGGACAGGAGCAACCTCAAGAAAAAGGTTTCTCTCTGACTTCTGACTTTCCAACTTTTTCCCCCTTTTTGGCAACATCAAAAAGAGAGAGATGACGATGGAGGCTATGATCAGACGGTACCCAACTCCTAGTCTCAGAATTTCGTGAGAAGATTTGAGAACAGAGTGAGTCCGGATAAACAGAAGAGGAGGACGTCAGTGGTGGGGTGAGGAGATGAGGGAGACGAAGAAGTGGAGGAGGACAAGAAAACGTAGAAGGCGGAAGATAAAAGAAGGCTGCCTTGGAAGAAGTAGAGGGCTGCCTTATGAGGAGAAGGATCAGGTTGGTGAATTGGAAAGAAAGAGAGAAGAGGGAAGGGTGTGAGAAGGAAGAATCGAAGCGGTGGCAGCTGAGAAGACTAACACCGTCGACTCGCCGACCCAGGGTCTGTGAAGAATAGACCCGGTGCGGCTGAAGATGCCGGCCAACAACAAGAGTGATCTCGTTGTTTGTTGCAAGCCAGGGAGGAGCACGAGATATGCGATACGGTATATCTCCTCCAGAAGCGGTGAAGCTTCCTGGCGCTAGGCATGAGAATGGAAGACACTCGCTTCGCTGGATACAGGTGAGGGTAGAGCAAACTTTGACGTCGGAGAGACGTTGTGATCCAGTGGAAGGGTCCGGTGAAGACCAAGACTATGAGTGTCATTCTTCCACTCCATGACTTTGCAGTCATAGATTTCTCCTTTAGTCGGAACAAATTTTCTCTGCAACTTAAAAAGAAATTTGAAACTTTTTCTCACAGTGAAGGCTGTGGAGAGTTGTTAGTTGATGCAGAAAAATCGTGAAGACAACATGGTGTATAAATAGACAAGATGTGAACCATGTAGAAGATAAAAAGGTTTTTCGAAAACTGTGCCTAAATTGCAATTGAAGAAAAAATTTCGCGTCCGCCGTCACTGCGAGGGACTTTGAAAAGCATCATTACATATGTCATGTCAATGAGCGTTTCAAGAAATTTTATTGCAGAGGCAAAAAGGTTGGAAGGATTTTTGGCAAAAAGATCAGGACAAGTTCAATCAAAACAGATTTTCTCTTTTATAAAATTCTTGTCCTTATCGGATATTCCATTTTCCAACAATTCCAACAATCAGTTAAAGTTTTTGAAAGAAACTGATCAGTTAGAGAAAAGGTTTTGAACTGAACACTTAAAGCTCTAAACTGAAATAACTGATTTTTGAAAAGGTAAGCATTTAAAATATTTACTGATCAACTGAACATAGTAGTCAGTTGATACCACGTGATCCTGGTTGAATCATCATGATGACTTCTTCTTCAGATGAGCATTTGGACTTCATTGCTTTCCACGTCGGCGATTGTAGAAGCAGTAGTTGGTTGACCACCAGTCAACATGACTGTTTGAGAAAATCTTCAAACACAGCATCACTCTTCAGGGTTGATGAGGCCGATCTTTGCACAAAGATCATTGAACATTTCTTCTGGAAGAGCCTTGGTCAGCAGGTCCGCTCTCTGAATAGCAGTGGGAATCCATTCCACAGAGATATTCTTCTTTTCGACATGATCACGAATGAAGTGATGTCGAATCTCAATATGTTTGACTCTGGTGTGATGAACTGGATTCTGGGAGATTGCAATAGCACTGGAGCTGTCGCAATAGATAGGAACTTCCTTTTCCTCGATCCCATAGTCCTTTAGTTGATGGACTAACCACAGGATTTGTGAGCAGCAGCTTCCGGCAACAACATATTCAGCTTCAGTTGTAGAGGTGGCGACTGAAGTCTGCTTCTTTGAAAACCAAGAGATGAGCTTGTTGCCTAGGAATTGACATGTTCCGGAGGTTGACTTGCGATCAAGTTTGCATCCACCGAAGTTAGAGTCTGAAAATCCAGTGAGCTTGATGTCGTCGTCTGCTGGGTACCACAATCCTAAATTGGGTGTGCCCTTGAGATATCTCAGAATCCGCTTAGCTGCATCCAAATGAGCTTCCTTAGGATCTGATTGATATCTTGCACAAACCCCGACTGCAAATGCGATATCTGGTCTGCTCGCAGTCAAATACAGCAAAGATCCAATGATTTCTCTGTACTTCTTCGAAGAGACAGAGCTTCCTTCTGAACCTGGATCAACTTTCCAGTTTGTGTTCATTGGGATCTTGACTGATTTCATGTGCTGAATACCGAACTTAGCTATCAGCTCCTTGGCATACTTGGACTGGCTGATCAGTATTCCTTCTTTGGTCTGCTTGACTTGTAATCCGAGAAAGAAATTCATTTATCCCATCATGGACATTTGGAATTTGTTCGTCATGATGTCAGCAAACTTATTGCACATGCGTTCGGATTTGGATCCGAAGATTATGTCATCGACATAAATTTGAACAAGTAAGAGATCTTCTCCTTCTTTGAGAGTGAACAAAGTTCTGTCCACAGATCCCTTTTTAAAGCCTTGTTCAATCAGATACTCAGAGAGAGTATCATACCACGCTCTTGGTGCTTGCTTCAACCCATGAGCGCTTTCTTCAGCTTGTACACCTTTTCTGGTCCAGCAACCTCAAATCCAGGATGTTGTTCTACATAGACTTCATCTGTGAGCACTCCATTAAGAAATGCACACTTGACATCCATTTGGTGTACCTTGAAACCTTTGTGAGCTGCGAAGGCTAAGAAGAGTCTGACTGCTTCCAATCTGGCAACTGGGGCGAATGTCTCGTCGTAGTCGATTCCTTCTTCTTGACTGTATCCTTTAGCCACAAGCCTTGGTTTGTTTCTCACAACGTTTCCTTCTTTGTCTTCCTTGTTCTTGAAAATCCATTTCAAGCCAATCACCTTTGCATCGTCTGGTCGATCCACAAGCTCCCATACTGAATTCCGGTTGAATTCATTGAGTTCCTCTAGCATTGCGATGACCCATTCAGTGGACTTCAGAGCTTCTTCAATATCCTTGGGCTCTGTAGTTGATAAGAAACAGCTGAAATTCTTATCTTCGTTGATGCAGTTCTGGTTGATGTCGAAGACGAGGTTGCACATTGATCTCCGAGTCTTGACGCCATCTGATGGTTCTCTAATGATGTTCTCCTTAGAGTGGAGTTCAAACCATCTTCGATACTTCTTGATCTCTTCAGGGGATGGTGGAGCTTCTTCGGTCAGAATAGCTCTGGGATGTTGAGCACCTTCTGGAGCAGGGGTGAGTTGAGCTGGGGCGGCTTCTGCGCGTTCAACTTGAACTTCAGCAACTGGAGTTCCCCCTTGACTGATGCCATCTGTATTGGCTCCAGTCTGGACTTCAGACCGTTGGTTGATCTTCTGATACTAAAGCATCTCAGTATCTTCATCTTTGCCAGGTCCCCACACCAAGACAGTAGAGGGCTCGACAGTGTGGATTTCAGCTTTGGAACCTTCAGTGATCTAAACACCCTTTTCAGCATCTTGTTCCCTGAAATCATCTGTAGACTCATCAAAGATCACATGAGGTGTTTCTTGTACACAAAGAGTTTGAGTATTGAACACTCGATAGGCTTTGCTTGAACGTTCTGTTCCAGAGTATCCAATGAAGACTCCTGGATCAGCCTTGCTATCGAAGGTTTTCAACCTCTTCTTATCATTGTTGTGTATGAAACACTTAGAACCGAAAGCATGAAAGTAGGCAATCGATGGCTTTCTGTTCTTCCATAACTCGTATGGAGTTCTTCCATGTCTCTGAGTGAGGAAGGAGCGATTCTGCGTGTAGCATGCGTTGTTGACTGCTTCGGCCCAAAACTTCAAGGGGAGTTTTGACTCGGCTAGCATCGTCCTGGCTGCTTCCTTTAGAGACCGGTTTCTTCTTTCTGCAACTCCATTCTGCTGTGGAGTTCTTGCTGCAGAAGTTTGATGACTGATTCCTTGTTCATCACAATACTCACGAATGACAGTATTGAGGAATTCAGTCCCACGATCTGATCTGATGCTGATGATGTTGACTTCCTTTTCAACGCTCAGTCTTCTCAGCAACTTTGGCAGTTCCTCCAGTGTTTCCTTCTTTTTGAAGAGAAAGATAACCCAAGTATATCGTGAATAATCATCCACAACTACCAAGGTGTACTTTCTACCGTTGTAGCTTCTTGGAGTGATCGGGCCAAACAGATCCATGTGAAGTAGATGCAGAATCCTTCCAGAGGAGTGTCCCGTCTTTGACTTGAATGACGTTCGCGTCTGCTTTCCTCTGAGGCATGCTTCACATTCTTGCTTCTTCTGGAATACAATAGAAGGAAGACCTTCTACCAGTTGATGTTTAGCAAGTTTGTTGATCGTCTTGAAGTTGAGATGGTTGAGTCTCTTGTGCCATAGCCAATTGAGCTCCGAGCTGCTCTTGCTGATGAGGCACGTTTCTGGTGGGCTGTCTTCCCAAGAAACGACGTAGAGACTCCCTTGTCCGAATCCCTTCAGAACCACCTTCTTCTGATTGTTTCTAACAGTGAATTCATCCTTTTTAATTTTCACTGTGAAACCACTGTCACAAAATTGACTCACAGACAACAGATTATGTTTAAGACCAGAAACAAAGCTAACATTACTGATACTGGCGTTACCCATGTTGAGCACACCGTAGCCTTTTGTTTCTCCAATCGAGTTGTCTCCGAATGCAACTTTGGATCCAGCTTTCTCAACATACTGGGATAGATATTCTTTGTAGCCCGTCATATGCTTCGAACAGCCACTGTCCAGATACCACGTTCTGATTGAAGCTTTGGCCTCTTCCTTCTTTTTATGTTTCCTGACATTGACCTGCAAGGAAGAGTTGCTTCAGGCACCCAATCAAACTTTGGGTCCTTCAATGTTAGCTCGAGTTCCCTTTGGAACCCAAATCTGCTTCAGAATTGGTCTGGCTAATCTCTTGCGCTTTGTTGGATGTCTGATCGATGTCGTTGGCACTTTAGGTGGCACGTGAGCATTCTTCTGTTGAGAAATCCTTTTGAAGGCCTCACTCTTGCAGCAGTTCTGTCTGATGAGTGGTTGAGGTCTTCTTTGCTCGACGAAGTATCTTCCTTGAGATACTTTAGTCTTTGCAGACTTATGGAGATTTGTCTGACGTCCAGTGGCTTTTCGTCGAGGAATTGGCATGGCTCGACTGGACTCAGCATTGCTTGATCTCCATGGATGTTGTTCCTTATGAAACTGAACTGAGGATGTCAGTTTCTGACTGATGTGGCCTTTCTTCCCCCTGGATTGATGAGGAAGATTCTTCTTGGCTCCTGATGTTCCTTCCCAGATCTTTGACTGAAATCTGCTTTCCAGCCTTTTCAATAGGGTGATCTGGTTGGGAGCCTCCTTAGCTCGTCTGTAGCTTCGTGGAGGTGGAACATTTGATCTGGCCATCAGTCTGCGCTTGTGAACTTCATCCATATCATGGTCTCTTGATTCTTCTGAGGTTGTGATTTCAGAAGGATCATTCTTAGAGATGATCATGATATTCTTTCCTTTGGCAGCTGCAACCTTTCCTCCGATGCTGTTGACCAGTCCTTTCGATGGAAAGTTGCTCATCATGGGAGACTGCATCATGCAGTTCTTGACTGTTTCTTCCAGCTTGTGATTGAGCCTCTTGATTTCATGAGATGCTCTTTCACATTCTGAATTGGAGACTCTAAGCTCTTCTTCCAGTCGGCTGTTCTCCATGATTAGCTGATCAAGACAAGTTTCATCCGGAAAGTAGATGATTGTCTGATGTTTAGCTCGTTCATCATTGATCTCCTGGTCCATTTTCTGATTCTGCTTGAGGAGATCTTCGAACATTTTCCTCAGCTGACAGTGATCAGTCATGAGCTGATCAAACTCGTCAGTTTCAACGGATGAGCTATCTCCAGATTCTGAGTGGTCTCCTGAAAGCAACAGGAAGTTATCAGTATATGGAGTTTTTGTGAGAGATTTTACCTCTGGGCCATTCATTCCATTGTCGTAGCTGTTGTCGGCTACATTTTTTGATTCGTTGGCCATCAGGGCTCGGCTCTCATCATCTGAGCTGGAACTGTCGTAGTCGGATGATTCTGATGTGTCGTTGGAAGTTTCAGCATCATCAGCAACCATCGCTTTCTTCTTCGAAGATCTGCGATCTTTCTTCGCTTTCAGTTCCCTGCGCTCAGCTGGAGTCAATTCAGGGCATTCATGTCGAAAGTGCCCTTTCTTTCTACATCCAAAACATTCCAATTCTTTGATGTCGTAAGCGGCTGACTTCCTTTCTCCGCTTTGATCTGTGGAATGTCTGGAGTCCCCTTCTCTTTCTTTTCCCTTGTAGTGCTGCTTGTGGAACCTTCTGTACTTCCGGAACTTGGACTCCATCTTGTTGAATCTGTCAGTCAATAGGGCATATTGACTGAAGAAGTCCTCAGGGTTGAGTTCCGTTGGCTCCTTGATCTGCTTCTTGCCTTCTCTGGTCGAGGCCTTCAGTGCAACTCCTCTTGAGGTTGATGGACCATCTTCGTCTGATCCTCCAGCCTTCTTGTTACCAAGATTTCTCAGAAGATCGAACTCATTTGCCATGAGATCGGAGAAAAGCTTGTTTGTCGGGAGCTGACTGAATCCTGGCTTATGCTGATGAGCGACTGAGTAGATCTGCCATTCTCCACGTGGCAGTGCTCGAAGAATCTTCAGGTTGATTTCTCGTTGAGTGTATTTGTCTTTGGAAATGGATTGAACTTCATTCAATATAAGATTGAATCTTTGTTCCATTTCCTCGACAGATTCATTCTTGAGCATGTGGAAGGAGTCGAATTTCTGGCAAGCTATGGAAAGCTTATTCTCCTTGATTTCCTCAGAACCTACGCACATTCTTTCCAGAATGTCCCACATCTTCTTTTACGTTCTGCACTTGATGATCTTCATGACATGCTTGTCAGGAACGGTGCCGGAGATGATGCTTTTGGCGAGGTTGTCTAACTCATCTTGCTTCCTTTCTTCTGTGGTGAAGTCTGCCTTTGACTTGGGCTGGTCCTCATCGTAAGGTTCCTGATGGATGTCATTAGGAACCCTTTTTACAGTTTCGGTGATGATGATCGGACCGCTGGTGATGACTTCCCACATTCTGCAATGTTGGGCGGTGAGGAAGCTTTCAAGCCGAAACTTCCATATGTCGTATTTTTCAATACTAAACATAGGTAGAGAAGATAATCTGCTGTGGTTAGTCTCCATCAAAAAAGAGAGAACAGATAACAGCAGATAGAGCAAATAGCAAGCACAAAAATAAGAAAGAGTAAAACAACTTCGAGACCTTTAAGAAAGGATCTAGTTCAAGTAGGAACTAGTCAGAGATAAATAGTTCTTGCGAACAACCTGCTCTGATACCAATTGTTAGGTCCGGGGGGTCTCGAATAGGTGTATGGGGGGGGGGGAATACACCTATAGGCTATTTTTAATCTATCTACCAACCTCAATTAGAGGGATCTCAGTCAGAGATAGAAAAGAAACTTTTCATGCAAACCAGACACCTGTTTAACCGAAATTAGTTTTGACCAACAGGGTTGACGACTGATACTGAAAGCTCTTCAGTAAAGAGTTATCAGTTAAGTCACTAGAACTTAACTGATCCACGTAAGGGCTTCAGTCGTGTTTGCAAAGATAAAGATGATATCTCTCTTCCTTACTATCAGAGGATAGTGATTCAGATTGATATCATACGCAGCGGAAATTAAACTTAGTTTCGAATAGCCTCGGTGGAGCAGATAGTTGGATTAGGGTTTCTCTAGCTGTTAGTCAGTGTTCAGTTTTATCAATTGAAATAGCACAGTTAAGAATGTAAAACTGAAAGCTGTAAATAACACAGAGACTTTTACGTGGTTCGGAAAAACTCTTTCCTACATCCACGGCTGGTTGATCAGACCAACAATCCACTCCGCAAGTGCTTGCCTGGTGCACTGCAAACCGTAAACTGAAGATAAACTCTCTTTAGCACCTACACACCTCGCGTAGGGTTTCCCTACCTACACACCTCGTATAGGATTTCAGCACCTACACAACTCGCGTAGGATTTCCCTGCTAAGCACACCTCGTGCTCAGACTTCCCTTTCAGAGTTCAGAGTACCTTCCTGAATCTCCGAGTCACTCAAACACTCTTATGGGGGAGAGGTTTAAACGAGTGCCAACTATACTTACAAAGAACAAGTTCTTTGAAGCAAGTTTGACCTTTGGCTTCTGGGTACACATAATATATGCCTAGGGTCTAAGAGAATGTATGTAATCAGCAGTGACTGATTTTGGCTTTGGAATTCTCTTCTTCGATTCAAGCTTTGAGCGGTTTAAGCTTTAGGCTGAGTAGCTATTTCGACAGAGCTTCAGCTTATGTCGTTGAATCGGTGAAGATTGAAGTGATCCTCGAGCGCTATTTGTAGGAGAACTCTTGAATAGATTCGTTGGCGTAAATCGTCTTCAAGATTTCTTCCGTTGGAGAGCAATTCGAATTTGGGCTGAGGCTTCAATCTTCGAGGTTCCTTGTCTGTGTGGAAACGGCTCTCTTTGAAGGACAGGAGATGTGACATCTCTGAAAAGTAGCCACCAGATAGGAATGACCTCTGCAGAGATAAGATATTGAGATATCTCTGCATTTAATGCGGCTGTACTTGAGCGTACGTGGCTTCCTCTGAACATTGGAAGATCAGTCCTAGGAGGAATGTTCAACTGATACTTGACTTTAGTATCAGTCTATGGCGCGCATTAAATAATCAGTCTTCAACTGATTCTTCAACTGATACTTCAGTTGGTAACTCCAGTCTTCAGTCTTCGACACCGCAACTATATTAGAAACGAACTCTAACACTTGAGTTCAAAATGATTCTAGTCTATTACATTTAAGTCCTATGAATTTTGGTATCATCAAAACAAGGGTTAGGATATTCCACAAGGTTCCCAACAAACAGAAAATACATTAATTTTTAATTTAATTGTAATTATAACATGACTTTATAGTCTGGCCAGAAAATACATCAAGTTTCAATTTAATCTCAATTATAACATGACCTTATTTAGATTATTGTTCATCATAGATGTATTAATATTTATTGTAACTTCATATTAAATTGTTATGTATAAAATATTGTTAATTGATTGATTTATTTTTATAAAAATTAAGTTAAATGACTAATTATTTTATATTAATCGTTTCATAATATATATATATATATATATATATATATATATATCAATCAATTAAAAATACATTTCTACATTTTCAACACACAAAATGCATATATATATATATATATATATATTTGATTTTAATATTCTATTAATATATTACATATATAATAAGTATTCCGTCCCTAAAATAACTTCCTCTTTTTCCATTTTGGGACGTCCCCCAAATAACTTCCTCTTTCTTTCTTTCCATTTTTGGAAACCTACCCCACCACTAATAATACTTTATTTATTCTTACTTTTTACTTTTCACCACTCACAATACTAATTATAACACTTTTCACAACTTCCAATAATAATTATATCACTTTTTCTCCATTATCAATACACTTTACAACTTTTTATTAAAACCCGTGCCGTCCCCAAAGAGGAAGCCATTTCAGGGACGGAGGGAGTATGAAATTATAAAATATTAGGACCAATAAATAATTTAGGTACATATGTAATAGGAACTATGTTAAAAAGTAAATAATATTATATATTATTTACATATTCATCAAGCATATATATATATATATATATGTATGTATAGTATATTGTGAGATGAAAAGAAAATTTAAAATATTTTTATATTATTATACCAAATTAATTATAAAGTCATGTTATAATTACAACTAAATTGAAAACTGGTGTATTTTCTGGTCAAGCTACAACGTCATGTTATAAATGCGATTAAATTGAAAATTGATGTATTTTCTGGTCAAATTATAAGGTCATGTTATAAATCAGAAAATTGACAAACTACATGTATTTTCCGGCAATAACCCCTTAATATAATGAAAAAGTTCAATGATTAATTAGTTACTTCGTATGTGGAGAATATGGCATGCTGCGTCCATTTGATGTCGAAGGCAGAAATGATGACATCTGTGATGGATTGGATGTTCTGCAACTTCTCTTTTTGTAAACTGTGGAGGTGCTTCTCGTCGTACAACGGTTCCATTAACGAATAATTTTTTAAATGGAAAACTCGAGTTGCACCCTCAATTTAAGGCTATAAGTTACAGAATAAAATAGTAAAGTCATAATTATTTATAATTATTATTTTAAATTGAGACTATAAAGAGTAAAATGGGGGCTAGGAATAGAATCACCCTTACTTTAATTATGGGAGGCCCAATAATTGATTTGGTGGTGGTCTTTTAAATTAAGCAAGGCCCAACCCTCTTGTTTTCTTTATCTTTCATGTCATCCTCAGTCGCTCACTCACTCTCGCGCGCAACCAAACCCCTCTCCCCATTCTCTTTCGTATTCTAATTATTCTCCTCAATTCCTTCCTCCTCGCCGCCTATCGCAGCTCGCCATCCGAGTATGCCCTTCTATCTATGTTCATAACTAACTTATTTTGTTATTTATAAGTTTAATATTTTGAGCTCCAAAGGTAGTATTTAAATTTCAAATTGATCTTCGAATTGCAAATACTCGTTTTTGGTGTTAGCATTTCGGCGGTATCAACTTTTCAGTAAGAGTAAAAAAAAATCTGCAAGTATCATTTGGCAGCCAAACTTTTGGGTGGAAAATGTGATGGCATTGTTCTTGGCGGGAAGATGCAAATTTGCAATTTCTTCCAACTATTCACCTTTTATATATGTATAGATAGATATTTATTTTTGGTAGGTGATATCTATATTTTTAAACTTCAGTTCACTCCTAATCCATGTTCACCTACTGAAATGCAACCCTAATTTCCAGAAAATGATTTCTCGTTGCTGCACCAGAATTCCAATTGCGTTGTTCTACAAAAAGGAAAGCTCATTGTTGCTCGATTTCCGTTAGTTTGTTGCATTGCTTTGCTTTTTCTCATCTGATTGGTCGATGTATTGTGGATTGTTCAATGTAAAAAATTCAGCAATTAAAATCCCTTTGGTGTGATTGTTAGAACATATTGTTTGCCCTAAATTAGACGTTTCGATTTCATCTAATTCTACTTAATTTCCATTAATGTTATTCATCCCTAAATTTGAGTGAGTTTGAAAGATGATTATTCTTATTATTTTTTATTTTATTTTTGTAAATGAATTTTCAGGCTGCAATAGACTATACTGTTCAGAATAGTATATTTACTTTGGCTTCACATTCATTGATTTTGCGGTCTCTTGAAGCTTGTAAACGGTTTACGGGGCAAAGATTCTCTTCAGGATATTTAGTGATGGGTGGTGCTTCAAATTCAAATGAATGCACCTCTAGTGGCGAGGTGCCAGTTTCCCATAGAACTTATCAGGTTATGGTAGCTGCAACTCAAGATATGGGTATCGGGAAAGATGGTAAGTTGCCATGGCGATTGCCCAGTGATCTTAAATTTTTCAAAGATATCACCATGAATACATCGGATCCCGATAAGAAAAATGCTGTGATGATGGGGAGGAAAACTTGGGAAAGTATTCCCCCTCAATTTCGACCTTTGCCTGGTCGGCTCAATGTTGTGCTGTCACGTTCTGGAAATTCTGATGTTGCTGCTGGTTCTGATAATGTTATTGTATGTGGAAGTGTTTCGTCAGCTTTGAAATTGTTGGGAGAACCCCCTTATAGTTTGTCCGTAGAGAAGGTTTTCCTGATAGGAGGTGGCCAGATTTTGAGGTAGAATCTAACTCTTTTACTAATTTCTTTCTTATTTTCCAATATATCTGTGTATGCAATGGAAGGAAAAGATGATATGAGTACTGATGCAGGGAAGCCCTTAATGCTGAGGAATGTGATGCTATTCACATAACTGAAATCAGGAGTCATTTTGAATGTGACACATTTATACCTCCTATTGATATGTTAGTTTACCATCCATGGTACTCATCCTTCCCCATTCAGGAGAATGGGATCAATTATTGTTTTGCGACATATGTGCGACTGAAAACTTGTAATCGCAATAATTCATCACATTCCATAAAGCCCAAACTTTCATATTTCTCTTTCCTTCCTAAGATTATTTTCGAGAAACATGAAGAGTTTCTCTACTTGAGACTGGTTCAAGATATCCTTTCTAATGGGAACAAAAAGGATGACCGCACAGGGACTGGCACTCTTTCAAAATTTGGCTGCCAGGTATCTTGTAAGCTTAAATGGCACTATACTTAGAAATTGATTTGTTGTTTTTGCTTAATACAGCCCTTCCTAATAGTTGCATTGTAAAATTTTCAGATGCGCTTTAACCTGCGTAAATCTTTCCCTCTTCTTACAACCAAGGTATCCTCGTGAAAGATATCTGCATTGAACTATTGTATTAGAAACGATGCAGTGGTTCCACAGCTTATGTTATTTTTTAAATGTTGTTGAAGAATAAATTATACAAAATTTTTTATGTGTGCTGCAAATCAACAATTAACATTTCCTACCTGTGTTTGTGGTGGTGAATGACCGTAATTTTGGCGTAAAGAGGGTTTTCTGGCGCGGAGTTGTTGAAGAGCTTTTGTGGTTTATTAGTGGTTCAACAAATGCTAAGGTAATATTCAACTAGTTTATGTATTCCTTACACTAAGTTTATCAAGTAGAATTTGCAAAGTTAATATTATTAGAAGATAATAATAGTTGTATGCCTGCAAATTCAACTAGCAAAATTCTTTCTGACAAAGCTCGTCTCTTGTACTTTCCTTGTATGAAATTTGCCAACCACTTGTTTGTTTACGTATCTTTTCCTCTCTTTTCTTTTTAAAGTTTTGATGCACTTAGTATTACAACTTCTCTAGTTTTATGTGTTTTCCGTCAATATCACATTCTTACGTGTATTGTATATGTGCATTTTTATTTGATTCTAACATAATGCCCTTTTATACAGATTCTACAAGAGAAAGGGATACACATATGGGATGGCAATGCATCTAGAGAATACCTCGACAGGCAATTACAGCTCCAAATTTTGTAGATTTTTAGAGGCTTAATAGCCAATAATTCCAAAAACCTTCTGTGAATTCACAATTTTACAGAGAATTGTCAATTTAGCCATGATATTTGTATCGTTGCAATCTTGGCCAATTGGTGAATTTTCATAGTTCAGTGACTTCTCAAGTTCTAATAAAACATATAACCTAACTTAGTTGACTAGGATTTGGTCAGTTTAACTAAACTTTACCCACTACCTACCCAAAAGAAAAACTATTTTATAGCATTTACGTCTCTTTAGTCTCGACCAAATTCACAAGTTGGCCAAATCTCTTATGAGTGTTGTTACTAAGTTAATAATGTTTTAAGAATTAATAAAATAACAAATTTGTGTCAAGGTTTAGAATTTTTTTAGATATTAAACCGTGTTCTTATTGTATGTATGTGCTCAATCTGATGAAAGAACATTTGATTCTATTCTCCAGTATTGCTTTGACGGACAGGGAAGAGGGAGATTTGGGACCGGTATACGGTTTCCAGTGGAGACATTTTGGTGCTAGGTCAGTGCCTAGTCAGACCATGTAGAAAGCGGAGAAACAAAATATATTGCATACCTTATAATTCAGGATTTTCGTATTGCAGATACACCAATATGCACGCGGACTATACAGGACAAGGGTTTGATCAGTTGCTAGATGTGATTGATAAGATAAAGAATAAACCAGATGACAGGCGTATTATCCTTTCTGCATGGAATCCTTCCGATCTTAAGTTGATGGCTTTACCCCCTTGCCACATGTTTAGTCAGGTTGGCTTGACTCAACTATCATCCCTTCTAGTTTGGCTCTTCTATATCTAAAATGTTTCTGAAAAATTGACAGCAAAAAATTTCCAAAGTTATGTTATGAATAGAGGAATTGAAAGTATAAGGAAAAGGAGGAGAAAGTTAGGAATAATTTTATCAAGTCTTCCATTTGATTTTTCTAACATGACTTGCTGCAGTTTTATGTAGCCAATGGTGAGCTATCTTGTCAGATGTATCAACGTTCTGCTGATATGGGTCTTGGGGTGCCATTTAACATTGCATCCTATGCTCTGCTGACATGCATGCTAGCTCATGTTTGTGGTATGCATTTATTTTGAAAAATTAGAATTCACATCACACATACAATCCTCCCTGTCCCTGAGATATCCACAACCGCACTCTTCGTGTCATTTACATATATTTTCTTATATTCTCTATGCTACCCCCACAGATCTTGTTCCTGGTGATTTTGTTCATGTCATTGGAGACGCTCATGTTTACACAACTCATATCAGCCCTCTGCAGGACCAACTTAAAAAACATCCGAGACCTTTCCCAGTTAAGTATCGCATTGTGTACTTCTGTTCTAAATGTCAATTTATGTTCGTACATATTTTATTATATACATGTCTTTTTTCTGTTAGTCATACTCCAAAGATCCTAGATGATGCTACTAGACTTTACTATTTTGAGTCATTCTAGATCTATTGGTAACCCATTACAAGATTATCAGCAGCCCGCATTTTTATGTAAGGAAATCAATTCAAAGTGCGACTGTTCTAACTATTTTTTAAAACCCTGTAGATGCATTCATGCAGTAACTATTTATTTCTCACTGCTTTGTAACTTAGTATTGTGTTGGGTTTCCATTTGAAAACAGAGATTGAAGATCAACCCACAGAAAAAGGACATTGATTCATTTGTTGCAGCTGATTTTGAGCTTAGAGATTATGAGCCGCACCAGAAGATAGAAATGAAAATGGCAGTGTAAAGCAATAGTTGCAGGTCATGTTTCTCCATAGCTCTTATGATTGCTGTGTATTTTGTGGAATGGATTTCCTAATTCCATCTTCGGTTTGGTAGATGTTGATGTGCTTCATTCACCACTGCTCATTGTAATAGAATGGAACAGAGTATTGTGTGCGTGTGTTGGCCAAACAGTATGAGGTTAATGTCCAAGACCTGAGGTCCTGGGTTCGAGTCCTTCATCGTGTGTGTGGTCTTTAAATTTCTTTATTTATTTATGTAATTTATCAAAAAAAGAGAATGGAACAAAGTATTGGTTTATGTTTTGTAGAATATTAGCAAAATCTGATTCTAACATACTAGTGTGAATTGTGATGACCAAAGTCTACAAATGGTATGATGAGTTGCTCAATTCGTTCAAACAATTCTAGCTGTACTCAATACTCTACTATTGAGTTAGCCACTAGTAAACAAATCGCCAAGGATACAATCAAAATCAAAAGCAATTTAGTTGAATTGAAACAAAGAGAAAAGGCTCAAAACTGTTGAGCTGATAAATCTGGATTTTTTTTTCTCTAATCTATTCGAAATTATGAAAATGAATTAATTCGATACAACTTTTGGAATTAGTTGGATTTGCAGTTGGATAATTATTTCTAGGGTAATAATCTTCATATTATTTTCTCCCTAAATTAATATTTAATTATTCGCAACAAGCTAATATGGATGGCAATAAGTACGGTATCAAGTTAAATTAAGTAATTAAGAACTTTGTGTACCTAATGTGGAGTAACAAGTACTTTCTTTAAAATATTTCTACTTTACGCCCAGTTTGAAAAACATAAGGAAACCCTAATATTCTCAATATACTTTTAACTCTAAAAATAATAATCTCAATATAATTTATACGCCAATAAACTCATCATCAGATGGCACGTCGGATAACAGATCAACTTAAGCCCGTACATATTGGCTCCCTTGAGCCCATCACGTGTATTTGTAAGGGGCTTTGCTCCATTACATTTTGCTTGGGGATAAGAGCATCCGCAATGGGTTCCTTGATAGCCTACTTGATAGTGATTGTGTTATTGAGTAGGTAGTGCTGCATTGGGGTTCCTTGATAGCCTACTTGATAATATTAGTTTTGATTTTATGTTTTTCATTTAAATTTTATTGCATAATTTAAATAACATATTTTTGTAATAGTTAAATACGTCATTAAATATAAAATTTAAAATTACCTAAAACATAAAAAAAAAATTACATAAAAATTTAAAAACACCTAAAACATAAAAAAAAATTACATAAAAATTAAAAACACCTAAAACATCATTAAAATCACATAATTAAAAGCCTAGGATAGACCACGACGCCTGAGCACGTCGGCGACCATGGACGCGTGCAATGCCCTTTGTGCGTCCGTCATGTGCGTCGTATCCGTGTTCAGGAGCTGCATATCGAGCTCCCTCTCCCTGATATCGTTCCTCCGCTGGTACTGGGCGGTGAATGCCCTCATCTGCTCGTCGGTCCTGTCCAACCTCTCCACTATTTTCGGTGGAGGATCCGAGCTCGTATGCGACGCTGATGCCTTCCCTTTCCCCTTCGCCGCCGCCTTCGCCGCCTTGTTGCCAATGGGCCGGGCAGAAGAGATCTCCTCGCCCGACGCCGAGGTGGTGAAGCCGCCCTCTTCCGTAGTCTTTGTCCTCTTGGAGGCATGCACGTCTCCAAGGAGGTACATCGACTTGAACTTGGGATTGTTCCGGAGAACTTTCCACGCGTTCCAGAAATTGAAGGAGGCCATGTGTGGGCTTCGAGCCCTGAAGAGGATTTGGGCCTTGTCACGAAGCATATCATCCGAATGACCGAAGGGCCAATTGTTGCGCGTCTCCACCCAAATAGCTTCCCAGAGATGCACATCCGCGCTCACCCGGGACCAGTGGCCTTGAAGTTGCTTGATCTTAAGGTCGACGCCGAGGATGGGGTTCACACGTGCGCAGATCCGGCCCCAATACGCCTCTCCCTTCTGATCCGTCCCACGGATGGCGTCGTTGGTCTCCTCCACCCAAATTTGGACGATGAGATCCGTATGCTCGGGAAGGTAAGTATGACGGTACCTTCCTTCCTTGTCGTGCTTGATTTTGGTGGCCATTTCCTTCCTCCGGCCGCCTTTCTTTGGTGGGGAGACACTCTGTTGTGCACTGACCGGTTCCTTCTCAGGCGGGCTCTCCTCCAAGTTGATTCCTCCCATATCGGGATGATAATCGGAGGAGAGATCGGGGCACCAATTTGGATCGTAGAAAGGATTGTGTGGATCCATGACGGAGAAAATTTTTGAAGAGAAATGGAGGAGATGAAAATTAGAGGAGAAAAAGAGGTGTGAAGATGGTGGGGAGAAGTTGGGGTTTTTTAAAGAGGAGAAGAAGAAAAAAAAAATTGAAAACGGTCGGTCAAAAGTGCGCAAATCGAGGAGGTGCAGTCAAAATTCGAATAAAATTCGAATTTATCAATTTTTCCTTTTTTTTATTAGGGCGCGTGCATTGCACGCGCCATCCCTCTCCCCCCCTTCGAGCATACTCGAAGACTCGAGTATGCCTCGAGTACCTCCCCCCCGCAACGGCTTACCCGAGTGCAACGCACTACTCGAGGAGGCCCTCGAGTAGCTGCGTTGCAGGTGCTCTAATGAAATAAAATTTTCATTAGAAATCAAAATCAAACAGTGGATAATAATAATAATAATAATAATAATAATAATAATAATAATAATAATATGATTTCAATTATATTTGAAAAGTTATTTTATATCACTGATACCATCGATTTGGTAACAAGACCTACTAGATTCAACTATCAGTTGCTATGTTAAATATTTTGAATAAATCAAAAGAAATATGTTGAAATAAAATAATTACTAGCACATAAAAAGACCAGATAACAAAATGATAAGATCACAAGAAGTCGTGTCACGTCGGTAGCTGCATTATCTTAAAGAGGTCCCCATCTTAATTAAATTTTAATTATGATTAATAAAATTTAATTACAGATTAAAAAATTAATTGGTGATTAGTATATTCTAGTTGTAGATTGATGAACAATTGGAGTACTTATTTTCGGTTTCTAGGTAAAATATATCTACCATTCATTGAATAAATAAGTACTCTTAATAAATAAACTAAAAAGAATAGCGGAAAACCAGAGCTTCCTATTATTGCAATCAATATTAGTGAGTGTTGCAACTTGCATTATTTCAAAAGAAAGAAATTCACTCTGTAACAATTGAATTTCAATTCCATTAAGTTTCTCAATGACTTTCCCATTAAAATTTCACCTCCATCTTAAATGGCCAATCGCTTATAACTAACCAATTTCGCCTAGAAATTATGAAACATCGTAACGACGTCAGTAACAATAATAATTAGGGTAAATATCATGAAAACTCTTGAAGTATATCCGTTTTATCAAAAATAAACTTTTAAAATGTTCTCTAAATCCTCAAACTATCAGATTTTTATCAATTATATCCCGCATCTATTTTTCGATCACCAAAAACGTGATTTGGCTCACTGGATGCCACAATGTAATTTATATTCTATTTTTTAAAAATGCAATTGCAAAAATTACGTCGTTTCGTACCATATCATTTTAAAAAATCCACTCTGAAATTTAAAATCCACTTCTATCGTGTTTGAAATTCACGCTAATAACTTAGAATTAGTGATAAACACGATAGAATATGGTACAAAACGAAGTCGTTTCTGCCATGTTATTTTTTTAAAAATAGAATATAAATTACATTGTGGCATTCGGCGAGCAACATCACATTTCTGGTGACCGAAAAATAGATACAGAACATATTTGATAAAAAACTTGATAGTTTGAGGGTTTAAATAACATTTCAAAAGTTTTAGAGTATTTTTGATAAAGTGGGTATAATTCAGGGGTTTTCATGATATTTACCCTAATAATTATAGCCATGTATCTACAGGTTTTATTTATAAAAAAAACCGGAAAAACAAATTGGTAGCAATAAAGAATAAAGAAGTATAACAATTTCATCTAAAAGTGAGCTCTTTAGCCCAAATTTGTCTGATCAAATTTTATACCTTATTCCAAATTATAATTTCCTCTCAAGAAAAATAATATTTTTTTAATAAATTTACAATATTAAATAAAGAAATAAAAAGGCCAAGACCTTTGGCCTTAGGCATTAACCCCTTACCGCTTGACCAACACACACACTAAAAAAATAGGGTTGAGCAAAGGCGAATCAAGTCAGATGACTGTTGTTTTAGTTACTACTAGTACGCACTCCCGTGCGATGCACGGACATAATAAATTTATAACTTAAAAAAATAAATTATGTAAAAGTACTAATATATGGTCTTTTATGAAAAATTACGTATTTTGAAATATAAAATTTACATACAAATAAAATACAAAATTTACATATAGAATTTGTAATGGTGATACAAAAATATATATGTTCTCTCTGTCCCCTAAGAATGTATCACATATTCTATTTTCGTCTATCTCATAAGAGTGTATCACTTTCATTTTGAGACATGACCTCATTTTTTCTCTTTTTAACCACAACCATTCATTTACAGTCAACATATTATCTACCAACCATTTCTTAAATCCGTGTCATCTCATTCATATGTAATACACGCTTAAGGAACATAGATAATAATTCACCACAAAATATATTGAATATCAATAGTGTTACAATGCAATTTCAAATTTGTTGCATGACTTTTGAATTATATAAAAAATTAAATAAAGATATCTTACTCATTGTCGATTTTTTATTTAATTATGTTGTCTCTCTTTTGATTTTTTGGTCATGAAAATTTTCAGGTGTCCCTTTTTTTTATTATCAAATTTCAATAAAATTGGTAAAAGGAAAAGGAAATTCGAGTCGGACCTTATATTGCCTAATCATATTAACATATGTCAATATTTAATATTGAAATTTTTTGGTATTAACTAATGAAGTTATAAGGCAAATTTTAAGCTCCCTAATTAAATTATTGTAAAGGATGAAAAATATGCCAAAACAAAACAATTCTTAAATTTTCGCCATTTCAACAAAAACTCAACATATTAATATAATTTGTTTATGTTCATTTTTATCTAAGGATGAGAAAAGAACTTTGAATTGAAAAAATGCAGATTGAGAAATATCTAAACTAAAAAGTATACTATGAAAGTTGGCAAATTTGAAAAGTGCACTTATTTATTATTTTAATTTTTTTATGAAAAATCTTGTAAGACATATAGTTGGTGGATTCAAATATTTTATGAAAATTGTGTAAACGCATATCTATATATGGTTGGAAACTACATTTTCAGTGAGAATCTAAAAATACTGTATTGAACTTATAAAGTTAATATTCCATAATTTGTATCTATCTACAAAAAAAATAAATTACAACACAAAAAAAAAAAAATTATAAATGCCTCATAGAATTTTAACAAATAAATAAAGAGATAATTTATATACTTCCCGTATTTCATAATAAAATTTGTATCATTTACACAAAATTATGTTTCCATGATTTCACAAAATATTTTAACACAAATAATAAAGACAAGTTTTTTTTGAAAGAGCTAACTTCCTTTTCAAAAAAACTTGTAGTATAAAATACTAAGAGAAAGGAGAGAGAAAAGAAAATAACTTTGAAACTTTTAATTTGAATAAAATTAATATTTTAAACTTATTATATATATATATATATTATCAAATTAAATTTTTTGTCATGATCTTTAATTTGATATATATATTGAATACATTTAATTAATCAAAATACATAATTTGTAGAAAAAACAAAAATTCTCAAAATGAAAAGAAACCGAAAAATAATTTAAAAGAAATTACAACAAAAAAACAAATAATAAAAAGTAGAATGAAAATATGGTCAACCCATCATCTCCATTTTTTATGCAACACGTTTTTTTGGTTATAGATAGATTTGAGTTTTGCAAAAATTATGACTTTAATTTCTCCATTATTTACAAAATCGCCATTAAAATCAATTTGAAATTGATTTCAAATTGAAAACTCCTCTTTTAATATAGTATAGATTATGTAATTAATTAATTGGGAAAATACCATTTTATACTCTGTTTTTCTTATAATTGCATCTCAATGTATGCAAAATTAAAAATGAATATGAATATTATCATTATTGTAGCTCGCGTCAAGGGGATCTCGATCATGACTTCAATTCCAACGACTGACGAATTGATCAGTTGGAATTAACAATGAAAGAAAATTAAAGATGACTTATTTTAAATGTATGATGAAATGGTTAACAATAATGATAATATAAGTAATAATTTATAATTTTGCATATATGGGGCGTACGTTTGTGAAAAATTAAAATAAAAATCAAATGTTGTAGTACAGATGGTATTTTATTTTCTAATATTTATTTGATATTCACTGGTAAAAAATAAAAGATTAGTGAGCTTTCGTGACTTTTTAGATATAATGTATCGAGCAGTTTGTTGTTTTGCCTGTTTTTGTAGAGTAAATATTGGTAGGTTAGAAATCCTTAATGTATTTTTTACATTAACGATTAAGTCATAGTTTCTATAAGCAATATTGTTGATTAAGTGAAAGATATACTCCCTCCGTTCCACACGAATCTTGATACGTATTCTTTTTTGGGTCGTCCCAAGAATATTGACACATTTCTAAATAAGGTAATAATTATTACATTGTCTCTCCTATTTTATCACTTTTATTACATTCTCTCTCCTATTTTATCACTTTTATACTTTATTAACTAGCTACACACTTAAAACACTAATCTACAATTCCTTAATTCTCATGCCGAAACCAAATATGTCAAGATTCGTGAGATGGGGAGTAACTAATTATCGAACATATAAATGCTGCATACATATCAAAACTGATTACAGGTCGTTGAAATAATAATTTCCTCCAAAATATATTGAAGCTTTTTGTTGTAACATTTATTTAATGGCTTTACTATTTGCTACTATACTCGTTGGGAAGCAAGCCTTACTGATAAATTTGGAGCGTTGTGTGACAATAAATATAGGAACTTCCATTAAATTTATTAGTTATTATAATAAAGTTTCTTTCAATTTGCATACACCATTTTAATTCAGAAGTTGGACATACTCAATGTCCCCAATGAATTGAGCTGTTTCAGGATCAATGACATAATTTTTATAGCTCGTAATTTTTTTTGCGCAACTCAAGAAAAAATTAAATATTCCTTTGTGTATAAAAAGGAATTGGAATTGCTTGTTTAGAAGAAAACATAGAGAATAGGGAATTCATAATTTTTTATTTATTAAATACAAAAACTTGTGTTAAATCGTGTTTGGTAGAAAAAAAACATTTTTAATACTTATCCATCTCTCTACTAGAAAATGTTAATAATTCCTTGACATAAAAAAAATTTGAATTTTGGTTATTATTATTATTATTTATTATTATGTGGAGTCTCCCTCAACCAAATGCGACGGCGGCAGAATTAATCTTGTCATGCTACCGGGATTATATCATATTTATAAAGCTACGTTATTTTATTTCATGACCCCAATAATATAGTGCACACATCTGGCTGCCACCTAATCGTTACATCATTTACAATTTAGGGGAAATTCACAATCTTGATAAAAAAAAAACTCTAGTAAAAATTCATCCACGCACGTGTTAACTAAGTAATACTATATTATATGTGTATGTCAATGCCTTTTTATACCTACATTAATGTTTTTTTTTTTTTTAATGTTAATGCTATTGACATATTATATTAGTTCTTTTTGTGATAGCCATAGATTATATAAAGATCAATGATTAGATAATTTTTTTTAGTTTACACAGAAAAAAAGTTATTTGATTCCTATGTATATATATAGATAAATAGGTGATATTTTCAACCATATTATTTAATAAATCCAACCAATAAAAATCAGAGTGCTTTGAGAAGAAGGGATACTACTATACGTCTACCTCTAATATACTTTGCGCCTACTTAGGTGGTCTAGTTTGATGTTTGGCTATGATTTCTGTTAATAATATGACGACAACAAATAAATTTGAATTCAAATGTCAATCTTTCATAACACAAAAGATGAAGGGGAAAAAATTTGAGAGTTCCAATTCTTGAAAATGACAATAAAATGTGATTTTAATGTATTTTTGATCAACTTTCTATCACTTAATGAAAGTTTTCATTTGAATGGTGAGGATTGAGAATAATATTTGATATATTAAGTCAATCAAATTATTCAACTTTTTGAAAAAAAAAAAAAATCTTCGAAATCATTTAAGTTGGGGGAAATCGATAAAAAAAAGTTCCTAAATTTAGTTTTATGTAATATATATATATACTTAAACTAACGTATGTATTTTATATATTAAAAATGGATTAATACATAAGAGTAGAATTTATTTATCTCGAATATCAACTGCGAATTTTTTTGGTCATCCATAAATAAGTATTGGAATAGTTTGACACGAAGAAGAGTAGTCGGTGGTTAAGTAAAGAAAGATGGTGGGAAGGAATCATTATTAACTAATCATTTTTGTATCTAAATATGTAGAGCTTGTTGTGTTTTAGGTGTCAATGGACTGTGTATAGTTTTATGATTTATATCCCAACACTCCATTTGTCTTCAAAATACAATAATTGTTGTACCACCATTTGGGTAGCTAACAATTTCATCATGGCCTACTAAAAGGTAAAAATATTTAGGCCAACCCCACCTCCTCCTTTATTGTAAATATTGTTTAAAATAGATATCTCAAAATATCATCCATTTTTTATGTTAAAAATGAAATTAATATCATTTTGTTACAGATGAGCTCGAAAAAACAGCGACCGTGGAGGAAATTTCAAAGTTGAGTGTTGGAGATCCAAAATTTTTATGATTTTTAAGATAAATCTCTTCAAAGGCGAGCATAAATTATGCATTAATTAATCAATTAATTCTTAGGATTGATACTGATAAGTTGTTGACTAGATATATATTTTAAGGGTAAATTTATTTGGATAAAATTGATTGTGATCAATGAGGATAAAACAGTTATAATATTAAAAATAAAAATATGTTTTTATCATAAATATCCCTAGTAAGAGCATTCGCAATGTGCTTACTTGATAGCCTACTTGATAGTGGTTGTGTTATTGAGTAGGTAGTGCTGCATTGGGGTTACTTGATAGCCTACTTGATAACATTAGTTTTGATTTTTATGTTTTTCCTTTAAATTTAATTGCTCAAATTTAAATAACACAATTTATTTCAAATTTAAATTGCATTAATTATAAAATCCTAAATATTACATAAAACTTAAATAAAATAAAAACAATTCCTAAAAATAAACTACTCTGGCCCTAGAGGTCCGAAACGTGCCCAAAGGTGCTCCACCAAATCATTTCGGAGCTGAGCATGTAGATGTCTATCTCAGAGAAGTGTATCCCTTCGCACATATTCCTCGAAGGACACCGGTGTTTGTCCAGCACTCTCTGTCGAAGCACTGCTAGACGCCCCGTCATCATCTCTCCAGTTGGCAGCCGCTTCACCTTCGTGCTCCACAATCATGTTGTGGAGAATGATGCAACACAACATGATGTCCTTCAGGTGCTCTACGTACCAATTGCGCGCCGGACTTCGAATTATTCCCCACCGAGCTTGAAGTACTCCGAAGGCGCGTTCGACATCCTTCCGTGCCGATTCTTGCATCTTCTTGAACCTTGCCTCCTTCGGATTGGTTGCCATTGATGGACTCTTGACGAAGCAACGCCACTCCGGATATATGCCGTCACACAAATAGTAGCTCATCCGATATTCGCGCTGGTTGGCATGAAAGACCACCGGCGACGCAGTTCCTCCTAACACGTCGGAGAAGAGAGGCGACTGATTCAGCACATTGATGTCGTTGTTTGAACCAGCGACGCCGAAGAAGGCGTGCCAAATCCACAAATCGAAAGAGACAACGACCTCCAATATCAAGGTGGGCTCTCCCTGATCCCTGCGTGTGTAGGCGTCGTGCCACGCCTTTGGGCAGTTCTTCCACGCCCAATGCATGCAGTCTAAGCTCCCGAGCATCCCGGGAAAACCATGTCTCGCCTAGTGCATATGAAGTAGGCGTTGCACGTCAGTTGGCGTTGGACGGCGCAGGTAATGGGCTCCAAAAGCCCGTATGACCGCCTTGCAGAACTTCTTTAGGCATACACGACCGGTTGAGTCCGCCACTTTGAGATACTCATCGAAAACATCCGCACTAACCCCGGTGGCTAATTGGCGGATAGCCGACGTGCATTTCTGCAAAGGAGAAAGATAATCTCGACCGAGTGCATCAGTGCTCATATGGAAAAAAATATCTTCACCTTGAACAGCCTCGACGATGCGCAAGAACAGCTCCTTCTGCATGCGAAATCGACGCCGGAAAAAAGTAGGGTCGTATGTTGGATTGTCGATGAAGTAGTCTTGCATAAGACGTACATGGACCTCTTCACGATCACGGTGGACGTATGATCGGGGATGTTTGACACGCGCCGGCTCTGGCGCCGGTTGGGGGCAGTATGATTGAAGCAGTTGTTTCTGCAACTCAACTAACTCCATGAACTTTTCAGCGACTTCGTCGGAATCGGGCGAAGAATCATGTTCAGGTGACGATATTTTTGGAAGAACGAATATGATATTTTGCAAGAAAAATTGTAGGAGGAAGAAAGAGTGAGTTGTGATGAATGAAAGTGAGTTGTGATGAATGAGTGAGGGAGAAGTATTATTTATAGAGAAAAGAAGAGAAAAAAAAAAGAAAATGGGCTCAAACGGCTAAAAGAGCCGTTGAAAAAAAAAATGAAAAATTCGAAAATAGTGCAAACAACCGTTGGAAAATATTTTTTTTTATTTCGGGCGCGTGTAGAGCACGCGCCGCTCGAGTGCTACCCGAGCACTCGAGCAATACTCGAGTCGCCCCCCCCCCCCCGCAACACTGCTACACGAAGGCAACGCCTTACTCGAGTAGACACTCGAGTAAGGCGTTGCAGATGCTCTAAAAGTTTACCAATTTTATATACTATATGTTGAATTAAGTTTAAAATCTAAATTATATATACTATAATTTTATTTAAATATTTTAACATGTTTCTAAAAATGGAATGACAAATATATATTTTAATTAAAATAAATTATCAATTTTTAAAAATAAACATATCCAATTTAATGATGAATTATTATTCAATTAATATATATATATATATATATATATACACATACACACACGTACAAACACACACACACACACACACACACACACACACATATATATATATATATATATATATATATATATAGGGTGTGATTCTAGAGAGAACTACATTATTTGTGAGAACGGGAGAACCATCAAATTTAATGCATTCACTGTAAAAATTAATGCATTCGCTATTAAAATTAATGCACTAAAAAATTAAAAAAAAAATGCTCCCTTCAGAATTCGAACCCAGGTTCTATATTCATCCAACAAGATGATGCATCCACCGTAGATCTTGATGATCGAATGGCTGAAAATGGTTCTTCGTTCTTTTTTTATTTATGATTTTTTCTTGAACCTCTCCCTATATATATATATATATATATAGGGGCGCGCTCCAGTGAGACCCCCTATTTTTAGTGTAACATGAGTACAATGAATAAGACATATAATACTAATGAACAAAACGTATATCTAATGAACAAGATGTATATACTGATGAAAAATAAAATTTAAAAAATTCGTAATGAATAAGACATATATACTGATGAATAGAGCCATATATACTGATGAACAATGCAGTATATACTGATGAATAACAATATTTTAAATATTCTGCTCCCTCCAGGATTCGAACCCTGCGAAAAAAAATCACCCTCCAAATACAATATCAGCCATAAGATTGATAAAATAAACGCACCAGATCGTGCCCTATATCTCACTAAAATTAGGGGGTCTCATTGGAGCGGCCTCCTATATATATATATATATAGGGTTAGGTTCTATGGAGAAATTAAATTTTTTTTTTCTGAAAGTTAGAAACGTTGAACATGTCAATAGTTTTTGATGAACATAATAATAATTTTATTGAACGTTTGGGGACGTTTGAAGATCGAATCCTGGAGTGCGAAATTTTAAACAAATACATATTTTCAAGAAATACGTGTGTTCATAAAAATTTACTGACATGTTCATCACAATTATTGATATATTCATCAAAATTTGGACACGAGATTTATTGTTAATTCTGGACCGTTTGATGAATTATGATCAATAGATGAGATTGTTTTTCACTTTTCTTTAAATATTTGTCTTTCTCAATAGAACTTTCCCCTATATATATGTGTGTGTGTATAAATATATAAGAAAAAAACCAATCAAAATTTTTATTGAAAATACAAACATTTAATGATTTTTTTTTGTTTCCAATAGAGAATGGTTCAAATGAGATTCCTCATATACGGTGAGATCTTAGATTGATTTGTAGGTGTTGATTTAATATATCATATGACTGATATTTACTTGAAGTGGGAAAAAATTTACTGGATTCAAATTCTGCAGGGAGCAAAAATTTTACTATTTTTTTTTTAATATTGTTATTCAATACTATATACTGAGTTATTGATTCTCACTTTTCCCCCGTTCACCAAAAATAGTCCTAAAGGTGGACGACATGAATTTTAATAAAAATAGTTATTGTATTATGAGTGGAGAAAGAGGTTCACTTAAAAAGAGTCTTTATAATGATAATTAATTGTATTGTGAGTGAAGAATGAGGCTCACCATGTGATAGATAGTTTCCAAAAATGAAAAGAGACTAATTTTTGTGGACATCCCAGAATAACAAAAAAATGACTATTTTTTTGTGAACGGAGGGAGTATTAAAATTATAAAATAAAAAATATACAAAGAGTAAAAATATCTTTTTATATTAGAAAATATCTATTGCATTTAATTCGGATCAAATGGATCCAAGTAGCATCACCCATGTTTTAATTAAAATTGTTATCATATCACACAAAGCTAAAAAATAACAACAAGAACAGTCTAGCAGCTGGAACTTATCCATTTGATGAGAATTTTTTATGCAAAAGTACTAAGGTTTTTGACGTTAAATGGCACTTTGATATCTCATTTTATTAATTTAACATTTTAATTTGGTTTTGTATTCTACTCACTTTGGATATAAGCCTTTATACCTACTATTACACATAATAAATTGAAATATGAACAAATTTTTTATGTCTGCTGAGAGACTGGAGAACAATTTTTATCCTTTTATCCTCACGTACGACAACATTATATAATATATATGTTAGATTGTTTGTTTTAATTTCTTTAACATTGAAGTCGACCAATTAATTAAGTTGTTTGCTGTATCCAACAAAGTACTTAATTATATGTTTATATTTTAAAATAACTAGTTCTATTTCCACTACAAGAAATGGACTTTTACAATTTTTATTCGAGAATATTGATTTTTTTTTTTAGATAAAGTTTGGCTGGTGGGCATGAAAGCATATCCATTATTACTACCTAAGTAATTTAAAATGTTGTTATTATATTCAAGAAGTTGTCACCACCAAACTCAACACGAAGACCGATATTATATCCAATGGAATTCAAATCGTGGAATGTCGATGGCCCTATTTCATTTAGATGGAAAATTACTTTCATTCAAATATACTGTTCATCTTCACTGATTAAATTTAATTAAAAAAATATATGCACTGATTAGATTTAGTTAAAAAAATATATTATTTTGTAATTAAATTTATTAATTATCAATTAGAAAAAGTAATTAATAAAATTAAATTAGTTAATTAAATTAAAAGAAGATGGGGCCAACCGCAAGATGAGACTAGTCGTAAGTTGAGATCACTTCATTGATTAAGAAAAGAGGAAAAATAGTGTGTACGTACGTTGGTCTAGTGATAATGTGGCTAATGCTTTATAAACATCTATAATGCACGGATTCGCCGGAAATCACCCCCGTGCAGTATCCGATTCGCGCGGGGGGCGGGTGCGGGCGCGATTCGCGTCCGATTCGCACGGGATTCGCCACCTGGCGAATCCCCAAAAAAAAAAAAAAATGGATTCGAGAATCGGATTCGCGAATCGGGAGTTGTTGGCGACCTCCCCTGATTTTGAGAGACGAGGGTAGAACGGCGACTAACAGTCGCCGGATTTGCAGGACGCGGCGGCATCAAACGGAGGCGGAGGCGGATTCGATTTCAGGAAATTCAGGGCTCCTTTCGATTTTAGATTTGGGATAGAGGAAGTCTGAAATTGAGAGATAAGAGAGACAGAGGTGTGAGACGGAGAGAAGGGGAAGACGACGGCGGCGCCGGACCCGTCGCCGGGAACAGGATCGAGAGAGAGAGAGGGCGGGGCAGTTTCCGACAGAGAGAGAGGTTTAGAGAAGATGGGAGGGTGCGGCGTATGTGTGTTGAGTGTGTGTGTGATGGAGTGTGTTTAAGTGTGTGTTATTTTAGGTTAAGTATTAAAATGGGCTTTGGGCCCCTTCTTTTATTGAAATGGGCTGGGTCTTCATAGGTTGAATTCTTTATGATGGGCTGCAAAATTGTGTTTTTAGTGTTGAATCTTTTATGATGGACTAATACATTATACTCTATAATTTAACTCTCCTAAATTTCCACTCTATAAATTTGATTGGTTATATATACTAAAATATATAAATATATATGGTATTTGATTGGTTATATATAATAAAATATATAAATATAATAGACGTATCCTTCACGAATCGCACCCTATAATTTTTAAAAATCCGTATCCCCGCACCCGAATCGTATCGCTCCCGCACCCGCCCCCTCGCACCTGTGCAATCTAGATAAACATGTATTTTTGCTTCTTGATGTGTCATATTCGATGTTTAGTTATGAAAATTTTGTGTGTTTAATGATTTATGTGAGTGTATATTGATTTATTGTCAAAAACTTGCTATTTCCTTGTTGTTTGACTGAATTTTCAGAAATATTGAAGCAGAATTTGGAAGAATGGTTTGAAATAAAAGTTGTAGATCATTTACTTGTTGTAAAATTTGGAAGAATGGGGGCAAATCGAAGTTCGGATGAGAGAGATATGACCGAAACAAAAAAATTGGAGGACTCGCGGCCGCGACCCTTGACCCCGGGAAAAAGATGGAAAAGTTCTAAAATATTGTCCCAGATGCGTTTTTATTAGTATTTTCGAGTCATGTATTGTATTTGACACCATGACCTTTAAATACAACTTGAGAGCTTCAAGAAAAGACCCTAGTGTTGGGGTCCCGGAAGGTTGATTGACAGGTGTATGAGGGGGGGGGGGAATACACATGTGGGCTATTTTTCGCAAATAAAACAAACTTAACCAAATTTTTCAGTTCGAAATAGGTTGTAGACTGATATTGAAAATACTTCAGTAATTTGACATCAGTCGAGCACTGGGCTTAACTGATATCCAAGTAAAGCTTCAGTCTAGTTTGTAAAATAGAGTGGAGTTATTAATCTCTCTGACTATCTGTTGAGTCGTCAGTAGGATTAATAACCCAGCAGCAGAATTTAAACTTAATGCGAATGGCCTTTAGAAAAGGTTTGTCACTTGTAAAATCCTTAGTTACACTTTTCAGTTAATCCAGTTCAGTTTAAAATAGTTTGGCACAAGTAAGGAAATAACTGAAAATAGATAAAGAACACAAGGATTTTTATGTGGTTTGGAAACAACTTTCCTACTTCCACGGCCAGATTATTTGTCTGACAAACACTCTGGGCTTATGCTTAAAGGTGCACAACAAACCTATCAATCCACTCTGAATTGGATTTAACACTCGCACGCCCTGACACTGTCGTGTCCAATCAGCAATGCTAAGGTCTTTGGAGACAGAACCTTTAATCTGAACTCCCTCTTGACTTAATTGGTGCCAAGGTAACCGTCTTGTTTAGTTTTCTGATACTAAACAACAACCACTTGGTCTTACCAGGTGCCAAGGGACCGAACTGTTTAGTTTGCTGGTACTAAACAACAATCACTTGGCTTAACTGGTGCCAAAGAACTATCTGTTTAGTTTCTTGGTACTAAACAACCACTCAAACACACTTTTCTCTTGTTTGAAAAAAGGTTTGGACACTTCCAAGTAGGACTACTGAGAACAGGCTTTCGAGTAATCCATTCTAGGCTTAAAATAAAACAAGAAGTGCCTAGTCTACTAAGAGAGTTTAGGTAATCAGCTAGACTGATTTTACAATGATTTTTCACCCTCTTCTTTAATTCGAAATTTATCTATCTATGAAAGTGTTGACTCTTTAAATTGACAGAGTTTCAACGTATGTCTTCGAATCAGTGAAGATTGCAGTTGTTTCTCAAGCTCTATTTATAAGCGAAGTCTTAAATAGATCCGTTGGAGAGATGGTCTTCAGGATTTCTGTCGTTGTGAGAGGATGTCGCTTCTTGGGCTGAGGTGGCAATCTTCGGATACTCCATTTGACAGAAATTTTAATTGTCTTATCCTTGGAGTATGGTGTTTCTGCATCTTTACACGCAAAGGGAAGCTCTGGTACTTGCAAGAACGATCTTCAAATCTTCGGCATTTAATGCTGTTGTACTTGAGCATTAAATGTGGCGTGTCTGGTACTCTTTACTTCAGTTAGAAGCAGAAAGTCGACTGATGCTTGATTCAAGCTTCAGTTCAATGTTGGTGTTGCTTTACATGAGAATCTTCGACTAGTGGCTGGTGACTTGTGACTTCAGTCAAGATGCGTCCTACTGTTTGTCCAGCTTAGTATGCTTCAGTTTTGCTGTTTTCGATCTTCAGTCTTTGCATCTTCAGTCAAGGCTTGTGAGGACTAAAACACTTTAGCCCATAAGAGAATTAAAAACAAGAGAAGCTTTTGAAATGGTTTTGGTATCATCAAAACTAGGACAATGATATTTCATTAATTTCCCAACACCTAGATTTTACCTTTGTTCATATTTACATTTGGAGAACTTAAAGAGACGACATACTTGAAGATTGGAAGCAATTGAAGATTCATCATAGCTTTACAAGTTTTATTATTGGACGATTTATTATATTTTTTTTATTGTTAATTGCTAATTTATATGTTAATGTGTGGCTACTCAGATTGTCAATTTTACATGTCTTAGTGACTCGTCCTTTATTTCAACCGTTTCTTCTTCGTTTGTGGATTGATTCTTGATTCATTTTCATCTATGAATTAATTAATATTGTTTCGAACTTTAGTCGTATCAAGCTCAATTTCCTTATTCTTTGGCACATTTTATCTTATTCTCAACTTTCAAGTATCTTATTGTGCTTTAGCTGTCACAAAACATTCAAAATTGATCAAACACGTAAAATTATACCCAAATATGATATTTTTGTATGATAATGAAAACAAATCAAAAGACAACATACAAGTTAATTTTTTTTTTTTAAAAATACAAAAATTCACAAATAAAAACCATGTAAAATGGATGTTAATCACTAAACTAATATTTCATCCATTCCACTAATAATGTCTCAGTTACTATATTGGGATGTCCCACTAGTAATACATCGTATACCCTTTTTAGTTAAATATTAACTATTTAAAATATTACTACTCTCTCCGTCCCATTACAAATATCTCATTACTTTTAGGCATAAAGATTAAGAAATGTGTAGAAAGTTGATAAAGTGGATTGATGGAAATTATTTAAATATTAGGTATAAAGAGAGAATATATTGCTAAAAATGAATGAGACATTCCATTATGAAAAGTGAGACATTCCATTATCAGTTTCAGTTAAGTGAGGAATTTGTGCACAAGTGAGGAAAAGTAAAAATGAAAGCGATAATCAACACGAGATTTTTACGTGGTTCGGAAACACGATCCTACGTCCACGGTCAGTTGATCAGACTAACAATCACTCTGGGCTAGTGCTTACGGGTGCACAACAAACCTTGAACTGAAACAAAGTTTTAGTGGCAATACACTGGATTGGACTTGTCGTCTCATTCTCAGCTCGCAGTTGCAATGACTACACTCGCCTTGCTTGAGAGGGCTAAGAACTCTTGAGTTCAGACAATTGTCTAGAACTTTCTCTCTCTCTCTCAAACTCTCTTTTCACTCGGTTGAAAAGGGGTTCGAAATACCAACATGATTACATAGAACAGACTCTCTGTAATCAAAACTTAGGCTAGGGATTTTACAAGGAAATTGCCTAAGGATGTAAGAGAATTTGGGTAATCAGTTAACTGATTTGAACTTTGGATATTCTCTTCTTCAATTCAAATTTTGGAAAGCAATGAGTAGGCTGAGTCACAATTTCGGCAGAGGTTCAGCTTAAGTGTTTGAATAAGTGAAAATTGAAGATGATCCTCGAACTCTATTTATAGGCAAAGTCTTGAATAGATCCGTTGGCAATATGGTCTTCAAGAATTTGACCGTTGTGAGATAGATTTAAATTTTCGGCTAAGACTTCAATCTTCGAGACTCCTGATTTGTTGAGGAATGAGAGTCTCTAGCAGTAGATGTATGGTGCTTCTGAAAAGTTAGCATGAATTAGGAAAGCTCTGCTCAAGAAAGGACGATCTTCATATCTCTGCCATTAATGCGGCTGTACTTGATGTGTACGTGGCTTTCCTTTCAACTTAAAACTTCAATCTGATGAAGAATGTTTACTGATACTTGACTTATGTATCAGTCCGCTATATCCACGTGACCAACATTAGTTATTCAGCTATAACTGAATCTTCAGTGAAGACTTCGTCCATCCATTTCAGTTGCAATCTTCAATCAAGCAGTCTTCAGTCTTCAAACTTCAGTCCATCGATCTTCAGTCTAACTAGTTAACTGAACTCTAACACTTGAGTTCAAAAGGATCTACTTTAGAAAAGAAAAACTAAGATTATTGGTATCATCAAAACTAGGGCAAGGATATTTCATTAATTTTCCAACAATAATTATATTTTATTTTATTTTTAAAAATATGTTAAATAATTTTTTTATTTAATTAATTTATGGATGGCTACAATGTGGTTGTTTATCACTCCTTTTTAAACCCAAAACTATGCAGTTTAAGAGCCAAATATTGAGACCGACCTAAACATTTGATCTCAAATTTGCGACTAAACATGTACTAATAATATGACTAAACATTTACTAATAATATGAAGGGTTAAGTACTTAATTCCCTTATATCGATGGCGTCCCTATCTTGTACATGACCCTATAGTCAGAGTTCAAAGTTGTTTACTATCTCAACGTGGCAAAATCGCACCAAATACCCCCCTCCCCCTCCCCCCCGCATTTTAACGGGGGTTAACATCGTTAGAACATTTTTTTAAAATTATGCTCTCTCCTTGAACCCAGACGCCTATCGTCCCCCCTCATTCCCGATGGGTTTCTTGTAACAACCCGCTCTTTTATTATATTTTAAATCCAGTAATACGATAATTATTATTTCATCTTTCAGTAAATCAAGCCCAGTAATTATTTATTATTTAAATTCAGCTTATGACACTGGATTATATTCTAATTGAAGCAGAGTTATTATTTTATTACTAAGCCAGTTAGCTTCGCGTGAGTAAAACCGCGATGAGAATTATTGAGTAAGCCAACAATTATTCATTTCAGATTCAAAACTGATTTAGCTAAGTCATGTTATTTATTAATCACAATAGAATTATTTTTCTATTTTTATTATTATTTCTTGAGTCGTGAATTTATTCCGGTTTATGAAGAATTAAATCTACGGATTTAATTTAGAATTTATTCTAGCTAAGAAAGGAAGCAGATATCGAGTAGTTTCATAAACACGCGATATTAACAAAACCCGGTAGTTGGATTTTATATATAAAAAAAAAATGCAATACAATATTACAGATATAGAAATTCCAAGACAAGAATTATTGCTTCTGTTTATACTTCACTTTACAAACCCCTATTTTTCTATCTATCTACCAACACTTAAAAAAAGGAATAGTGTATGTGTGTGCAAAAATCTGCAGCTATTCCTTAAGCATGCTCAGCCATCTATTCTGGACATTTTTTTGACTCCAGCTCCACGCCTATGTAATACTCTTTTTGACTCCAGCTCCAGCAGCATATTTGCAAAATTTTTGACTAGCACAAGTGTGCATTTCACACCCGAACACCTTCATTTGGTTTCAGATTTCAAGCATATAACCTCCGCATTTCATTCCCATTCCACACTTGTACTGCTATTCATCCATCTCTGCCAAAGTATTCACAAGTTTCAGTTTAATTCAACTGCAACCTTCAACCAAAGCAAACATTAAGGTATTCTGTTTCTTTTCAATTTACTTCCTCCTGTTACATGATGCACACCCACAGAAATCATATTCATTAGATTGAAATGCATCATACGAAGGGAGTAGCATAACTAGTTACTTCTATAGAATCAAACACACTATGAATTACACACATAGCCTTATCGTCTCACTTCTTACTTATTAAAAAAAAAAACAACAGCATGTTCACTTCTATGTATAACCAACAGCATGTAACCATACACGATTTAGGCTTAAAAATCATGGCCTTTTACTTAGCACAACAACACCTATAATTCGTAGAATAAGAGGGGAACGAAACTTGAAGAACTTAGCTTTTAGACAACGAGGGACGCGGCCCTGTTCAGTCGGGCCGAGAGACGACGAGTGGGCGGCGACTCGCGGGTGAAGCAGCAGGCGTTCACCGGTTTCCCAATGACAGCGGCGCGACGAAGCTCGCTGGTTCTCCATTTTCAGCAACGGCGAAGGCAGCGGCTATCTCCAGATTTCGGAGTGACAAGGGCGTTGGGGAGGACGACGCGACGATGGAGCTCTCACCGGCTTCGGAACTCGGAGAAAAACTGGAAACGGCGGACTCCCCGGCTCGCCATTAACCGAACAGCAGCAACAGAGCCGAGAGGTCAGGGCTCGACCCTTGCCTTCGTCGTGTCGGCACAAACGTGTGCGTCAGAGCAGGGAGCGGCGATGGCCTCACTAATTTCAGAGGCGACAACAGCCAGGCTCGCCCGAGCTAATCGCATCGGATCGAGACCCCGACTGTTCGCCGGCCTCCCTACAGCAGCGGCGCTCGGTGCTTGGCAGCAGGTTTCAGGCGAGAAGCTCGCCTTGGTGCTCCACGATCTGTTAAGTCGAGAGTGAGAGAGATGTTGAGGGCTGAGCTCGTTGCCAGAGCCGAGGAGCAAGACGCCAGAGCAGAGGTCGAGAAGACAGACCGATTTCAGGTTTCCGAGCAACGACCACTAACCGGATTCTCAGAGACGACGGTGGTGAGTCGCCGGATTTACAGAACCCACGGCCACGGCGGGATTTTCTAGAAGGAGATGAACTAGGGCTCGGGCTCTCCACCGATGCTTCGAATTGAGAGAGAGAGCCGAGCGCTGTTGTGAGAAGGAGAGAGAGCAGCGTGCGGTTTTGATAAAAAAAGAGAAAGGAAGGTTTTGCTTTAATAAAGATAATATAGAGAAAGATTTACTTTAATAAAGAAAAGGGAGATGTTGAGTGGCGTGAATTATTGAGAGAGAAAGAGAGGGCAGCGTTCACTTGTGAGAGAAGACCGAGAGAGAGAGATCAAATTGGGAGTGTTTGAGAGTTTTGGTGGGCCGATTTTTTGGTTAGGGGCTTAGTATTTTGTTAAGCTTTGGGCCTTTCATTTTGGGCTTCCCATGGGGCTTCTATTATTTTTATGGGCTTCAAATTTATATTATTTGGGCTCCTACCTCTAGTTATCTAAGTCCAATAAGAATTATTGATTTGAGCCCAATAAGAATTGTTAAATTAGGCCCCATTATTAATCCTAATTATATTTTAATTAGTGATTAATTTTAATACTTACTAATTATTAGTTGGTAAGTGAGTTAGACTAATTCAAGATGAGTAGATTATTAAGATTTATAATCCAACCCCATGAAACGAGCTTTAATCCTATAGTTGGATTATTATTAGAAATTACTCGATTTATTATCTCAGAATAATTTAATAAAAAGGAATATGAGCCATGCATAATTACATTACGCATCCTCATTTATTTGAGATTTTCCTCGAATTAAAATCTTGTTTTATTTTCTCGTATTAAAGGTCAAGCACAAGAGTTTAAGGCTTAGTCGTGAGTCTCTACTACCAGGTGGGCTTTCTACGTATAAACTAAAATTATATATTAGAATTGTTAAGACTTTATGCTTATGAATTTAAATGATATTGTCAATGCCTAAATGCTTTATGTTTTATTATTAATTGCCTATCTGATGTTAATCGAATTCGGATTCTGGATGGGACCGCAAATCCCTTCGGAATTAGTGTACACCTTGTGATCGTGAGTCATCTAGCGGGTTGGCCGATCATAGTGTCCGTAGAGGGAGGCCTCCCTCTCGGCACGAGTTACTGATATGGTGATTAATGATATAAAATACCTGCGCGGGTTATTGATGAAAGAAATGATATTATGTTTGGTAAATACGAGTCTTTAAAGGAAAACCCTCGTATCTTACTACTGTTGAAAGGCTTGACAATAAAATATTATGCATGTATGTAAATTTCGGCAAGTGTCCACTAAGTACTCTTGTACTTAGCCCTGTATGTATTTATAAATGTGCAGGTTGAGCTGTGATCGAGGATGTAGTGTGCAAGCGGAGCTTTTGTCGATCTAGGATGATTACCTCAGAGTAGAGTATATGTCTTCATACATATACTCAAATTGTTATTCCGCTGCGAACACTGATTATGTTAAGATATTATGTCATTTGTCAAACAATATGTATTATTTAATAATGTACTAAAACCATTGAGTACCCCATTTTGGGATAATATTATGTACGGTCCCCTTGTGGCCTTCGTTGATATCTAGATATTTCGATTGATTTCCTTATACAAGTCGAGTCATCAAGAAGCTAAACATGCCCCTTTTCTAATCCCGCTCCTAATTTCCCTCCCTTAGTCGCGGTTTTCCCGAATTTGCTATCCTTAGCAAGTGCGGTCGTGACATTTCTTCCCCATGAAAAATGGGCAGTTAAGGAACATCCCTCACAAATTGAGGCCGAGTGTGGGTATCTGGGGGCGAGGCAGAGCGGTGACAGTGGCTTGTTGCTGCGGCTGCCAACTTTTTAACGTGGCGCGAGGGCTCGTTCGTCGGAGTGGAGCGGCGTCGATGTCCAGATCTGAGAGGATAGGGGCTGAGGGAGGTTAGGCGGCGGCGGATGGCGTCTGCGCGTGTCTGGTTTCAGGGGTAGAGTCGAGGGAGACGGGGGTAGGGTGACCGACGACGCCGCCACTTGACCCACGAGCGGCGGCTGGTTGCTAGTGTGTCGTCGGAGTCCAGTGAAAATCGAGAAAGATTAGGCAGAGGTGGTGGTTCTCACCACTGCTTCGCCGTCGGATTGGGTGTGATTTTATTGAGTCGGAATGAGGAAGATGGAGGTTGGCCGACGGCCCTCCGCGGTGGCAGAGCTTGAGAGAGGGAGTGGCGGATTGAGATATATATATATATATATATATATATATATATATATATATATATATATATATATATATAGGTGGCTGGGTGTGGGTGTGAGTGCTGGTGTACGTGGTCGGAAATGACGTGTTGAGGTTTAGGGGGGCGGTATTACGCAGCGACAGTGGGCCAGAGTGGATGAAAGGGGGAGGTCAAAGTGGTGGAGGTTCAAGGAGAGAGCATAATTAAAAAAAAAAAAAAAACTAATTTTTCTAACAGTGTTAACTTTCGTTAAAATACCGAGGATATTTAGTGCAATTTTGCCATGTTGAGATAGTAAACAGCTTTGACCCTGATTATAATGACCTATACGCGACACTGACATCATGGATTGTGAGAAATTTGGTACTTAACCTAATATGAATTTTATTAGTCGCCACGACCATATTACAACCATAATTTGTGTATCAACGAAGTAACGTTTCTCGTGATATAAATTTGTAGCTTAAAATTCAAAATTTAGGAGTATTCGTAAGGAACTTAATTTTATGGTGGGGCCCTCGCATCAAGTCGACGAAACTAGCCATTTTGCTACAAGTACAACATAACTCATTCAAGTACCTGTTATTTGCATTTATCACTTTCCCCAAATTTTTTGGATTTGGATTTGGATTTGGATTTTCAAACTGTGAAGTGTGAATTATTATTAGTATTTTAGTAAATTTCAGGCCACGTATGATGAGGCATGAGCAAATTGCACTGAAGAAGTCAAGAATGGGGTGCATGAGCACAACCAAGTATTATTTACTTATTTATGAGTGGAATACCTAAATTGGTAATGCATAAATTTACGTAATATATCATTAATTACTCCAATGGATGGTTCAAGTTATGAGCATGGATTGGTCTCACTTAATGCTGCATCCTACTCTTGTACTGAAAATATATAGAAATACTATTGACGTCCAATAATCACATAATGTTTCATCATAAACATAGTGTTCCTTATAATACATTCAAACAATGAGATTTCTTTATAAATAAAGAGGTCTAAATATTTAAACCCTATCTCTCTCCTCTCCAAGTAAAGAAAAAAAAATAGTAATAATGCCGAACAATAAATAATTGTATTGTCTCAATTAGAATATTTTTACTCTAAAAGAAATTAGAACATTTTTTTAGATAAGTTATATATACAATTAATATGACTCATTATAAATTTAAACTTTTATACTTCATTAAATACACTAGTCAGTCCAATAAAATCTAATATCAGATTTTCTTGTACTTGCTTTGTTCCCAAAAAATAGTCAGTTTTTGTCATTTTGATATGTCACAAAAAATAATCTCTTTTCATTTGTGCACACTACCCATAACATATTACCCTTAATATGTCAATTTATTTACCTATTTTACCATATGATAAGCTCATTTTTCCGTTTAAATACACTTAATTATTAACATTATCTTTAAGGTGAGACCTTTTTTTGTTTAAAATACACTCAAATCATTTTTATTAAAACTATCCATATGATTATTTTTGGAGAGTGGAATTAATTATTAGGATGGTACATTTCATGTGCTTGAAATACTGAATTAAAAAAATGAAAAATAATCATATCAAATTTTCGTGAATTTAAGATAAAAAAAAATAGATCTCATATTTTATATCAAATATATAAAACTTATTACATATTAAATTATAAATATAATATTACACTATTGTCTGTAAATTAAAATTAAGGATAAATATCTCTTTAAATCAAAACTATTTTTGTACTGTCAAAACATATCCTAATTATCAATTATTATTTTTTTAAATCACAAACTATCTATTGTATCCATTGTACCCTTCGACCCTTTTTCGGCTCTGAAAAAATTTGACGTAACTCGTCGGATATTATGATGTATTTAGAATTATTATTTTCTTAACTTACGTGGCACAAAATGATGTCATTTTGTGCTTTACTAATTTTTGAAAAATACAAAACAATACACAATCCTTGTTCCATATTGCAAAAGTGATTTTTTTAATTAGTAGCTCAGAAAACGACATCATTTTGCCATGTAAGTTTTTTTTAAAGAATATTAACTATAAATACATTGCGGCATTAATACAAAATCGATAGTTAATAATTTTAAGACATTTTTGATATTTTCCTCAAAAAAAAATAAAATTAACAGTGCAATATATAATAGAACAATAAAATTTTATAAAAAAAAATATCGTTTCATACAAGTATAGATAGATAAAGTTACAACTTTACGAAAATTCAAATTTCACATACCTAAGATTAGCATATAAAACTCTACCTACTTCTGCCGAAAATTGGAATCCCTTTCAATCTTGAGAATCACATCTTCTACTAATGTAAATTCCTCATAAATTATGAATTGTAAATTAAGATATAAAATAACTAAAAGCGATTTACAACAAGATCGTCATATGTCAAAATAATATTTCCATCGCGACACGCTTCAAAGAAATTCCGGAATTGCCCATGAAAACGACTAACCAAAAATTAAGAAAATGGAAATAAAATTCTGAAAAGAACTCATTAGGACTTATAATATTTGATTCTAATTAATTTTTTGCACTGATTATATTCTAATGGAAAAAAGAAAACAGAGAATTGTTAATCCTGTACTTGAACAAAAAGTCCGAGGCAGCTAAACATTTAAAAGACAAATTTAACCCTCGAAATCATTTTGCCATACTACCATCCATGATTTTGGTGTCCTTCCAGTTTCGCTGTCGTTTTGATCCAATGCTTATCGATGAATGCATCAACTCTTCGCCGGAATTCTTCGTTGCTCAGATTCTCAATCTCCGCCGACCCCGAACTCACCAGTTTCCGGTGTTTCTCCGTCTCCGATCTCCGGAGCTCCGGCCGCACCGCAATCTCGCGCCTCAGCATCATCTCCGATCGGTTCCTCTGGAACTTCTTTATCTGCCTCGCCGCTTTCTCAATCGCCGCCGCCACGTCATCACATTGGGAACTCGCACTCGCCTCATCCGCAATCACCGCAACAATCTGCTGGTTACCGCCGCCGAATTCCGCAGGCGGCGCCGCCACTTCCTCTCTCTGCTCCGGCTGAGGCAGAGAGCGAGCGGCGTCGCTGTATTTGGCATAATCATCGTAGAGATCGCGGCGGGAGGAGGCGGAGGCGCCGCCGTCGCTCTGGCGGCAGAGCATGAACAGCAACACGATGATCGCATTTCCGATTAGGAACGCGACGTGGTGGTTGAAGAGGTACGTGGAGAACTCGAGCAAAGACGCGCCGGCAGACATAGCAACCGCCGGCGCGCGCACCGAGCACCACGAGACGGCGGCGAAGACGCCGGCGACTTGAATAATCTGCAACAGCCTCATGACTCTGCGCACGCGATTGAAGCGCGCAATGGCCTTCTCCTTCTCGAACTTGACGTTATCGAACATTTTGGAGGGGGATTCCATGATAACAAGTAAATAGGTGGAGACGGTTAGGGTTTGGTTGAATCGGAAGGAAACAGAAGGTGGAAAAGGGAAGAAAAATCAGAGAGAAAGGAAACTTTTAGGGAGAGGTAGAGAGAGAAAGGAAAGGGTGCGAGAGCGAAAAGGCATGTGAATTTTGGGGGGGGGGGGAGAGAGAGAGAGAGAGCATGGAATGGAAGGAAACAAAAATGAGAATGAAGTACTGATGTTTCAAGTGTATCGCTTTTGGGGAGTGAGTGTGTGTGTGTGCCGCTTTTATATATAGAAACCACCACCGAGGATCTTTAAACCACATCATTATAAATTCGTAATGCATTTTCAATTTCATTATAAACTACTGCATAACCCGTCGAAATTCGAGGAAAAATTATTTTAAATTATATGATACTCCCTCCGTCCCTAAAATAACTTCCTCTTTTTCCATTTTGGGACGTCTCCAAATAACTTCCTCTTTCTTTCTTTCCATTTTTGGAAACCTACCCCACCGCTAATAATACTTTATTTATTCTTACTTTTCACTTTTCACCACTCTCAATACTAAATTATAACACTTTTCACAACTTCCAATAACAATTATATCACTTTTTCTCCATTATCAATACACTTTACAACTTTTTATTAAAACCCGTGCCGTCCCCAAAGAGGAAGCCATTTCAGGGACGGAGGGAGTATTATTTATGTATAAGTAATTATTTACATATAAATTATTTTTTAATTTATTTAATTTAAAATAATATAGTTGAAATTATATTAATTTGAATCATATTCCTCAATTAAATGTTAACATTTTGTTAGAATAATAAATATTCTTTTTATATAAATTTTTATTTAATAATGATTTTGGAAAATGTATCGATATTGAAGATTTTATTTTATCTGAGCATCATCCCGTCTAAACCTTGTAGGATCATATCATCATCTAAAGCCCGAAAGACGACAACTAACGTTTGAACATCAGACTTTTGAGTATCATCCGTCTAGACCCTAAAATACAAAAAATAAATTTTTACGCATTAAATTTTTTTAACATCACTATCTGAAGCTTTAAAAATCAAAGTTGACTTGTGAGATTGTATGATTTGGAGCTTCTAACATTATAACCAACTTGTAAACATCATTTTGTATGAAACTTGAAAAAATCTTGACAAATTTTTATGCATTATTAGTTCCAAATATTATAATTGGGTTCCAAGAATCATCTCGTTTGGAGTTTAAAAAAACAAATTTAACTTGTGAGTATCATCTCATTTGAACTTTGAATGATCACAATTAAGTTACAAAAATGATCTCGTGTGTAGCTTTAAAGATCATTATCATCTTGAGCTTGTAAGATCATAACTAACTTCTAAACATCATCTTGTATGCAGTTTGAAAAATCTTGACAAATTTTTGTGTATTATTGTATGTGGAGCTTGAAATATCATAATTGAGTTTCGAGCATCATTCTGTTTGAAATTTGAAAGAATAAAATTGACTCGCGAACATTATCTTCAAATCTTGAGTTTCGAGCATCATTCCGTGTAACAACCCGCTCTTTTATTATATTTAAATCCAGTAATACGATAATTATTATTTCATCTTTCAGTAAATCAAGCCCAGTAATTATTTATTATTTAAATTCAGCTTATGACACTGAATTATATTCTAATTGAAGCAGAGTTATTATTTTATTACTAAGCCAGTTAGCTTCGCGTGAGTAAAACCGCGATGAGAATTATTGAGTAAGCCAATAATTATTTCAGATTCATAACTGACTTAGCGAAGTCATGTTATTTATTGATCACAATAGAATTATTTTTCTATTTTTATTATTATTTCTTGAGTCGTGAATTTATTCCGGTTTATGAAGAATTAAATCTACGGATTTAATTTAGAATTTATTCTAGCTAAGAAAGGAAGCAGATATCGAGTAGTTTCATAAACACGCGATATTAACAAAACCCGGTAGTTGGATTTTATTTAAAAAAAAATGCAATACAATATTACAGATATAGAAATTCCAAGACAAGAATTATTGCTTCTGTTTATACTTCACTTTACAAACCCCTATTTTTCTATCTATCTACCAATACTTAAAAAAAAAGGAATAGTGTATGTGTGTGAAAAAAATCTGCAGCTATCCCTTAAGCGCATGCTCAGCCATCTATTCTGGACATTTTTTTTACTCCAGCTCCACGCCTATGTAATACTTTTCTTTTTTTGACTCCAGCTCCAGCAGCATATTTGCAAAATTTTCACACCCGAACACCTTCATTTGGTTTCAGATTTCAGCAGCTATTAATCCTCATCTCATACCCATTCCACACTTAAACGTTTTCATCATTCTCTGCCAAAGAAATTTTCAAGTATCAGTTAATCCCGGTTTCATTCAACACCAACGAGCAGCCCATAAACACCAAGCATCATTCAAGGTACCTACTGCTACCTCAGTTTTCCTCTACTTTTTCAAACCACACATGTTGTCATCATGCTATAACATTAAAATTTAGATCCACAGCAAGAGGCATGTAAGTATCATACTTTTAAGCAGAACCACGGACCTCACACGTTGATTATGAAATGTTTAAGAGATGGAATGAATCATATGCACACATCAATGGACTTAGTATATAGCTCTACTATATCACTTGAACAAATTTTTAAAGAAAACCAAGGTTACGGTAGAGTAGTTTAGACTTAGCTTCGAACGGGCTGGACACCAGGATCGAAACGACGACGGCGAGAACTTCGTCGACAAAACAGGACGGCTACATCGCGCTAGCTGGCAACTCACAGATGACGGCGAACCATGGAGGACGACGAGGCAGAACCCTGCTTCTTGTCGGAGCTCGACGGAGCAGGAAAAGAGAGGCCGAACACCGAAGAGGCAGCGGCGGTTTCAGGCGAGAAGCTCGCCTTGTTGCTCCACGACCTATTCAGTCGGGCCGAGAGACGAACGAGACGACGCAATGATAGAGCTCTCACCGGCTTTGGAACTCGGAGAAGAAATGGAAACGGCGAACACCCGGCTGATCGTCGGCCTCCCTACAACAGCGGTGTTCGGTGCTTGGAAGCAGAAGTCGGCCTTGGGCGAGACAGCGGCAGCCGACGACGGTGGTGGCTGTCGGAGCTCTGCAACAGGAGAAGCAGCAGCCGCGACTCCGGGCGAGCAGCAGCAGTTCCAGGCAGCTGAGCGGGGCGGCGCGGCCGAAGGCCAAGCGCCGCTGGTCGCGGCCCAGAGCAGAACAGCAGTAGTCAGCGGCAGCAGCTCCACGCGGCGACCTCGCCGTGAGTCGCCGGAGCAGCAGGAAGCGGCGCTCCTCGCCGTTGAAGAGAAGAGGGGCGACGGCGTGCTTCATGTGGGAGGAAGAGAGAGGCGACGGATAGAGAAGGGAAGAGAGAGAGATGTGAGCAGCATTTTTTCTAAATTGTGAGAATGAGAGGGATGGTGGGTTCTGCTTTTAAAAAAAAAAAGGAGAGAGATTCGGTTTTATTGAATTGTGAGAGATAGGAAGAATCTTGCTTTAATAAAGATTGAGAGAGATGATGTTGAGTGGCGTTTAATTTTGATAAAGGAAGAGGTAGTGGAGTGATTTGTGTTATAAAAAAAAAGAGAGGGACCGAGATGTTTGTGTTCGAAAATATTAATCTTTAATCTATCCTTAACTGCACAAATTTTCAAGATTTGGATCTGAGAGAGAGATGGAAATCTGTGGATCAAAGCTTACTATGTATAAAGAATCTTCCCCGAAATTATATATATATGAATCTGCATTATATATTAGATATATATTGAGATAATAAAAAAAAATTAAGATACATTAATTACCTGAGAAGAAAATGAAATGTTGTTGGCGAATGGTGATGATGAATAGTATACAAGAGTGGTTTGGGCTGAATTTTTGGGCTCTCTTATTGGGCCTAGTTCATTTAATTGATGTTGGGCTTAATATTATTTATGCATTGGGCTTCGAATTTATTCATTTGGGCTCGAATTAAATTCCTATTGGGCCTTGATTATTTTATTTTAATTGGGCCTTCATAATTATTCTATTAAGTTTAATTAGAGAAATTTTAAGACTTACTAATTATTAATTAGTAAGTGAATTAGATTATTTTAAGATGAGTAGATTATTAGAGATTAATAATCCGACCTCATAAGACGAGCTTTAATTCTTTAAATAGGATTAGCATCTCATAATTTAAGTAAAGAAATATGAGTCATGCATAATCATTTCACGCATCCTCATTTATTGAGATTTTTCGAGAATTAGAATCTTATTTTATTTTCTCGGATTAAAGGTCAAGCACCAGAGTTAGAGCTAAACCGTGAGTCTGCTATTCAGGTAGGCTTTCTATGTATAAACTAAAATTATATATTAGAATTGTTAAGACTTTATGCTTATGAATTTAAATGATATTGTCAATGCCTAAATGCTTTATGTTTTATTATTAATTGCCTATCTGATGTTAATCGAATTCGGATTCTGGATGGGACCGCAAATCCCTTCGGAATTAGTGTACACCTTGTGATCGTGAGTCATCTAGCGGGTTGGCCGATCATAGTGTCCGTAGAGGGAGGCCTCCCTCTCGGCACGAGTTACTGATATGGTGATTAATGATATAAAATACCTGCGCGGGTTATTGATGAAAGAAATGATATTATGTTTGGTAAATACGAGTCTTTAAAGGAAAACCCTCGTATCTTACTACTGTTGAAAGGCTTGACAATAAAATATTATGCATGTATGTAAATTTCGGCAAGTGTCCACTAAGTACTTCCGTACTTAGCCCTGCATGTATTTATAAATGTGCAGGTTGAGCTGTGATCGAGGATGTAGTGTGCAAGCGGAGCTTTTGTCAATCTAGGATGATTACCTCAGAGTAGAGTATATGTCTTCATACATATACTCAAACTGTTATTCCGCTGCAAACACTGATTACGTTAAGATATTATGTCATTTGTCAAACAATATGTATTATTTAATAATGTACTAAAACCCATGGAGTACCCCGTTTTGGGATATTATTATGTACGGTCCCTTCCTTCATTGATATCTAGATATTTCGATTGATTTCTTTATACAAGTCGAGTCATCAAGAAAACGAATATGCCCTTTCTAAATCCCGCTCCTAAATTCCCTCCCTTAGTCGCGATTTTCCCGAATTTGCCATCCTTAGCAAGTGCGGTCGTGACATTCCGTTTGAAAATTGAAAGAATAAAATTGACTCGTGAACATTATCTCGTTAAAGTTTGAAAGACCATAACTAAGTTCTGAAAATAATCTTGTGTGTAGCTTAAGAAAGTTGATACGAGATTCAAATTGTATTAATTTATTTAGTAATTTAATTGATAAATTTTCATAAAAAAATCTATGTTGAATCCAAATTTTATTTTTAAAATTTTATACAAAATATATTATTTTATAATCAAATTAAATTGAAGAAATAATTTACTTAATCAAACCAATTTATTTTTTCGAATTAAATTAATTAGACCATGTATTTAATTAAATAAATTTGGTCAAATTAAATTGACAAAACAATTCAAATTGTATTGGTCTGAATCATTCCGCCAATTAAATGTCGATTTTTAAGCAAGAGCTTCTTCTTGTATAAGTTCTATTTTGGTGAAATCTTATAAAAAAAAAAACTCAATGTGAAATTAGGTGATTTATATGAATTCTTCACTCGATTGAGATTATTATGAATTTGATACATGATTAAAGATTTCTAATATATTTTAACATCATATCCTCTATTATTCTTTATCTAAATTCTTCATTTATGCATTACTAATTGCATAATTTATTATTATTATTATTATTATTATTATTATTATTATTATTATTATTATTATTATTATTATTATGGACAAACTGAAACAAATAAAGTTTGTAGAAATGAAAAATATATTTTTCTTCCCTATATAAATAAAATGTACGAATATATATATATATATATATATATATATATGTGTGTGTATATATATATAATGTTCATACAATATAATATATTGCAACATATACATATAATATGTACGCTTTTGAGAAATATAAAATTAATAACAAATATACATCTAATCACTAACATTCAATTAAGATCATTTATCGTATATAGATTATAATTTTTTTCTTATCAGATATGTAAATCTAATTTTTATCTAGAAAAAATAAATAATAAGATTTATTAATTTAGATTATATGTAATGTTAATATTATTATATATATACATTTATTATTAGTTATATTTATTATGATTAACGAATCTTTATATAGAATGTAATAGTTAATTAATTAATAAATGACAAAGATTATATATGGTAAATTTTGAAATGGTGAGATTCTAAATATGCCACGTAGGCTAAGTCCTATTCCTATTATAAAGAAGATGGAGTCAACAATAATTGTGTCTTATTCTTTCAAGTTTTTTTTATTCTTTTCTAATTGGGCTCCTATATATATATATATATATATATATATATATATATATATATATATATATGGTCAAGTTAAACAAAGAATAACCCTATGTGTAGAGAATAGAGAATAAATCATAACCATCAATTAAGTTAAATCGGACGGTTAGATTAGTAGGCGATTTTGTTTTAAAAAATTATCAATATTAATCTTGTATTGATTTCTAAATGGTTTGAGGGTAGAATTGTATTTCTTATTTTACATAAACTACTGTGTCGCTTTTTACTCCAACAATTAAGGATTCTACTTCCCCCACCAACATCAATTATCATCATTCATGAAACCCTACACTACATCCCCCACCTTCTGTTCTCTGTTCGCGGCGGCTGTCCACAGGAAGGGGCACATCGCTTCAATCGACAGCACTGCTCTGCGCGGCGGAGATGGGCGTGGTGTCGGTGGCGTTCGCCACCACGATCCGGGAGAGGTGGGGGCGGTTGTTCACAGACGGCGGCGAGATCTTGAAGTTTACAGTGGCAGGCTGGCAGCGCTACCGTAGTGGGACTGTGCGAGATGGGAAACTGCCCTCAGACGGCGGCAGGCCGGGTGCTGCGGCAGAGTGCATTCTAGTGAGGGTACATTCTTTTTCTCAATTATTTCGAATATTCAGCGATTTTTTTTCCAAAATTCTCTCAAATCTTGGTTCATGATTGCGAAATTATTATTTGATAAACATCTTATTTATTTTTCTGCCACATGTTCGAAATATTTCTTTGATTGTTCAATTTATTATACATATTGTTCAATTTTTTTTTGTGAAATTATTATTTGATAGACATGTTATTGCGAGATCTCCCCTTGAGGCAGATGAATGGCTGATGCTGTTGACCCCGATCCACCACGTCCCTCTGCACCGTTTGCATACTCTGCCAACAACACCCTGCAACTGGATCGTCTTCGGTCGCCAGAATCTGTTTCCAAAATCGAAACTCACGTGGCGTGAGATCGGAGAATAGCACGACGGTGTGAGCGGCTGATATAAGGTGTTGCGGTCGCAGGCCATCGCTGCGCCGCCATCCCCTTCCATATTTGGTGGCATCAGCACTATTATTTTCTTTTGGGCAAATTGCATGAAAATACCCCACTTTATTTCAAATTTGATTTTTTGACAAACTTTTTTTTTGTTGCAAAAATTTGAACGAGCTTTCAATTTGTTGCAATGTCCGGCCCGTTAAATTTTCGGGCCAAATTAAATCTTAGTTGGCAGCCCGGCTGCCAACGTGGCATTAAAAACGCCAAATCACACTCACAAACCCCCACGTCACCCTCTCTCCCTCTCTCTCTCTCCACGCCATGTGCCTAATCTCTCCTCTCCTCCCCGTCTTGACGCCATAGACGCTGAGCTTCTGCATCGCGCTCGCGAATGCGCGGAAGAAGGCGTTCTGGTCTCTCGAATACAGCTCCACGAACCCTCGGGTCCTCGGATCCGAGCTCAATCCGTGATCCGATGACATCAGCCCCAATCCTTTCTTCACATTGTTGTAATACACGTTGTCAAATTTGTTAGGCGTAATGACGTCGTTGAATATGGATAGGGTAGGGTTTCTGTGGTAGTCGGCGCAGGCGTTTCGGAGCGATCTCGCGAATTCGGGGTAGTAGGCCGGGTCGGATTCGGAGGTTTTTGCTGTAGTTGTAGAGATTGGAGCTGAACTCCTTGCAATGCGAGAATCCGATGGTGTGAGCGCCGGATAATGCGACCATTTCCTGGATCGAGAATCCTTTCGATTGGAAAATCTGGATGATTTGAGACATAGGCATGGTAGGGCGGGGGAGATTGCCCTCGACGTCGGCGGCGCGAGAGGCTAGTGCGTCCTTGCGCCCTAATTTGACGGGGTAGAAGGGGCCGCCCATCATGACGACGAGGTTGCGGGTGGCGACGGCGAGGATGTCGGCTCAGGAGACGACGCCGGGGCAGTTGAGCTCCAGCGCGGTCTTGGCGCGAACGATGACGTCGAAGCCGTCGCCGGGGAGGGAGAGGTTGATGTCGGCGTCGCGCTCGGCCTTGCTGAAGCGGGTGGAGGAGACGAGGACGGAGGCGTCGCATCCGCCGACGAAGCAGTCATGGAAGAAGAGGCGGAGCGCTGCGGCGGCGGTGGTGGGGGAGGAGATCTGCTTGTCGGTGGTGGTGTCCTGCACGATCTTCTCGAATTTGGGGCAGAGAGAGAGGGGGTGACGTGGAAGTGGAGGGTGACATGGGAGGGGAGGGTGGGTGTGATTTGGCGTTTTTAATGCCACGTTGGCAGCCGGGCTGCCAACTAAGATTTAATTTGGCCCGAAAATTTAACGGGCCGGACATTGCAACAAATTGAAAGCTCGTTCAAATTTTTGCAACAAAAAAAAAGTTAGTCAAAAAATCAAATTTGAAATAAAGTGGGGTATTTTCATGCAATTTGCCCTTTTCTTTTCGACAAATTGAATGATCATTATATCTGAATATATCTGTTCATTTAGAAATTGTGTTTTGTTCAATTATAAATTGTATTATGTTAATTTATATATTGTGTTATCATTTATGTTTTCGACGAAACTTTTATTTTTGTTTCTACTGTGAAATCTGATTTTTATTTTTTATTTTTTAACATAAAACATTTTGAGCACGCTTTAAACAATTACGAACACCTAAATAAACTATTTGAATTTCTCTTACTAACATAAAATATTTAAAATAAAGCATTTCGGACATGCTTAATAAAATTACGAACATCTAAACAAAAATATTCGAATTTTTTTTACTGATATAAAATATTTAACATTTGAACTTTATGAACAGGCCGAAAACAATTACAAACACATTAATTAAATGTTCGAATGGGGGAGGGGGCTGAATAGATTGGAGAGAGAAAGAAATGTGAAAGTTTAATATAATTTGCAGAGATTAGCGTGAATGATATATTGAAAATATCATATATAGACAAAATTAAAAGAAAAATAAGAAGATATGGCAGTACATGATGTTACCAAAAATTAAAGAGATAATTTAGGATATGCTCATCTTAATTCACAATATTAATATAATTATCCAATTACAAATATATCATTTTCGCTATAATTATAGAATAAAATCAGCATAAAATTTGAACCCTTGGATTGACAGATTTGGATGCTCCAGATTAATTCTCTATTCTCTACATATTTATCATTCTCTGTTTAATCTTTCTCTCACTCTATATATATATATATATATATATATATATATATATATATATATAGGGATAGGTTCAAATAAGAACCACTAAATAAAATTAGAACGGAGAACCATTTTAAGCCATTCGATCATCAAGATCTACGGTGGATGCATCATCTTGGTGAATGAATGCAGATCATGGGTTCGAATCCTGAAGGGAACAAAAATTTTATTATTTTCGGATGCATTAAATTTAATAGCGAATGCATTAATTTATATAGCAGATGCATTGATTTTAATGGTTCTTATGTTCTCACGATAAGTGTGGTTCTCATTATAACTGCACCCTATATATATATATATATATATACATACTAGTAGGAAGGGAACCCTAGTTGGAGAAGATCCGATGAACCCTAGCGAAAACCTTCCGCTATGAACACGACGGAGAGATCCCTGCCGGCGGTTTCGCCGCCCTTCCATGATAAATCACGTCTTAACCTTCCGGTTGTCTCAACAAATTTCACGCCAAACTCTCCCTCTGCGCCAACGAGTTCAGGCCATCACTGTCTCTGTCTATTGGCGTCCAATATGGCCGCCGTCTCCATCACCGGCTCCCTCATAGCCGACGACATTCTTTTCCCTGAAACGGCTTTGTCAGCGCCTCCTGCTTCAGCACCGCCGTCGCTTGAAACTAGGGTTTCCGCACAAATCACCACACCGCTCCAACACCAGGAGGCTGGGGCTAACCCTGTTATTGCCCTTCCGATTGTCGCCCTTCACTCGAAGGATTCCGCTGCTGTTTTACAGCAGCCGCCATCTTCGGAATCTGTAAATCCTAGCGCTGCTAGGGTTCTTGATGCACAAGCCGAGATTTTTAGAGATGCACCATTTGCTTCGTCTGCAGTCGTCTCTAGTGCGAATAGGGCTATCACCGAGTCCTCCCATAGGGTGTTGACTGGACACCGGGCCGATCATGTGCCGATTACAGCAGTTTCGTCGGGAATCTTGGAGACATCAAGACTCAACAAAGCCGGGGTGCTTTCCCCGGAGACTTCAGCCCCACCGAAACATCCTAATGTTAAACAGTCCTTCGCTGATACTGTCAAGACTAAGGCTGGCCGCCCGGCAGATGTTCCGGCTCACGATTTTACTGTTCTCAAACCGACGATCTTTAATGACAAGCCTTGCCTTGTTCTGTCTGAAGCTTTCCATCAACGGCAGGTGCGACGATTCAATCACGCGCTTCATGGGAGGATTATACTTCGCAAAGGGGATCATCCTAGATTCGCCGTTGATCTTCATGATGAGCTCAACCTTGTTTGGCGGCCGAACTTGACTTGGCAGATCATCCCCCTCGGGAAGGGGTACTTCACCTTCAAATTCTCTTCGTCGGAGGATTTAGCGATTGCTTTTGCTAAAACAACGTGGAAATTACGAACAAGGATTCTCCACTTGCAGGCTTAGGTCCCTAATTTTGATCCATACAAGGCCACTTCCTCCCTTTCCCAGGTTTGGATTCGTATTTTCAATCTCCCCCATGAATATTGGCACCCGGAAGTGCTCTCCGGCATTGCTAGGTAAGTTGGTGCTCCTATTATTGTTGATGGTTTATCTGCGCATGCATCCGTTGGTCATTTTGCTAGAGTTTTGGTTGTGATGGATGTTTTTGGTGCCATTCCTGATTTTATGGATGTGAGATGTGGTGACCGTGTTTTTGAGCTTGAATTTGGTTACGAGGATCTTCCATACTTTTGTCATACTTGCAATGTGGTTGGACATGCTACTAACAATTGCAGGTCGTCTGAATCTAACAAAGACAACGCGGGGCCGGACCCAGTGGAAAAATCAGATTGGAGACAGGTTGGGCAACATAAGCAGAAGGAAGGGGGCACTCACGCTCCTTATGATAAGGATGCTCGTGTTTCTCTTCCGCAGAGGGACACCCATTCAAATCCTTTTGCGGCTTTGGATGATTTGAATATTGCTGATTCACTGGTAAATGACCCGAATATTGTTCCAGAGCGACATGACACGCAGCCTTTGCCGAAGGGGCCGTTTGAGGATCATGCTCACCCCTCGGAGTCCTTTTCACCTAGGCAACCACCCTCTTCTGCGGTGATTCTCCATCAGGTCCTCCCCGAGGCCCAACCTGGGTCTTCTCCTGATCAGCATGAGCCCTCGGATGGGACGCTTTCGGCGGTTGATCTAGCTTTCACGGGCCAGCCAGGAACGGCGATGATGGAGGATTCTCCCATACCTCGCGGTCGTGGCCGTCCAAAGGGTACTACCAAGAAGAAGAGGGTTTCCGATTCCTCTATAAAGCACCGGCTCCGGCGTATAATCAAGAATAGTATGGAGATGAGTAAGAGTCGTGCGGATGGCGCCGTTTTGCAGGGCGCAGGAGCAGTTATTGTCTCTTCGCCGCCGGTGGAGTTCTTGAATAAAGTACAACATGCTCAGGATGGAGGTGCGACGCTGCAAAACTTTGTGATTCATTCTTCATCCGACGCTGCTCGAGCTATGTCGGCGGTGGTTTCTAAAAGATGGGGAGATATGTTGGACGACGACGACTCTTTGGATGAGGACGAATCTCTAAATATTTTCTCATAGTTTGGTTTGTTTGTTTTTCGTTTACCCGTGGTTTCTCGCGGGTGCTTACGCCAGCTTTTGTTTTGAACCTTGTCTTTCTTTTTTCTTCCTTTTAATAAAATTTCTATTTCAGCATACATACTAGTAGGAAGTTACGCGCTACGCACTTGAAAATATTGAATTTAAATGATAAATATATGTGAAATAAATCATATCATAACTTTAAAGCATTCTAGATATATAAGGATTCGTATCCGGCAGGGGTGAGCAATCGGTCGGTTTGGTTGAAAACCGATCCGAACTCCTAAAACCAAATCATCCAAACTTTTAAAAAATGTCAATCGATCCGAACCAAAATTCTCCTTCCAACCAATCCGATCCAAACCATACTTAAACTTTTAAAAAATGTCAATGAGAATGTTGTAACAAAATAAGTTAAACCAACCTTAACTCAAATATTAACCATAAATATAAAATTTACCTATCCATTGACCAATTTCAATTATGATAAAATTGTAATTATATATATACATACATATATATATATATATATATATATTATAACTTATTAAATTAAAAAACTTCGGTCGGTTCGGTTTCATCCAAATTTTTTAAACACAAAACCGATCCGACCAAAAAAAATTCGATTTTTCTAAAATTAAAACCGATCCAAAATCAAAATAATTCAAAACCGAATCAAACCGACCAAATACCAATGGTTCGGTTCGGTTATTTGGTTCCGGTTCGGTTTTGCTCACCCCTAGTATCCGGATCAAATACATAATATATATATAGTGTTAATAGGGGAAAGTACCCACCCCCATAATATGTCTATGAAAAATACCCACCCCTAGTAAATATATTGAGTATATATATTACTAAATTAAGCTAATAATTCTGATTTTCCGAAGTGACTCTTTGACTTGATTAATCGGGATTTAAGCTAATATATTCCGTTGCTTTACCCTAAAAAAATAGATAAATAGTATAAATATAGTATTATATATTACACTATTGTCCTTAACTTAAATATATAGGAGTATGGTATAATAGACCAATCAAATTTTATAAAACAATATATAATTGAGAATAAAAGGTGGTGGATTCATCACTTTGGTTAATGAATTAGTGGTAATTTTTTACATTAATTTGCTAATGTTTCATAACAAATTTATAATGTTTCATTATATTGAGATGTATTCTACACAATAAACCTTATTTGTATAATAACTCAATTATATATATAGCAATTAGATCTCTGTTAACGCCAAAAAGAATATAGCTTTGTCTTTAGGGGGTAATAATACACGAACCAAAATTCGTTATAGATAGTACACTAATTAGATTTTACATAAGGCCTAATTTTAACATAAGCATTTAATTTTGACAAGTAAAAGTGTAGAGATCCAATTCAATAAACATGAAAGCTTTTTGGTGTGAGTTGCAATTTGCAAATATTGCCCGAACATTTTTGGGCTGCAAATTATGACACGGAATGTCCGAATTTGATGTGAATATTTTGATTTATTTTGTAAAGTTTGTGGAAATGTATTTTCCACTTAAACATCCTTTCGACACTATTTTCATATTTTTCGAGCACAAAAATGATGTCGTTTTTAGGTTTCAAGTGAAAAATAAATTTCAACGTAATTTACAAAATGAATCATAATAACATTCAAATTTTTTACGTTCAAAATTTACAGTCTGAAAAATGCACTCGGACCATGTTTGCAACTCGCGTAGAAAAATTATAAATTATAATTATCCTTTAATTTAGAAGTGAAAATTTTTATGCCCATTAAAAATTAAAAATGTTCACTTATTATAAAAACTTAATCCTATGCCCAAAATTCCTAAATTACCCTTCATGTCTCAATCAATGTACTTGCAAGATAAAAATAGTCAGCTGTTGGAAAAGTAGGTTGTCGCCTGGACGGCGGCGAAAACCTACTTTTTTGGCCGACAACCTACTTTTATCGTGTAGCAAATTGAAAATTTCAATAAAAAAAAGTAGCTTGTCGGTCTCAAATGTAGCTTGCCACCCATGCGGCAACCTCACTAAGTAGGTTGTCGTCCGGGTGGCAACCTACTTTCGGACAACAGACTATTTTTTCTTGCATTTTTTTATATATTTGTATTTGTGTCAGAAAAGTGTAAGATTTTATACAAAAGTTAATGCAAAATTATCAACATCCAAGAATAATTTCGGCTCTTCACTTTAATTTAGACATAAAATCAATTATTTATAAGGAGTGAGCATTTTTAATTTTACGCTTGATAAAATGGACATTTTTACCTATTCACTCTTTAATTTAATGCCTAGTTTAGAGAATAATTTTGATGTTCTCGGATAAGAATACTGGAGGAAGGTTTTCTTTCCGAAGGCACTTTTTCCCCTATTTTTTGGAATTTGATTTCAACTTTTTAAAGGGATGTGGTTGAAGTTAGGTGACAAAAGATTATACCAAAAGGGGGGAAAAAAAAAAAAAAACCAAGTTAGCCCTGCAAGAAAAAATTGAGTGACAGTTAGGCCTGGCAATGCAAATATTTGTACAGTTGTACTGCTTGTCTGATCTGGTAAAACTGCACACAATTATTACAATTCAGACAATTTTGTTTTCCATAAGTATTGTTGCCTTGACATGGTCTTCTCTTCTCCTTTGAAACTTTCTTATTTTCCCATCACTTCTTATAATGTGTTTGATTCATTCTACATACGATTCAAAGTATTGGAATCATATATAGTTTACATATAATGATTTGTATTTGAAAATTTTCTAAACTAATTAATAAGGTTGTTTTAGAAAAGCTTATCTTTAATAATTTTTTATCAATTCTATTTAATCTTTGAAATTTATCGATTATATTTCAACATTTAGCGATCACATCAATTATATTTCGAAATTTGAAACTTATCAATTATGTCACAACCTTTTCAAGTTGTATCAATTTTATCATTACAAGTTCACTTGAACAATTGAATCGTGACATGATATGCCGGATGGTGATCTATATATTATTTTACTCTAAAAAATAAGTTGTATGGGAGGATATTAATATTTCACTTAAATTTATATCTTTTAGAAATATATCTAAAGAATGATTAATAAAATTGCTACAAGTTGGAAAGATTGGATTAATGGATTGGTAATTTGAAAAGATTGGGACAAAATCGACAAATTTCAAAGTTGTGATAGAATTGATAAAATTGCTAAAACTCGGACCAGATAGATCCCATCATAAATTTTTAGGGAGAATAAATTTTTTCCCTGCGTGATGGAAAAAAAATCTGAGTAGCTTATTTTGACTAATTTCCACTTGATAATATTATAATAAGGTATTAATGTCATAATATTTTTCACGAGCATGAGATAAAAAAGATAGAGACCATTAAAATATGATAATTTTTAATTTTTTTTTATTTAATACTCCCTCCGTTATTATGATAATGACTCATTTTATCTAGGCATCAGAATTAAGGGAGAATTGTTTAAAGTGTAAAATAAGTATGAACCAAGTTCATAGTTTAAATTAAGGTTAACTGCCTATAAGTTCAAAAGGTTTCGGAATTTTCGCGACTTTCTCACGACCTTTCAATTTGATATAGGAATACATAAACAGAAATTTTTTCTTAGTGTTCCCAAAATTAGAAAATCCGGTGACATTAGTTGGCAAACACTGATGATGCGTCAATTACATGACAATAAGCTATGACATGTCATTTTCTTATATTTTTTTTATACTCTTATTATAAATAAAATATAATAATTTACAAAAAAAATTAAAAAAAACCTATATCCCCTCCCCAAACACCCCCAAACCTGCCCCCTTCCTCAAACACCCCGAAACCCCCCGACCACCACCTCCCAAACCCCCGACGCCACCCCCCGATCCACCACCTCCCAAAAAGCCATGCGCGATTTGGTGGCGACTGTCTGATTTGCAGAGGAAAGGAGGGAGGCTGGAAAACGAGGAAGGCCGCGTTTTGGGGCCTAAGGCAAGACGGCGGCGAGGAGGCGAAGAGGGAGGCCACGCCGCGTGAAGCGGCGCCCAAATCGAAAAAATGAGAAAGGCAGTGGCTATTGCTGTCACTGGGGACGGTCAGTGGTGTCTGATTTTGAGGGAGAAAGGCGATGGTTGTCTGATATGCAAAGGGAAGCCGGAAAACAAGGGAGGCCGCGATTTGGGGTCTAGGGCACGACGACGTTGAAGAGGGAGGCCACGCCGCATGGAGCGGCGGTGGGTGGAGTTCTACCACTGTGCCACAGATCTAAGGTCAAGGTCAAGCACCGCCGCCCCAACCCTGCCTTCTCCGCCTTATCACCCAATTCCCTTGATTTTTTTTATTGTAATTGGAAATCAAAACGACGTCGTATATGTTAAAACAAAACGACATCGTTTCTCTAACCAACCGACATAGCCACGCTGAACATTCCGGTGTCTAAAAGGTCATGGAAAAGTCGCAAAAATTTCAAAACCTTTTGAATTTATAGACAATTAACCCTTTAAATTAAATGCTATTTTTGGAGAGCTGAATTTTAAAAACAAGACCGTAACTTTCTGTGTTTTAAAAAAATAGTACTATATGTTACGAGATTTGAAAATGAGTACTGTATGTTACGAAATTTGAAAATGAGGACTATAGCTTCCATTTTTTATATTTACACTAATATATGTCATTATTTTCAAATTTCGTAACATATATATAGTCCTCATTTTCAAATTCGGTAATATATAGTCATATTTTTTAAAACACTGAAAGTTACAGTCCTATTTTAACAGTTAGCTCATTTTTGGAATAGGTGATCATTATGACTCACGAAAAAAGAAAGGTGAGTCATTATCAATGAAAGAAATTAATTTTTTTTATAATAAATTTATAATAAAAAGAGAATTAATTATATATATAAAAAAATAACAGTGGAAAAGTTTTGCATTTGCATCTCTCCAATTTTTTCGATAATTTAACTGTATTAAATAAATAAATTTAAAGGCCGTACTGCAGGGGACTTGAATCCAAGACCTTTGACCTTAGGCATTAATAACCAAAAGAGGCAAGCACACAGAATTTTGAATGTCCACAAAAAGTAATAAGAAAAAGGAAGAAAATTAGACGTGGTGAAGAAGCAAAAAACAAACAAAAGTTAAAGGGCCTTAGAAGTTCAATTAAGAAATGGCATGTTAAGCACAAAAGATTCAGAACAAAGATCTTTCCCAAAAATAACTAGCAAATTAGATATCGTATTATAGTATCAATTTCAGTTGAGACGCATAATAACATTTTACAAAAGATTTTCTTGAGGTGTTTGTGTTTGCTATGCGGTAAAATAATACTCCCTCCGTCCACCAATTCAAGGCCTAGGGCAAGTGTAAATTACACTTGCCCTAGGCCTTGAATTGGTGGACGGAGGGAGTAATTATTATTTTTTTTTTTTATCAGAAAAAGGGATTTCATTAAATTAGGCATCAGAGGTACTAGATGAAAAAGGAGAGATACAATGAGAGGCAGTATCAGATGAAAGAATTAAATTCCCGAAAACAGAATCCAAACTCAGTCAAGAAGTTTTACACCATTAAACCAAAGTCTGAAGTCAGAGCACAATATCGAAATCTTGTAAGCCGACTTTCATCCCCAAAGCCTCGACTTGATCTCTGCAATCTTCTTTTCTTTATTCCAAATATCTTTGTAGAATAATTAATAATTAATGTCCCTAGTCAAAGATCTTATATTTGAATTCACCGTGGTGCGATCATTAAATTTATTTATTCGAATTGTGTGTTTTTCTAAAAGAGTAAAAAAGAAGATTTCTTAGAGCATCCACAGTGAGCTTACTTGATAGCCTACTTGATAGTAGGGGACCACATTGAGTAAAGGATGCCATAGTGGGGTTACTTGATAGCTTACTTGATTTTTTTAGTTTTTGATTTTTATGCTTTTTATTTAAATTTAATTTCTCAAATTTAAATAACACAATTTAATTCAAATTTAAATTGCATTAATTTTAAAATCCTAAAAATTACATAAAACTTAATAAAATAAAAACAATTCCTAAAATAACTATTCCGGCCCTAGAGGTCCGAAATGTGCCTAAACGTGCTCCATCAAATCATGTTGGAGTTGAGCATGTGTCTGCCTATCTCGGAGAAGTGTATCTCTTTACATGTATTCCTCGAAGAAAACCGGGGTTGCTCGAGCACTCTCCGTCGAGTCACTGCTAGACGCCCTGTGTCCTGCGTCGTCATCTCTCCAATTGGTAGCCGCTTCACCTTCGTGCTCCACAATCATGTTGTGGAGAATGATGCAACACATCATGATGTCCTTGAGATGCTCCACGTACCAATTACACGACGGGCTTCGAATGATTCCCCACTGAGCTTTAGGGACTCCAAAGGCACGTTCGACATCCTTTCGTGCCGATTCTTGCATCTTCTTGAACCTTGCCTCCTTTGGATTGGTCGCCATCGGTGGACTCTTGACGAAGTAACGCCACTCCGGATATATGCCGTCGTACAAGTAGTAGAGCCGATTGACCTCAAAGATCATCAGCGCCGCCGTTCCATCCAATATGTCGGAGAAGAGAGATGATTGGTTTAGAACGTTGATGTTGTTGTTCAACGACACTGAAGAAGGCGTGCTAAATCTACAGATTGTGGGATGCAACAGCCTCCAAGATCAAGGTGGACTCTCCTTGATCACCGTGTGTATATGCGCCGCGCCACGCCTTTGGGCAATTCTTCCACGCCCAATGCATACAATCAAGACTCCCGAGCATCCCGGGGAATCCGTGTCGCGCCTCGTGCATCTGAAGAAGGCGTTGGACATACTCCGGCATTGGACGGCGAAGATACTTGTCTCTGTAAGCGCGGAGGACAGCCTTGCAGAATCTTTTGAGGCATAGACGCCCCGTCGTGTCGGCGACCTTGAGATACTCGTCAAAAGTATCCGCACTGACGCTGGTGGCTAATTGGCGGATAGCCGCCGTGCATTTCTGCAAAGGCGTGAGAGAGTCCCAACCTATTGCATCACTGCTCATCTGGAAGTAACTATCGACACCTTGAACAGCTTCCACGATGTGCAAGAACAACTCCTTCTGCATTCGAAAACGACATCGATAAAATGTAGGCCCGTACGCCGGATAGCCGTTGAAGTAGTCTTGCATAAGACGTAAATGAGCATCCTTGCGATCACGGTGGACGTAAGACCGGGGACGTCTAACACGTTCCGGCGCCGGCGCCAATTGGGAGTAGATTTGAGACATCAATTGTTTGTGCAACTCTATTTCGTCCATGATCGCTTGAGCTACACTGTCGGATGAATCAGACGAAGAATCGTGCAACGGTTCCGCCATTTTTTGAAGAAAAAGAAGAAAATATTGGAAGATTGAAGGAGAAGAATTGTTGTTGTGTGAATGAAGAAGGAGTTTAGGGGTATTTATAGATAGATTTTTTTAAAAAAAAATAATTTTAAACGGCTAAATAGCCGTTGTCAATTAAAAGAAAGAAAGAAAAAAGTAACGGCTAAAAGAGCCATTTGGCCTAAAATTTTTGACTTTTTTTTTTTTTTTTTTTGCATGCGCGTGTAAAAACACGCGCCTGATTTTAAGGCGTATCGTGCTTACCCGTTTTATCGGGTAGCACTCGAGTAGGGGGCTGCATCGCCCTACTCGATCTCGTCCTTATTCGAATAGGGGAGATCGAGTAGGACGTTGTGGATGCTTTTATCCAGACGTCCACATGATGTAGATAAGCACACAAAATCTAGTAGGATACTCGTGAGTGTCCTATTAACGTGTGTGCGGATCTCCATATCGAAGACTTTGTACGTGAGCTCTTCTATTAAAATTTTTGTGTGAGTGCGCACTGTGCAGACGTCCACATATTAAATTTTGAACTAAAGGAAGTCTTTTATATGATGACCTGATCTGAATTGCTTGATCACTTATTATATCAAAGCGTATATGAATTTTAGTATTATTATATATTATCATAACAATACAAAATATCATATTGTATATGAGAATTAATTATTTACATTCATTTAATTAAGATTTATAGCTCATAAACGAATGTATATCGATATATGATTGGGTTTACATAGTACTTAATACTCAAACTTGATCATTGATAGTGAAAATTTGGACGAACCAAGTGATATTTCATGCGAATGTCACTTTTCAATTTTTTTTTCTTTGTAAATTTGACGGGGTATTATCATAAAAGTACATACTTCGTGAACTTATTTTGTTCATTTTTGTTTTGTGTTTAACATTAAGCATAAAGAATACGGATATACTTTGACCGCATGATAAAATTAATCTTGCTAAAATAGGAAGAGATAAGTTACAGAAAATTGTATTTTTTTTTGAATTTACATATGCATGCATGTTTGTATTTAGCCGGGTGCCTTTTTTGTGTTTAACATTAATTTTAAAAATTTAAGTATATACTACCAATTGCATGATGAAATCACGTTTAAATAGGAAGTAAGATTTTTTTTTTTTTGTAATGTTCTTAGTTCTCATTTAAAAAGACCATTATATACTCACCTGAGCCTAAACCTACGTACATATCGCAAAAAGTATTAAGAAAAGAAATATCAAAAGGTTTTGCATGCCTAGGAGGAATGAATTTCGATAAATATATTTTCAGGCATCAAAATGACGTCATTAAGATGGTCAAGTGAAAAATATATTTTTCATATAATCTACAGAGTAAATCAGAATATATTTGTATCGAATTTGGGTCTTCCACGTTATATTTGCAACCCACGCTCATCCGAAAGATGTGAATATTTTTATGGAGTAATATTTTAAAGATCAAACTATGTTTAACTTTTCGAGCTAAAAATATGCCATAAACTATATTAACCCTATAATAAAAGAACAACCATGTCCATGCATTCACTTAAGTTTCATCTAAATACAATATATCTACCTGATAAAAATTGCATATTGACTCAGCTCATTAATCATTTAACGTTTCCCCTCTAAATTATTGAGTCATCAAAATAATAGATCAATGAAATGCATGTTGATCTGTCACTAACTATTTATGAGATCCTATCTTTGTCCCAAATAAAATATTTGATTAACAGGTTTGGACTAAACTAACACCTATTTTGCTGATAATTATACGGCTCTTTCTATTATACTTTCTACAAATATTGTGTGATCCCCGATATTAAATCCAAAACTATTATATATCAATTACATCATGAGAAAGAGATGATTTCAGTGGAAAAAAAAGGAAGCAAATAAAAAAGTATTTTAAAGCTAATTATTAAGGTCGCGTAGGCGTGTGGCTTATCCAAAATATTTCAGGTTTCGCACGACCAAGCTCATGCAACTTAGAGAGAGAGAGAGAGAGTGTGAGAGAGTTTTCGGTCATTGGGGTTGGTTAGGACTGAGCAAAATTGAAACGTTTTTTCGAAACCGAATTGAATCAAACCAAACTGGACGGTTTGGTTCGGTTTTTGTAGAGTAAACGGTGCGGTTTGGTTTGAAATTTGCAAACTGCCAATTTTTTATTCGGGTTCGGTTTGGAAAAAACGGTTCAATTTATAAACCGAACCCACCCGCCCGAATTATTATAATATATTATGTATTTTATAAATAATAATATTAATTAAACTATTATAAACATTATTAGTTTTATTTCAAATTTCAAGCCTAACTTCTAGTCTTCTATTCTTGTTATCTCGCTTATGGAGTTATTTTGCTATATTTGTTTTGTAATTGTCATTTGATACATTTTGCCTTTTATTTTGTTGTGGACTTGTAGTTGTGTATGTGGATTATATTTGTGGTGAACATTAAATCTTTTAGGTATGCATTTATGGACTTTTAAGTATGAATTTTGGTAAATTTATGCATTTTTTGGGCTGCCAAACATAAGCTACCAGGTTTTAGAATTTAAAAAAAAAAAAAAAAAAAAAAAAAAAAAAAAAAAAAAACGGTTTAGGCCAAATCGAACCGAGAATTTACGGTTCGGTTTGGTTCGATTTTGGCAGGTGAAACGGTTTGATTTGGTTTGAAATTTTTAGGGCGGTTTGGGTTCGGGTTTCTCCATTTCGGTTTGGTTTCAACCCGAACCGCCCGAATGCTCAGCCCTAGGGTCGGTATTGTACCTACTGTACCGATTATAATTGAATTGAATTCGTGCATTCTAACTAATTATTCATTTTTTGACGAATTCAAAAAAATATCTGAGAGTCATGTATCCATATGCATATAAATAATATAATGAGATGTTTGGCATAAAAATTTGAGCGGGACTTATCGCGGTGATGCGGGTTAAGTTTCGAATCAAAATTTATATTCAATCGCAAATTTATAAATATTTCTATTTAACCTTAAATTAGTTTGTATTTAAATGTTGTCTATTGATCTTACCCAGAATGTCATTCGAGGGAGTCTTGTGTAATTAGAATATATCATGTGTTAAAATTTTTAAGTTGGTTTAAGATTTGAACTCAAACAAAAAGAAAACATTAATAAAATTAAAAATATATATGTTATTAAATACTCCATATGAATTTCAATCCACATTTTGACCCATCTTAGGAATTATGATAAGTAACTGTTTTTAAGAGAACTAGTATTCCACCCGTGCATATGCACGGGGTAAATTGTTGTAGTCTTTTTTAATAATGTTAATTAATTATATATAAATTAATATTGTATTGTGTTAAAATAATAAATAAACATTATTGTGTTATATTGCAAAAAAAACACATAACCTTTATTAAGCAAATAATTTATTTTTTAATTATACTATTACAAATATGGGTGCAATAATAATAATAATAATAATAATAATAATAATAATAATAATAATAATAATAATAATAATAATAATAATAATAATAATAATAATAATAAATATATTATTATAATTATAATTATTATTATTATTATTATTATAATTGATGAGTATGGAATTAATCTCAACATAAATAATATAAAAATATAAAAATAACACAAGTATTTAACGTGGTTTTATCGTTAAGATCTACGTCCACGGAGAGAAATCCGAGAAAATTGACTATTTGTGGAGTTATACAATTATAGAGTTGAATAATTATAATGAATCAGCTCCTAATTCTATACATAAGAGTCCTACCTAGCCCTAGAGCCCATTAAACAGTGCAATTAGGCCTAAATTGTTGACATGGCAGGAGGTCCCAAGGGTGGCATTGACATAGCTGGAGACGCCAAAGGTGGCGTTGACATGACTGCCACAAATGGAGGTTAACATAGGTGGAATCGCCACGGGTGACGTTGACATGGCTGCCACGGGTGTAGGTTGACATAGCTGTTACAGGTGGCGTTTCCACGGGTGAACTACCAACGGTGGTCTGCCTAGGCTATGTTGTCACGGCTGATTCTTTGCTCTTATTTATATTTTTCACCCTTTATACTTGACCCAAGTAGGTGAACGTAATTACATCATCATCATCATCATCATCATAATAATAATAATAATAATAATAATAATAATAATAATAATAATAATAATAATAATAACGTAATTACATCATCATCATGATCAAATTGGTTCGATTTTGCCACATTAAGCTAGCAAACAGCGCTTATCCTGACTATAGGGTCCTGTACGCGATAAGGACGTCATCGATAGGGGGAATTTAGTACTTAACCCATAATATAAACAATCAAATTCAAAGTATATATTTGGATATTATACAATTAATGAAAGAGTGGATTTTTAAAATGGCCACTTTCATATTGTAAAGATAAAAAATGTCCACTAAAATAAAAAACATAAAAAATGTCCACTGTTACCAAAATACCCTTCACATTAAAAATTAAAAAAATGTCCACTTTACATCACCCCTTTAAAAAATCCCGCAATTCACAACCAGTGTGAATTCACAACCAAAAAATTTTGGTTGTGAATTCACACTGGTTGTGAATTGAAAATTCACAACCAGTCGAATTCACAACCAGAATTTTTTGTTTGTGAATTCACAACTAGTCGAATTCACAGCCAAAATTTAATTCACAACCAGTCGAATTCACAACTAGAATTTTTTTGTTGTGAATTCACAACAAACGAATTCACAACCAAAATTTAATTCACAATCAGATTTATGTTGGTTGTGAATTCACAATCAGTCGAATTCACAACCTGAATTTAATTCACAACTAGAATTTATTTTGGTTGTGAATTCAAGTAGTTGTGAGTTTGAGTTTTTAAAGTTTGAATTCACAATTAAAACTGTAATTTATTTTGATTGTGAATTCGAGTTTTAGTTGTGAATTAATAGATCTGGTTGTGAATTCAAGAATATTAAGTTGTGAATTCATAGATGTGGTCGTTAATTCAAAAACATTAAGTTGTGAATTCATAGATCTGGTTGTGAATTCAAGAATTTTATGTTGTGAATTCATAGATCTTGTTGTGAATTGAAGAACATTAAAATGTGAATTCATATAGCTAATTGTGAATTCAACATCATTAATCAATTATGCAAAATCTATTTTTCTCTTTCAATCGATCAATACACTCTCAAAATATCAGTTAAGTTTATTAATTAAATTACCAATACAAGTACAATGATAATCATAATAATTTCTCTATAACTTATGTCTTCTTTTTTTTTCCGATTAAAATTAACATTCAAACTTGAGATTAATTTAAAACTAACATTTAGACTTGAGATTAAAAATAATATCTCTATCACTTATATCACTTACCATTCTGACTTCAAATTAAATTAAGCATTCGCCAATTCCATTCTCAAAACAAACCAATCATGTAGTTAAATGTCCATTCAATGAATCTCATAAAAAATGTATATTACCTAGACCTTTTAAGATGCCAGGAGATCATTAAGACGAAGAGAGAGATGAGAATGACTGATGAAGAAAGAAAAAAAAGATAGAAGATAGTAGAGAAACAGAAAATGAAAGTGCAGGTTGTTCGCCGCTGTGAAAGACATCGGTGGCGCTGAGGTGACTGGCGACAGACGAGCTGGTTGGGCTGTTGACTTGAAGGTGAAGATGGTGGCGTCGATGCGGAGGAGGAGGTGTTGCGAGCTGGAGGAGATCTCGAAGGATGGAGGAGGAGGCGAGATCTGGTGTAGCAGAGCAACGAATGCGGTGGGGACTCCTCGGCCTCCGGCGGCCGAGAATCGAAGTCCGATGAGTAGTCCAGCGAGTAATCTCCGCCGCCAGAGGAGATGATACTACTGGAGGCAGACGCGGTGGTGGCAGCCTTGTAGTTGCTGCTCTCCGAGAATCAGAGGACGGCGACGGGGCGGCAGAGAGCTGCTACTGTTGGCCGCCGTCGAAAAACGTGAGGGAGAGGAGAGAGAAAGGGAGTGGAGAGAGAGAGAAGAGAATGAGAGATGAGAGAGAGAGAGAGAGAGAGAGAGAGAGAGAGAGAGAATGCGCAGACCTAGAGAGGGAAAGAGAAGAGAGATAGAAAAAGAGAGAGTACAGCGAGAGAATTTTTAATTTTTGAGGGCAGGGGCATTTTTGTCTTTTCGCTCAAAAACTGGCCAGATTTTAATATTTTTATCTTAGTGGACAATTTTTATCTTTACAATATGAAAGTGGATAGTTTTATATATTAACTCTTAATGAAACTCATTTAGAATTTCAAATTCATACCCGTAATAATTTGAGAATTAATAAAAAAGTATTTTACTATACATTTTAATTTCATATCAATTTATAGTACCCATTATTACTTGAAATTATTTAATTTTATAAAATAGCTAAATAATCAAATATACTTTGTTAAATTAGTTGATTATACGTCTCAACCGAAATCCGAACAATACAAAATAGATATTAATTATTAATGTATAAATAACAAAGAATTAAAATAATAAAACATTCAAATAGAAATACTCAACTAACATGATACTATAAATTCTTGAATGCATATACTAATAAGTTTTAAAATAGAAATTTTTATTGTTCGTTACCTTTTAAAAAAATTATTTGATTTTTTATATTGATTTTATAAAAATTGCAATTTCTAGTACAAAGTACTCCCTCCGTCCCATTTAACTTGATCAGTATTCCTTTTTGTGTTGTCCCAACTAACTTGATCATTTTTCTTATATGGAATGACTTTTTCACTTCATTCACTCTATTCACTTTATCACCAAATATACTTTAAACACTAAACACTAACTTTTTAAATTTCGTGCAAAAAAGAAATTGATCAAGCTAGATGGAACGGAGGGAGTATTTTAAACAAATATATTCTATTGTGAAATTGAAGTTGGATCTCATCGTTACTTTGTTAAGTTATTTAAATGATTAAGTCTATGAAAAGTTTGATGTGGGAGTGAAAGTTTTTTATGAATAAAAATAAATAAACTATGAAATTCATTGTAACGTAATATAGTGATTACTATTTTTTGCAATAGCCTTTTTATTATATAAATTATAAATGTATCATCTTAAGTTATTAAATTTGTATTTTGTAGTAATTTAATTTATTTGCTCATAGAATTGATGTACTAATAAGGAAAGTTATAGAGTTTTTTTTTTTCGAACAAATAATGAAAGTTATAGTTAAGCAACAAACATACAATTTTAAGTCATTTGGTGGATACAAAAATTTATATTTTATAATAATAAAAAAAATCCATGATAAAGTTTAATAGATGATCAATATATACGGGAATAACAAATGCCTAATATAGGAATGATGAATGTCATTTTATTTAGGTTATGAATTGTTAAAGTTTAATATGTTTTCGACGTGGGATAGAGGTTTTAAAATAGCTAAGGATGGACAATGGAGAAGATGCCACCTAGAATTGAGGATGGATGTAGTAGTGCATTCACTTTGGTTTCAAAAAATATATCTTATTTTGTATAATTAAAAAATTTAATATATAGATAATTTTTTTTTAAATTAGTTACTTAATCTATTATATTTTAATTAGTTTTCTAATAGTAATTTGTTTCCTTATCCCTATAATATTCCAGTTTCTTAATGTAATTCTAAGTAGTTACTTAGTCTATTATTTTAATTAGTTTCCCAGTAGTTACTTGGTCTATTATATTCTAATTAATTTTTTTATTGAATATTAATTATTATAGTACATCATCCAGTATATATACTGACATACACAAGTAACACAACTTCTTATTACTACTACGTACCAACAATATCTAACTATACATGAAAGCACAAGGTTAATAAAAAACATTCATTTCTTCAACGATAAATGTAAATCCAATAGAGTGAAAATACATATTGAAAAGTCGAAAATAAAGGAAAATATATACTTCATTGGTTGGTTGGAAAGTCTGAATGAAGAAAATACAACATATACAATATTGAAAATACTCTTTTAATTGCAAATGTCCGAATGAGTGAGCATAGACAATGTGAAGTGCTGGTGAAATTGATTGAAGAATTGTAGAAATTATAGGTAGAAAAACAATATAGAATTAGAAAATTTATTGTTATAATCAATATTTTTGCAATACATTATTTTGCAATATAGAAAACGGTTTAAAGTGGAATCACCCATTTGATTTAAATACAGTAAGATGTACAATAATTCATAAATAATTTACACGGTACATTTTGATAAAGGTAACAGAAAATAAAATTTCAATTTGAATATAAAGTAATTTCAAGTACTGTGACCTGTCATTCAAGTATCAGACATAGCGCTCTAACCAACCTTTTTATCATCCTAAAATAAAATTAAGTTCTAATTAGTATATAAAATCCAAAAGAGAATGGGGTCTGGAAGTGGGAACTGAGCTGGAGACGAGAGCTTTTTGAAAGAGATTTGAGGGGGGTTGAAGCTCTGTTTTCTTTCGTCTCTGGTGCTAAGCTTGTTGCAGGTGATGCTGATGATTGGTCTTGGACTGCTGCTAAGGATGGTTTCTATTCCACTAGATCGGCATACGAAGTCATTTACAAGACAAGACAGGAGAGGCCAGCATCGGAAGCGATCAACGACATCCTCTCGAAGGTCTGGAAAAGCCCAGTTCCGCATAAAGTTAGGGTCACAGCATGGCGGACGCTAAGAGATAGACTTCCCACGTGTGACAATCTTAGAAGAAGAAATATTCTGGTGGACGAAGTGGATCTCGGCTGCAATGCATGCTTTCATAACGAGGAGACGATTAACCATTTTCTTTTACATTGCCCGAAGACGGAAAAAGTTTGGGACGATATTCTTTGCTGGCTTGGTATGTGTTTTGTGAGACCACCTAACGTGGTGTCACACTTCCTTTCGTTTACTAATCTGAGAAACCGGAAAAGGAGTAGAAAATTCTTACTTGCGCTGTGGTGCTGTGTTAACTGGGTCGTCTGGACTCTGGAGATGTAGAAATGTGAGCAGATTCGAAAACAAAGGATGGGACATACACAAAGTGGTTTCGGAGATTAAGGTGAGGATGTGGAGTTGGGGTAAGATTTTCGGTTTTCTTGATTTAGATTCGAACTTAGAGGGATGGTTAGCAGATGCTTCATCTCTTGTGACTCTGTAATGTGATCTTGGTACTGCTGGTACCCATGGTTTTTTTTATAAATTCCTTTGTTCTTATAAAAAAAAGTATATAAAATCCAAAAACTCAAAGGGGTGAAATTAATTTCTGGGGTGCCTTGTCCCTAATAGTTACGACATAAAAATGTCAACTTATTTTAATGTTGAGCATAACTTGGAAGTAATCTTTACTAACTTAACATGTTTCCTTAAAAGTAAATTAAAATTTTAAATTTGATCTTGTCGATTTACGTCTTGGACCAAATTTTCAATAATTTTTCTTAAAACAATAGTAAGACACGACTCCAACACTAACATAAATAATCATTAAAAAAAACACTAACATAAATAATAAATAATGAACTAATTAATTCTGGATTAAAACTGTAATTTGGAGTCTGGAGATGTTGACTATATCTCAAACACTAAAGCCTTCCTACAATAAAAAAAAACTCAGTGACATCAACCAAATAGGCGAGAGAGGTTGTTAATATTTCTCTTATTTATTATTATTGTCAATATCTAGAAATAACATAACATTCATTCAAATTTGTATTTTCATATGATTTTAAGATTTTGCGATTAAATTAAAAAAAAAAATCATTTCAATGTATACATTCAACAAACACTTGCTAAAAGGATTAGAAATATTGTAATTGCAAAAATTTGATCTTATAATTGCAATGTTTTTGAATAATCTATTTTCTACATTTACCAACAGCTGAAGAAGTGAAGAAACTTGTAAGTTATTCACCAATAGTCACCACAGTTACATGATCCTCCCTTGAAGTGATGAAAACGATTAGAATCACGTAAGATGATCAATCTCCCGACGATCTTGGCTATGAGCTTAATCGCGGTGTGGCAGTCCTCACAAACGCGCAAGTTCTTGTAAACGCAAACAGGTCTCCCACTCGGTGTTTTCATAATCCCATAAGCAACAGCTAATCTTTCACTGTGATACTTGAGCATAAGTTGCTTTTCTTCTTCCTCCACATCATGCAGCACTAGTCTCGTGGCCGAAACATATCCCTCCTCTTTCATCCGCAAATCCAACTCTTCCAAGAATGCATGGATGCTTCCGCTATCAGGATGGGTCCAGTCTCCAACAGAAAACGTGTGAATCTTGTTTAGAACTTCAACCCAGCTATATCCCGGAGTTTTTCTGACATTCCTATTCATCATTCTTAATCGTATCTTATTAACATCTTCCCATCTGCCCGAAGCTGCATATAAGTTTGAGAGAAGAACATACATCCCAGAGTTCCACGGTTCCAAAGCAAAGATCATTTCGGCAGCCTTTTCTCCCAATTTTGTATTTCCATGAATCCTGCTAGCACCTAGGAGAGCTCCCCACGTTGCTCCATCCGCCTCAAAAGGCATATTTTTCATTACCTTTTGAGCTTCATCAAGGCGCCCAGCTCGACCTAGGAGATCAATCAGGCAGGTATAGTGCTTTGGATTTGGCACTATGCCGTGATCTTTATTCATGGAATAGAAATAATGTTTTCCGTTGTCTACCAAGCCGGTATGACTACAAGCAGACAGAACACCAACCTAAATCAAAACAATTGATCAATAGATGGAGAAGAATTTCTCACATTAACAACATTCAATCAATGACCACTGACACTAAGTATCTACAGAGGGTCTAGGGATATCCCAAAGTTTCAATCTATCTAAGTAAACAAGAGATTAGCCATTTAGCCTTACTATTTTTTCTATCAAGTCTAATCCGCAAAAGTAAACGCTCCCTTAAGGATTTCATATAGCTCTGTATAATATTAGCAATCAAAAAGACAAGTAGATATCACGTAACCTTTGTGTTTTAAAAACGAGAAAAAAATAAAGAAAAAAAAACTATTAAAATTTACCATTGTAACTTCATCAGGTTGGATAGAGGCTTGTTTCATTGATTTGAAATGCTGGAGAGCTTCTTGGCCAAAGCCATGTCTTGCATAACCAGTAATGATTGTATTCCAAGAGATCACATCCTTATCCTCAATTCTCTCAAAAACTTCATACGCCTCATTGATGCTTCCACACCTACAGTACATGGAGAGAAGAGCATTTCCAACATAACAGCCAAAGTCAAATCCTGCTTTAGCAACACGCCCGTGTATTTGCTTACCAAGCTCAAAAGCAGCAATATCCGCACAAGTAGTTAAAGCACCAACAAATGCAGACCGGTTCAACCTTTCTCCATCCCTCATCGCGTCAATGAAAATCCGCAATGCCTCCTCACTATCACCATTGTGAACGTACGCAGCTATGATTGCCGACCACGAGATACAATCCCTATATGGCATCCTATCAAATAAATCCCTAGCTTTGGCAATAGCATTGTTTTGAGCATAACCAGTTATCATAGTGTTCCAAGAACTAATATTCTTACATGGCATTGCTTCAAACAGCTTTCCCGCCAAATCCATATTCTTGCTTTGCACATACCCTGCAATCATTGCATTCCACGACACGACACCCTTCTCCGGCATCTCATCAAAAACCCTCCTAGCTTCATCCAACTGTCCATTTTGTATGTAACCGGACACCATTGCCGTCCATGTGAACACACCACGGCTCGGACATTCTTGAAACAATTTCCTTGCTTCTTTCATATCCCCATTCTGTGCATAACATGTAACCATTGTATTCCACGAAACCTCGTCTCTAACAGGCATATGTTTGAAAACCTGCCTCGCTTCAACCAACCTCTTTTTCTTCAAGTAGCCTCCCATCAAACAGTTCCAAGAAACCAGCGCCCAACGCTCTTTACTGTCAAACAACCTCCTCGCCTCCTCAATCTTCCCATTTTGAACATACGCCGCAAGAATTGCATTCCATGATATCTCATTCCTCTCTGGCGTCGCGTCAAAGAGCCTCCTGGCCTCATCCAAGAACCCGTTCTGCGCATATCCGGACAACATGGCGTTCCACGAAACAACATCCCTCACAGGCATTTCGTCGAACAGTCGGCGTGCAGCTCCGAGATTCTTGTTCTTAACATTCCCACTTATCATTATATTCCGAGTGATCAAATCCTTAACTGGCATTTCATCGAACAGGTGTTGGGCAAGTTTGAATTCGCCATTAGACAAGTAACCGGATATCATAGTGTTGTAGGAGACCGTGGATTTGCGAGGCATGGAGTTGAAGAGGCGCAAGGCGGCGTCGCATTGGCCATTGCGCAAGTAGTTTGTGATAGCGACGTTGTATTTCACTATGTCGGAGTCCGTAAATCTGTTGCTTCTGGGCCTCACCCGTTCCCTGCTGGGCGGTGGTTCGAAAAAGTGGCTAGTATTCCGGCGCGGCGGCGTTGCATTAATTCGCGACGAGCGTAAGATGGTAGTGTGAAAATGTCTGAAACGCATACTACACTTTGGATGGAAATCTAGGGCTTGGGAAATTAGGGGCGGCGTTGTCGCTTGTTGCGAGCGGCGAGGCGGGGGCCTTGTCGCAGCAGAGCCTAGAGAGGAAGAGAGAGCTGCTTTTATGTGTGTTGAGTCTTGTGCGTTGTGTGAGAGTCGAGCTTTGTGTTGTGCGATGAGGGAGACCAGATGATTAGTGACCGGCGACAATCGCCGTTGCCAAGGAAGGGACGGCGCAAGGGGCGCCGTCGGTTGTGACAACCAAGAGAGAGAGGAAGTCGATTTGCGAGAGGAGAATAGAAAGAAAGGTCGAGGGAGATGTGGGGGTGTCAGGCGGTGGAGGAAGAGACGAGGCCGCAGGGGCGACGGCGGTGTCGCCGGCGCCTGCGTGCTGTGTGTGTGTGTATTGTGAGAACAGAGAGAGACGAGACTAAGGGGGGAGGGGAGCGGCTGTAGGAGAAGAAGAAAAGGGAGAGGAATTTGGTTTGGGCTGCACTTTTTTTATTTGGGCCCTTAACTTATTAAAATTGGGCTGTTATTGATTTATTAACTTGGGCTGTCATTTATTTAAGTTTGGGCCTTCCCTCTCCTTGTATTATGGGCTGCAAAACTTTTAAAGAAAAGGGTGCATTGATTTAATTACTTTGGGTAGTGGATAATTTTTAATTAATTAGACTATATATTAATTTGATTAATTATTTTAAAGGTGATGCATAATAATGTTAATATTATTATTATGTGCATATTAAGTGTAATTACTTATTATATAAGTTAAGCATGAAATGAAATTTGCATTTGTATTTTGGAATAAAAGCATTTATGATTTAAATTGATCTTTCACTAAACTCAATTACCAAAGAAAATAAAAGTAAGGATATTGTTGGTGTCCTTAGCTCAAGAATTTGTTTTCAATCTTCATCATTAAATTTTGAAAATCTGGCGTGATGAATCATAGAATGTTAAGCACTTCACCATGACTTAAGATTAGATTTAGGAGACCTATTAAGATAATAGATTTCTTGTAGGCTTTGTGGACCAAGGGGTTTAGCGCTGCTTTCCCAAGACATGTTTCTATGTTTATGATATTCAGGCTTTGCCTAATCAGGTGGGCTTACTTGCCAAATGTATAAAGTACGATTGAGTTATTAAGCTCTAAATGTTTCAATAAAATGCAAATTGTTTATTTAATGAAATGCAAACTGTTTATCCAATAAAATATTTTGTGCACTCTGCTCCGTTTAAGGCTAGCAATTCATGGATCGATCGATGTTCTCTTAAGGCCTAACACGTTATTTGAGAATTGTGTACATTTGTTAGTTGTTTCGGTAGGTTGATCTCCATCAGGCACTAATCATGTATGAGGCGTATAAGGGTGCTCGTCCGGATGTGTTTTAGAATGACATCGGGCACTAATCATTTAGTCTTCCGCTGTAGCAATAACTCTTATGTGTCTTTTGTTTTCTCAACTTAAGACTTTCATGTTAGTTTTAGAATGACATCTTTGATCTAGCTTAAACACTTAACTCTTTAGTTTTATGCTAATTAATACTGGTTATCAGAAGCATGAAACAAAACTTGTGATCCAAAGGGGCCTAGCCCGACTTGTTATCTCATTATTCGGGTTTCGACAATAATTTTTCCTTGTGTTATTTCTATGATTTGGTTGCACCTCGATTGTATTTATTCCTTCAAGAATTGGGGTGTGACAGCCCAATTCGGCCCTCCACGAGTCCCTACCTTGAAAAGTGTCCTCCCAGACACAAAACACACAAAAAACATGCAAGGACTATATCTAGACCTAGACACCACAAGAAAAAAAAAAGTATAAAAGTTGGGCTCGTCAAAGATAAAGTTGGGAGAGAGAAAATGAAGAGAGAAGGAGAAATATAGAAAAATGAGTTAAATTTGTTTAAATTTTGATGGTAAAATTGAAAGATCATAAAAATATACCATATGGAAAAATATTATCACACATATAACTTGTGATAATATTATCATGAATTGGAGCGAAAAGATGGGAAAAGGGGATGCCTAGAAATTTTTTTCCTTCTGCCCGATGAAAATTTTCCAACATAGAGAACATGTGAAAAGAGTGAAAAAATGAGAAAAATATATGTATTCCACCATTTTCCATCAAAGAGAACACACCCTAAAATGTTTGTCTTTAGATAAACATAAACAACGGTTTTATACCAATTATTAAATCTTTAAAAATATTATTCCTCAAAATGTTAAAACTAATATGATATAAAATTTTAATGGTAATATAGATTTAAAAAAAATGGTAATAGCATTATGGTACTAATTCATATGGTATACATTCTTCTTACTTCACTTTTCTCTCTCATTCATGCAAGCATCGCCCTGTCCTACAGTAGTAAGGCACCTTTAAAAGAATCATGTGTATGCCCCTGATTGTGAAAATAATAATTTTTTAATTATTGATGCATATATCACACGCACTTTCTCTATTCTCTAGCGCACCATGCACACAATTGTGAGTTTGCCTTGCATCGGCAGGGCGCAGCAATGGCGTTGGCCCATGCTAGCTGGGCGAGCACCCGCTTCGCGAGCCTCGCTGGAGATTCTCTAAGGGTGTAGAATCTACACTGAACACGAAGCCTATTAATTAATTACGTTATTATGAATGATTAGCTAGATTATCAATGTATAGTAATAGGTTAGATGAAGTGGAGGATAAGGGTGGGTACTTGTATTTCAATTACAAGCGATCGATGCATATAAGGGTATCCATGTTCATTTATTATAGTTGAGTATTAATTTAGATTCAATAAAATTTTGATTCGATCAGGTCTAAATGTATATTTTGGATCGAATTGAGACATAATTATTTAGATTCAAATAATTTTTGGCCAATCCAAAATTTTCATTGAAGACATATTCCTCTTCAAAACTTTTGTAATATATGAATAGAACAATGAATAAGGTTACATATGTAAATTTAATTTCTTCTATACGTTTTTTGATTAATGGAGCCACTTGTTTATAAATGAAGGGAGTAATTACATGTATATCTAGTGGTTTTCTAAGTATATGCACATATAATGACTACACAATAGTCATGCATAATACATTGATTTTTTTTTATTTTTTATTTTTTAAATTTTGAGAAGACGAGCGATGTGTGTGAACCATAAATCTCTCTATTCACATAAAACCTAATTGTTAAATCAATTTTAGCCACTACACTCAGGTCATTTCATATTTGATGATGGTTACTTTATACATGGATATGTATATGGTTCAACTAGCTTCCTAATTTATTAGATACTTAGTCTTTATATTATTTGTAATATTTGATTTTAGTACGAACATTCATTTTAATATAAATTGTTTGAAAAATGCAGCTCACGTGAGCATTACAATTTTTGTTTGCCTATGGCAAATATTAGAACAATATAAATAATACTTTATCCGTTCAATGTCTCATTTTTCATAATGAGATGTTTCATTACAAATATCTCATTATGAGACATTTATAATGGGACTGAGTGAGTATGATATAAGGGCCGTTCACAATATATAAGGTATCAATATCTTATATATTATGAAAAAATGCTAGTGAGTAACCCGTCGAAATTCGACGGGATTTTAATTTATAATTTAAATTATTTATATTATTTTTGTATAATATAATTAATTTTTTAATTAATTTAGTTTGATGTAATAGAATTTACATTGTACTAATCTTATTATATTCGTCAATTAATGTTAACTTTTTGTTAGAATAGTAAAAATACTCGTTTATATAATTTTTGTACATTTTTAATATAATGATGGATAAGAATTAATTTAAGATCTCATTTTTCATCTAAGCATCATCTCATCTCATGATCATCAAGAACTCGAAAGTCGATATCTGACTTTTGAGCATTATCTCGTCTAAACCCTTAAATACTATGCCTGACTTAATGCGTCAATCGTTTGAACATCACTATCTGATGCTTTAAATATCATAATTCACTTCTAAACATCATTTTTATTATGAGTTTGAAAGACCAAGGCTGACTTGTGAGATTATATAATCTGAAGTTTGTGAGATTATAACTAACTTCTAAACATCATCTTGTATAGAGCTTAAAAAATCACCATTTGTGCATCATCTTATTTAGAGCTTAAAATATCATAACTGAGTTTCAAGCATCATTTCTTTTGGAGTTTGAAAGAATAAAACTGATTCGTGAGAATCATCTTGTTTGAAGTTTGAAAGACCATAACTAAGTTCTGAGATTCATCTCGTCTAAGGCTTGAGAAAATTGATGTGATATTCAAGTTAAATTTAATAAAATTTCATTTCAGTTTAGTTTGACTTTTATCGAAGAAAACCAAAATCAATCGATTAAATTAAAGTAACTCATATATAAAAGAAATCACAAAATTTAAAAGTTTTAATGAAATTTCTAAAGGCGTCAAAGTTCGCAATGTTTTTTGTAATTAACTTTCTTTCATGACAAAAATTAAAATTATTACCATTAGCCCTTATAGTTTAATCAAGTCACTTACCATGTAATAGATCTCCTAAACATGAGATAAGGAATCAGTTGTTCTTATTGATTAATACTTGTTTAAAGTATTTAATGTTTTTTTTTTATATAATATTGCCATTAGCTAGTTCAAAAGAAATTAAAATATTGTCATTTATCTTCTCTTCTTGTTTGACGGAATAATTGTCACGTATAAAATCTTAATGGGCCACCTGCCATCGCTCAGCCCAAATACTCCTTGGGCTAAGAGAGGAATTTGGGTGTACTTTATTCGCATGCACAATTTTACCCACAACCGAAATCTATCACCATTCACGAATGTGTGTGGTTTGCATAAAAATTACTCCCTTCATCCATAAAAAATAGTCCTACAAGAAAATAACACGTATTTTAATAAAAATAATTTAGTTAATTTTAATGTAAATAATTTAATTAATTTTGAGTAGAGAAACGGTCTCACTTAAAAGATAGTGTTAATAATGATAATTAATTGTATTGTGAGTTGAGAAATATGACTCACCATATGAGATAGTTTTTGAAAATGAAAAGAGACTAATTTTTGTGGACATATCAAAATAGTAAAATAAGACTAATTTTTGTGCACCGAGAGAGTAGAATGTAGCAAAGGAGGGTAAGCTAAAGGGAAGAACTCGAGACATAATTATATAAAGAAAGCATTATCATAAGACAATATTCTATCACCGGATTTACCACTTTGATTCAATTTGAATGCCTATAATTAAATTAATATGATAAATATGATTAATTTGCAATCAATTCCATGTCAACCGATCCAAATTGAACTCATTTTGGAGGGATCCAAATTGAATTTATAAATAGCTATTGCATGAAGCAGTGATAAAATGAGAAAAAAATATCATATGACCTCCAAATGGGTCGATTATTTAGGTAAAGCCATATTCATTGCATCAAAATAAAGCGCTTGTTATGACATGAGCTGGATCCTTGTAACAAAATAAATTTCGTTGGTTATAAATTAAAATAATTCTTAATTTTTTTAGGTGAATCAATAATAATTGTACATTTTCTCTAAGCCTATAACTCTTATCTTATTACTTGGAGAAAAACGTCTTGTCAACTAAGTTGTGATTCGTTGTCATTATTATTATTAGCTATATTAATGGAAGAATTGTTTAATCGGCTAAAAATGAAACGAAAATAGTAAATGTTCTTGCCATGCTATAGCTGGCTAGAGGAATTACACACAAACAAACAAAAATAAATTCTCGTAGAAATATACAATATCTTAATATCAAAATACATTACTATATCGTATATAAATAAATTAATCTGCACAAACACACATCGCTCATTATAAATTTCCTTCATTATATCTATCATATATTATCCCGTTGGTTTTCCATTTATGATCTCATACAAGAACCCAATGAATTATTTAATTGATTATATGTATATATTTGAAGTTGAAGCCTCCAAAACTTTCAACTTGAAATATATACGTAGAGCCTTCTTAGCTCATTTTCTCAGATTTTTTTTTTTAAAATTGCATTTGGAGAAATTGATATACTTAACGTAATAAAATAATGATGTAAGAGAAATCGATATATAATAATTTCTTTTGTCCCATTAATAATGACTCATGACTCGTCTATCTCATTGATAATGACCTATTTAAAAAAAAAAAAAAAAGACCACATTCTCACAAAAATATTATGGGTTTCGTCAATTCCTATCACTTTTATCCTTTAATCATTAATTTTTTCTTTAATAACTGTGTCAAATATTGTGCATAATTTTATTTGTGAAAATCCTAGACTCGTCACTGATTTGAGCTGGAATTAAATCAATCCAGCTAAATTTATAACAACCTAGAATTTAAGCTTCACCAATTCTGGCTAGCTAGCTATTTCAACATTTGATTTTCTTCTTTAATTGTTTGTTTCACTTATTAGCTAGGAAAGTAATATATTCATTTAAATTACGATTCAAATTAAGGACATGCATGGTTAATTCTGATTTTACGTAGTATTTATTAAGGAAAAAATCATAAAATATCAGTGGTGGCAGTATCAAGAAAACCAGTTACGTTGTTTTCATTGTTATTTTGTCCAAAAAAACACCAAACTTGAATTTATTTATTTGCAGGGGAAAAAAAAAAAATGCAAATTTGCCGTCTTTTATCGCATTTCTTTTTTATTATAGTTAGTTAGTTAACTAGAAATGGTCGACTGTTAGCTTCCATAACGCATAAGACATATGTTTATATGCCATTTAATATTCTTATGAGTTTACGTCTATTAATTCTTAAGAAGAATTTCAGATCAATTTTATTTTATTCATGATGTTGTGGGCTAGTTTAATATTTAACCCAACTGATCATGAAAATAATTTCACCTAATTATTTTTTAATAATAAAAGTGAAATTCATGTTTTCCGCGTAACTTGTTTTGATGAGCTATCGAGTAGATCTGCCATTCTTCTCGTGGAAGAGCTCTGAGAATCTTCAGGTTGATTTCTCGTTGAGTGTATTTATCCTTCGAGATGGATTGAACTTTCATTCAGGTTCCGGTTGAATCTGAGCTCCATCTCGTCAACCGATTCATTTTTTAGCATGAGAAAGGAGTCAAACTTCTGACAAGCTATGGACAGCTTGTTCTCTTTGATCTCCTCTGATCCGATGCACATTCCTTCGAGAGTGTCCTACATCTCCTTTGCAGTTGTGCATTTAATGATTTTGGTGACATGCTTGTCTGGGACAGTTCCGGAGATGATGTTTTTGGCGATATTGTCTAGCTCATCTTGCTTTCTTTCTTCTGTGGTGAAATCGGCTTTTGACTTGATCTGGACTTCACCGAAAGGATCTCTCGTTGAATCTGTTGGAATCCTTTTGACAACCTCCTTGATGATGATTGGTCATTTGGTGATGACTTCCCACATTCGGCAATGTTGGGTAGTGAGAAAGCTTTCTAATCGAAACTTCCATATGTCGTATTTTTCAATACTAAACATGGGGAGTGATGACGTTCTGCTGTGGTTAGTTTCCATTGAAAAAGAATAACAGAGTAAAGCAGATAAACAACGCAGTTATCACTTAAGAAAAGAAATTTTGCGACCTTCTTTTAAGAAAATGATCTAGTTCAGTAGAACCTTGGTCAAAGCAAAATTGTTCTTGCGAACAACCTGCTCTGATACCAATTGTTGGGTCCTGGAAGGTCTAGAATAGGTGTATGGGGGGGGGGGAATACACCTATAGACTATTTTTTGAAAAACGAAATAACAAGCAAATACAACCTTTTCAGTTAAGAGTGTTTAAACAAAAACTCAGGTTGTCAACTGATACTGAATACTCTTCAGTAAGAAGTTATCAGTTAAGTCAGAGACTTTGACTGATACACGTAAGGCTTCAGTCGAGTTTGTAAAACAGAGAAGTGTTCTAGAGCTTACTGACTATCCGAAGATTTATCAGTTAGTCTAACAACACTTGGCAGCGGAAAACTTTTCTTTCGAAATAGCCTTAGTGATTGAGCAAGTTGTCAACGCTTATGTTTCACTTTGCAGTTAGTCAGTTTCAGTTTGAGAAAGATTGAGCACAGATAGAAGGTAAATACTGAAAGCGATAAACAACAAAGAGATTTTTACGTGGTTCGAAAAACACTTCCTACATCCACGGTCAGTTGATCACACTGACAACTTCACTGGGCATGTGCTTACGGGTGCACAACAAACCGAAACAACCAAAGAGCCTATCTTCAGTACCAACACACTGGGTTGGATTTCTCACTCCTAGCGCACACTGGGCACTAAGATCTCACGAAGACAGAACACTGGTCTGAACTCCTTCTCGGCACAAACTCTCAATTCGGTCAGTTGAAAGGAGGTTCGAAAACTTGCCAACTAGATTACAAAGAACAAGTTCTTTGTAATCAGTTATACATAGGCTTTGGATATACAATATTTGCCTAAGTTCTAAGAGAATGTATGTAATCAGCAGTGACTGATTTTTGGCTTTGTAATTCTCTTCTTTGATTCAAACTTTGGGAGATGTTGATTAGCAGAGCTTTAATTTTGGTAGCGTTTCAGCTTGTGTAGTTGAATCGGCGAAGATTGAAGTGTTCCTCGAGCTCTATTTACAGGAGAGGTCTTGAATAGATCCGTTGGCGGAGATGGTCTTCAAGAATTCATCCGTTGAAGATAAATTTGAATAATGCTGAGGCATCAATCTTCGAGGTTCCTTATTTGGTGAGAAACGGCTACTTTAGAGCAGGAGATTGGACATCTCTGAAAAGGTTAATCACCAAAAAGGAAGGGCTCTTCAGACAAAGGACAATCCTTTAAATCTGCATTTAATGCGGCTGTACTTGGAAGTGCGTGGCTTCCTTTGAACTCTGGAAGTTCAGTCTTAGGAAAGAAGATAACTGATACTTAACTTTAATATCAGTTTGCTGACTCCACGTGGCTCGCATTGCATAATCAATCGTAACTGATTCTTGGGCTGATAAGCCAAATATCAGTATTTGACTTCTGCCTTTGTAAGCTACAGCAGTCGATGTCTTCAGTCATCAGTCTAGTCCTTCGTTCTTCAGTCTTCAGTCATCAGAACATCATCTAAACTAGAGAAAGAACTCCAACAGTTGAGTTCGAACAGTTCTAGTCTATTACAAATAAAATCTAAGGATTTTTTTTATCATCAAAACTAGGATCAAGATATTTCATTAAGTTCCCAACATTATACACCCACTTGACTCTAATGGCTCTGTGCCCTTTCGGCAGTGTCACGAGATCCCACGTATCATTCTTCCTTATAGCTTTGATTTTTCATCCATCGCGACTTGCCAATTTTCACTATTTGTTGCTTTTTCAAAGCTAACAGGTTCACAATCAGCAAATAGACAGAATAAGGTAAGATCTTCCAACCTTTCAGCATCCTCATATATCTCGCCCAAACTCCTTGCTTGTGGTGTGGCTCTTTCATTTAAGAAGGATGGTGGCGAGTCTTCGGTAGCTGGTACAGGTGAAGCTGGTGGAGTTACTGGTTCTTGTTGGACTTCTTCGCCTTGCCCGACTGTCCTTTCATCGTCGAATTGTGGGATAAAGGTGAAGTCACCACTGGGACTGATATCCCATACTCCTTCTTCGTCGAACTCCACATCTTGGCGTATCACTGTTTTCTTGGTATTTGGACTATATAACTTGTAGCCTTTAGAGTTAGAGTCGTACCCAATAAAGATGAAAGCTTCACTTTGGTCATCGACCTTCTTCCTTCTCTCGTCTGGTACATGCACATAGGCTTTACTCCAAATACCTTTAGGTGGAAAATTCCTGGCTTTCTCCCGCTCCAGGCTTCTTGTGGATTCTTTCCCCAAACACTTCTTGTTGGAGATCGATTGGGCAGGTACACTGCGCAGGCCACTGCTTCTGCCCATAACTCATTAGGTAGATTCTTCGTATTTAGCATGCTCCTTGCCATCTCCATGATTGTCCTATTTTTTCTTTCTGCCACTCCATTTTGTTGGGGGGGGATCTCGGAACTGTTAGAGGCTGCCGAATTCCATGCTTCACAAAATTCTAGAAACTCCTTAGATGTGAATTCTCCACCTCGATCGGACCTCATGGCTTTAATTTGTCGTCTGCTCTCCTTCTTGACTGCAGCTTTGAATTTCTTGAATGCTTCGAATACTTCTGACTTTTGCTTCAAGAAATATACCCACGTCATCAATGAAGAGCAAAAAATAATTATTTTTACCGAGGGAGCTTGAATTTATTGGCCCACACACGTCAGCATGAATCAACTCCAGGGGTTTTGGGGCTCTTGAGCTTGACACCTTTGGAAATGGCTTTCTGAACTGATTCCCGAGTAGACAACCTTCGTAGAGTTGATCATGATGCTTGATGGATGGCAGACCTCTCACCATCTCTTTCTTTGACAACAACTCCAAACCACCAAAATTCATGTGCCCGAACCGAAGGTGCCATAACCAAGACGTATCTTGGTAACACACTTTCAAGCATTTTTTTCACATCATTTCGAATATTCAATAAGAACATTCTATTTTTAGACATTGGCACATTGGCAATAAGATTATTTTGGCCATCTCTTATTGAAAAGTTATAATTTCTCATGTGAATATCATAATATTTTTCTAAGAGTTGTCCCAAACTCAATATATTATTTTTCATATTGGCCACATAATAAACGTTGGAAATAAACTCGTTATCTCCATTCTTTAGTTGAATTAAAATATTGCCTTCCCTTTGACCGAAATTTTAGATTCGTCACCAAAAGAGACGTTTCCACTTACCGACTCATCGAGCTGCACGAACATGCTTCTTTTCCCGCACATGTAGTTGCTTGTACTAGTGTCGAGGTACCACGTGTCAGCTTCTTCTTTATACGCCAGAAGCACACTGCCATTTGCTTCGCTCGTATTCTCGGCATAATTAGCTTTCTCATCAACTTTTGATTTCGCATCTCTGCACTCAAAAGCATAGTGCCCAAACGTATGACAATTGTAATATTTTACTGAAGATTTATCGTACCTCAACTGCGGGTTGCTCCTCCCCCGACACTTGTATACCCATTTCTTTCAGTGTTGTTGACGAAACCACCTCGTCCTCGACCACGTCCACGGCCTCGGCCTCTACCTCGATCTTGTCCTTTGCCTTGTCCTCTCCAGAATTGTTCACGACCATTGCTCGGACGTTCTTCTTTATCTTTTGAGCTTACTTGCATTTTAAAAGTTGCTTTGAAATCTTCTTCTTTTGTTTATCTTTTGTGCTTTTGTTTGTGAGGAGTTGTGCACATGTGTGTAAGTGATAGGAAAGAAAACAATACTAATTTGATCACTTGTATTTTTATTTTCTCTTAACACTCCTAATTTAAAATTAATTTATTTTTATTATTCTCGACGCTAATAATTTTTCTATAAATTTTTAATTATATAATTATTTTTAAATTTATTTTTAATTTAAATAATATATATTTTTATTATTTCCGTCATCAATCCGTTGTTAATTAATAGATTATTTTTTATAAATTTTATTTTGAAAATACTTTTTATTTTCTATTTAATTTTAAAATAATTTATTTTTATTTTTTTCTTATTTTTTGTTTTTTTAATTTAAAAATATATTTTTAATTTAATAATATTAATTTATTTGTTTATTTTAAAATTTATAGTTATTTTGAAATCGATCATTATTAAAAAACTTAACAAATTTTAGCTATACATATCATATTTTAATGTTATGGATAAATGAAATTGTATATTGAAAGTGAATTTAAATGAATTGATAAGTACTATTATTACAATTGTTTGCCTATTCTAAACTAGTATTTACTCGAAAGAAACTTTAAAGTTAATCGTGCTTGTACTAGAGCACTATTAAGATGGGTGATCCACTGGGAAGTATACCAAAGTGTATACAATTGTTGAGTACATAATACATTACAAAATTGAAAATAAAATTTCATTAATTGAAATGAATGAAATTAAAATTTAAATTAAAATAATAAAAAAATGATTTGGAGTTTAATGCTGCTGATGATGATTTAATGCCACTTGATCTTGAAGATTATGGAGATCAACAGTAATTTGATTTGTTGGACTATTCAGACATTTTAGGAATTTATTTGTGGTTTCATGTTTTATTTGCAAACTTATTAAAATAGATTTTATTAGAAAAAAGAAAACCTAAAGAACCCTTGAAAGCACAAAAAAACAGACTAAGGGCCGAGCCTCATTAAAACCTCATTAAGGAAAACCCGCGAGGGAAAAGCCTTCAAGAGAAAAAAGAGTACTCGTCTACGGAGCTAAAACGTTAGTGGTTATACTATAATTAAACCTATCGGACCTACGGTGGAATTTCTCTTATGATCTACCTATGTTCCCATGATTATCAGATTCTCAAAAAGCTAAAGAGATAGTTGTATTGGAAAAAGAGAGAGAGAGAGAGAGAGAGAGAGAGAGAGAGAGTGTCCTTTTCATTTGAAGGTCACGAGTATTTATAGGCATTACAATTGGGGGCAAAATAGCAATTTTATAGAGTCACTCATTTCGTGTGCTAACTACCTAACTAACGAGGCCTATCATTGAGGTGTGCCCTGTCGGCTCCTTGTCTCGAGGTACAGAGTTGGCCGGTAAGTCCTTCCTCTGCTTCTCGTCTCTGAATGTCCGCAGGTACTCCTCCTCTTCAGACGAACCCATCTCGACTGGTCTGCTCTGGAGAGTTACTCGAGGTTTTTTCCTCTGCCCAATCCGTGCAGCTTTCTCGGACTCTGATGCTTGTGGCTGGGGCAATCTATTCTGGCTCAATGCAGTCTGCTCCTCAGTGTTACTCTGATATGCCAAATCAAGCCACGTGTCCTGATCCTGAGAGCTCACATACTTTTACCTCTCATCAGTTAGTAAGCTTAGTTGAGATTATTTCCAAAGCTTCGGCCGAACCATCGCCCCTAAATAATCCCGACTTACTAATGATGAAAAATAAAATCAAAAAGAGAGAAAAATTGATGTGCATGAAACTAAAAGAAAGCCATAAAGAGAAAGACTGATCCCAGACATCCACAACCAAAATCTCGAACTGCATCCACCGACCGATGAAGCTAGCATCAACCATGCCTCTACCTCGCTGATTTTGAGCCAACCCGAGGCTGGCCCAGCAGAAACTGGAAGTCCCTAGACCAAAGCTCTTACGATCCAACATTGTACCTCGCTCACCAGCTAGTCAATAAACGAACACACAGAAGGACAAATAATGCATTGAAAAACCGCAAGCATTCCGAAACCCATGGAGCAAGAAGTTCCGAATAGGCTCCATACAGAGCGGAACGCGACATATCAAAGACCAAAACATGCCGGTTCCAAAAACTCAGTGCCAAAAAATAAAACACTTAATCGCCGAGCAACCACAAGAGCACATATCTTCCAACCCCAGCTCCGAGCACACTCAGGAACTGTAAAAGAGTCGAAAAGGTTCCCAACAAACCCTCCAAACAGCTGCGTAAACCGAACGCTCATCAGGTGTTCGACGAAAGTCCCAGCCGAACAAATTAAAAACCCACAAATTATCCACCATTCGAAAAAAGGACGAGTAAGCAAAAAAAGGTTGCATTAAGAAGTCTCCAGCAGTCCGAAACCCATGGAGCAACAGGTTCCAGATAGGCTCCATATGGAGCGGAACGCGGCATATCAATGACGAAAACTTGTCGGTTCCAAAAACTCGAGGTCGATAAATAAAGCAATTAATCGCTGAGCTACCACAAGAGCACATTTCTTCCGACCCCAACTCTGAGCACACCCAGGAACTGATAAAGAGCCGAAAGGGTGCCCAAAACACCGTCCAACACGTTGCAAAAACCGAACACCCATGAAGTGTTCGATGAAAGTACCAGCTGAACAAACATAAAAAAACCGCCCAGGAGAAGAAAACCAGAAAAACTAGCAGAAGAAAGAGAGACTCCCACAAACGTAAGAGAGTGAACCACCGACCCCAACAAGGGAGATTATCGCACCATTCGAACATAACTATGAGAAGAGATGTCAAAAGACCACCATTCCTCCTCCATATTGTCGGCAGCCAAGATATCGACCACTTTATTACCTTCTCTGAAGATATGTGGAATATGGAGATGGAAATTATTAACAAGAGTGATAATTCTTTTCCAGAAGGCCATGAAACGCCAAAGAACAGTCAATGAGCGCTCTTGAAGCAAACGGACAACATATGTGGAATCAGATTCCACCCAAAGATGATACCATTATTTTTCATGCGCTATCTGAATGGCCATGATAACCGCAAGGAGTTCGCCCTCAAAAGCATAGCCAACCCCTCATTTTTTGTGAAAACAGCCGTGCACCATACTAAAATTATCTCTAAAAACATCCTCGGCAGCAATCCTTCCCGGTGCTCCCATGGCAGATACATGTGTATTGACTTTAATCCAATTAGTGAAAGGGGGGCACTAATACACGTTTATGAAATTGGGTGGAGGAGTAGCTCTGCCCTTGATCCCAATCTTTGTAAGAATCGAGATATCTTCCCAAGTATTCGCCATCGCTCCGAGACTAAAGTTTTGTTCCAACTCTTGGAAAGTCACTTTGATTGAGTGAATCATCCTTTTAGCATCAAAAGTTCCATCCTCAAAGATACGTTTATTTTGTTGCATCCATAAATTCCAAATAATGGTAATAATGCCAGCTTTCCAGTAACACATCCGTTGAGAGCTGAAATCATAACTCCAAGCAGCCACCAACATGACATGATGTCGGAATTATTGATTTCATGAGTTTTGTTAAACCAGGTCAGAAAATCCAGCCATATGGGACGAACACTACTACAACTCCAAAAAAGATGTTTAATAATCTCATTATCCTTGAAGCAGAAGGGGCAGTAGTTGGGCATAATGAGGCCCTGATGAATGAGCGTATCAAAGGTGGGAAAGCGCCGGTGTAGAAGTCTCCAACAAAGCATAGAATGGCGAGTGGGGATATACTTCTCCCAAATCCACTTGCCCTAACGGACCGCAGGGAAACGATGACAATGATGATCAAACGCCAGTGAAGCAGTGCCATCACCATGCAGGGAAGGCTTCCAAAAACGGATGTCCCGTGTTTTCACCAATAGAAAGTAAAAGAATGTCACAGGGAAGACATCCACAAAATCCTGTGTGAAGTGCCAAATTCCGTCAAAGAAAAACTCTGCAACAGAATAATGAAGAAACTCCTGGATATAGTGTGAGACCCCACACTTTCGAGCAATAAAGTAATCAATCCAATCGTCGTTCTAAAAATTAGTGAACTCACCATTGCCAATGCAGCAATAAGAATCATTAATCAGAGGAGCAACTTCAGCTCTAAGACCGAGCCAAACAGAAGATGAAGCGGTGGTGGACTTCACCTGGCCGAAAACATTCAAATATCCATGCCTCATAATATCCAAACCAAAGTTAGTTCCACGAATGATACTCCAAGCACGTTTCATGAGGAAACTTCTATTCATTTGTGAGAAGGAACGAATACCAAGACCTTCTTCCTCTTTGATAGCGCAAACCCGAGCCCAGGCTACAGTGCAAGCTGCACGTTTTTCAGTATTCCCAGTCCAAATGAAGTTACGACACTTAGCATCAAGAGTTTTCAGCAAAGAACGAGGCCAACGGTAGACCATCATAGAATGCGTGAGGGAGCTCTGGATTACAGACTTAACCAGACATACTCTGCCTGCCATAGATAAGTGTTTGTCGCGCCATTTAGAGAATTTCTGCAAAATACAGTCATGGATGGCACAGAGAAAAGACGCCTGAACTCTACCAACAAACAGGGGGACCCCAAGGTAAGTGAATGGCAGGGAGCCTGGCGAGAAATCAATAACACGCTTAATACCGCGCTTCAAGGCAGTCGGCACTTTATCCGGAAAGTAAAGATGAGATTTATTAGGGTTGTACCACTGACCATAAATAGAGCCATAAAAGTTGAGAATATTACGAATAGTCGTAGCGTTCTGCTGAGAAGCCTTACAGAAAACCAAGATGTCATCGGCATAAAGAAGGTGCGTGGGGAACATCCGAGCTTTGCAAAAGTTCATAGGGTTGAGGTTTCCGGCAACAACACAAATTTGGAAAAGCGCACTAAGAACGTCTTCTGCAATTCCAAAAAGAAGAGGGGAGAGAGGGTCGACCTGTCTGACACCGCGAGAGCAAGCAAAATACCCATGCAAACGTCCATTATAAAGAATGGAGAGGCGTGCCGAATCCAAGATAACTTTTATCCAATTAATAAATTTCTCATCATAACCTCGAACTTTGAGGACCGCAAGGAGAAGATCCCATCTAAGAGTATCAAAAGCCTTCTTGATATCAATCTAGCACGCCATGTTGAGCCCCCCACTAGAATGCTTCATGCAACTAATGCCCTCAGAACCCAACACGATATAATCATGAATGGATCACCCACTTATGAAACCAAATTGATTCGGGCTGACATAAATCGCAACAACAATACAAAGCCTCGAAGCTAAAATTTTGGAGATAATTTTGAAAAAGAAATTAGAAAGCACGATAGGGTGGAGATCCGCAGCAGAGGACACGATCTCCTTCTTGGGCAGAAGGACCATGACGTGAGTTGCAGCCAACAGGAAGGTATGATTTTTCAATCTGCCTTTTATATTGTTGTCATCTTGTACCGGTTTTCGAGCAGATTGGTTCGATTTTGGGGGCCTTCCTCTTTTCTTGACTTGCGTCTCTTTCCCCTTAGTGTTCCCTGACGTAATCATATCAACAACTCGATCCACTTTCATATGGTGTTCCAGAATTTCCGCTGAATCCCGCTTGTCTCCCTAATCTCCAGTGATATTGCACGTTGTGTTATTACGCAAGGTCTCGTCCTGTCTATTGTCAGGAACGAAAGCTGCCGAAAGAGGAGAAGCATTATCCACATTCTCAGTCGATATCTCAGATATCTTAGTTGTCACTTGTCTCTTTTCTTGCTCCTGCTCATCGAAGATCACCTCATCCTCGGAGCTCTCATCATCGGAAGTATCAACAACCACAAACGTGTCCTCCTGATTGGTAGTTTCCTCAACCGTCATAGTATCCTGCTCTTCCTCATTGCATTTATTAACCAAAATCTTCTCAAGTAAATCAGGACTGCAGTGATTATCTTGCTCATTGTGCTCCTCATTACCCGACAAGCAAGCAAAATTATTAAGGTTATGATAATGAACCTCTGTTTCCTTAGGCTTCTATTGCAGGTCTACAATTTGTGCCTTACCTCGGTTATTCCCTGCCTTAGCAGGCTCTTTTTCAGATTTGTCCTAAGTTGGTTTATCTTTTTGTTTGTAGTCAGCCTCCCCTCTCCGACAGTTGGCGAGCGAATGCCCGGTGATTTTGCATTTAGAGCAGTACTGAAGAAGCTGTTCATAACCAAATTTCACATAAAAGGATCCTTCATCACAGTTAACAAGAAGGGATTCTGGCAACAGAAGAGAAAGATCGACCTCAATTAAAATGTGTGCATAATGCTCACCATGCGCAGAGGCAGAGTCGACCTTTAAGGGGAGGCCAATGTGTCGTCCAATGCCGGTAATAATCTCTGGATACCAACATTCGACGGACAAGTAGAATATTCTGACCCAAATATGGCATAAAGAAGATATCTCCCTGTAAGGATCAAACATCTTGACCCAATCCCGAATACGAATGGTACCTGTCGAGAGATCCCATATCATATGCTTTCTAACCTTGAGCTTATCATCGGCACTAGAGAATTTCAGAGTGTAGTATCCTTTGCCCATCGGGATAAGGTTCCAGTTATTGCTAACGTGCCATAGTTTATTTAATTCTTGTTTTAACTCCAGATTGGGACGGGGCTTATCTCCCTTGTGTAGGAACAAACGGCCAATGAGGGCATGTTGAATCTCGGTGACCTGTTTCTGATAGATGGAAGATGGTATGTTGAACGCAACCTCGTCACCTTTCTTTTCAGATTTTACGTACAAGCCGAGGATATGTGGTTTACGTACAAACAGAGAAGTGATGGGTCGGGATGTGTGGTTTACGTACAGGCCGAGGACCCATGACAGCGGCATAGGTTGGTTTCGTGACAATTTTTGCGTTAGAAACGTTAGCAGTTTTGGCCGGAACTTCGGCCAGAGTGGTAACAGCAGTAATGGCAGGCAGATGTGTGGACTTCGAGTTCGTCGAAACCCTATGCTGGTCCTTAGGTTGAGTAACAACAGACGAAGTTTTCTGGGGTGCGTCGAAGTTAGAAGAGATCTTGGGCGTATATCTGGTCGGTGAAGCCATCCTAGAGTTGCTGGGAGAGGATTGCTCCGCCAGCACCAGTAGTTCTATACGTGACAGCGACGGTCCTGGATGAAGAAGATATGTTTTATTTGCAAACTGATAGTACTTTAGTTTATTATTGTGTGTTTGCAATACTTAAAATTTTTATTATTATTGTGAACTATTTGCTATCTTTATTTGTTATTTTCTTAATGTACATTCTACTTCTTTGCTTTTAGAATGTCAAACTCAAACATGCAACTCATGGAGAATGAAAGTACATTGTGTCTAGTGGATAGTGCCACAACACATACTATACTTACTGATAGAAAATATTTCCAAACTCTTATTGAAAATGACAATATCCTTATTGTCGGCTCCACAAGAGGTTCTCTGATACTCCCTATGGGTACATAATTAATTATCAATGATGCACTTTTGTATCCACAATCAAAACGTACCCTTCTTAGTTTTAAAGACATCTGACTAAGCTATTTTCACATTGAAACTGAAACCGATAACAATAATGAATTTCTAACCATCACTCAGAATGTTGAATGTAGAAAATAAATTCTTGAGAAGTTCCATTCTTTCTCCTCTGGGTTGTATTATACTCATATTAAACGTAACAATCATGTTGCGTTAAGCATAAAATTTAAAGACCCAAAATCTTTGATATTATGGCATGAACGATTGGGTCATCCTGGGCATAATATGATACGTCGGATTATTAATAATGCTATTGGGCACAATATACAAACAAAAGATCTATCACCTTCAAATGAATTTGTTTGTGAAACATGTGCAAAAGGTAAGCTTATAGTACGACCTTCTCGTACCAAAGTTAAATTATAATCTCTTTCTTTTCTTGAACGAATTCAAGAAGATATATGTGGACCAATTCACCCGGCGTCCGAACCATTTCAATATTTTATGGTCCTGATTGATGCTTCTACTCGATGGACTTACGTATGTTTATTATCTACTCACGATAAAGATTTGCAAAGCTTATTGCCAAAATAATCAAATTAACTCCATCCGAATGGACAACGCCGGTGAATTTACATCAAAATCTTTTGAAGAATGACATCTGGCAAATTACTTGCTAAATATTGCAAGTTAATTATCCTTTGAACTTCCAGTTCACATTCATTAGTACGTGGATCTAAATAGTGAAGATTCTTCTCATTCCATGAAATTTCTCGACATTGTGTTGAAGTTGGGCTTTTGTCTCCCCCTAATGTCAGGAAATGATCTTCATCAAAAATACAGTCAGCGTACCGGACAGTAAATTGATCCCCAGTCATGGGCTCAAAAAATTTAATTATAGATGGAGATTCATAACCCACGTATATACCTAGCTTACGTTGAGGGCCTATTGTGGTACGTTTTTGTGGCGCTATTGGAGTATAAACTCCACAACCAAATATTCGCAGATTGGAAATATTTGGTTCTTTACTAATGATGGAGATTTCCGCCGTTAATTGAATTTGCCACGAAATAATTACTTTTGGAACAGATCCGTCGTTAATTGCTAAATAGTATTTTAGCTTCTATCGTTAATTGCAATATTTTTTGTAATGTAATAATAATAATAATAATAATAATAATAATAATAATAGAAAAATATAGTTTATCATCTCTTACTATTGTCTTTAAATTAATTACATAAATTAATATGTATATAACATGCTAATTAAGTTTTATAAAACGACGCTCTTTTATGATAGATAAAGATATAAATTGAGTTTAGCACTCCGTTCCATGCGAGTGGCGTAACAGTCTCGGGCCAGTCCATTCGGTTTCGAGTTATTTTCGATTCGGGCTAATCGGTTTTTTTATTTTTCGCGTTAAAATTTTTCGATCCTAACCCTAACCCACTCGGTTTCGGGCTAGCCCGTTTGGGCCTGCAAGTTTAGGATTTTTTTTATATGTTTAATTTTTTTAAATAGATAATTATACTCTTGTAATAAAAATATATCATGTTTTTAAATCAAGACATTTCGCCTTTGTTTAGATACAAAAATTAGTGCTATTTTAACGTAAATTTACATAATATCTAACTTTTTAACTTCGTTTCCAATAAAAATTGTATATATATTTAACATAAATGACTATATTTCTTTAACTTTTATATCATAGATGTTTGTTATTAACCGTAGGAAAAAATCAAAACATATTCTATAAGCATTAAAATATTATTATCGAATTAAAAAGTAAAGCATTAAAGTTTAAAAATCAATTATTACGAAAGTGTTCGGTTAATCGGGCCAACCCTATCTGGCTCGGGCTATTTTCGGTTCGGGCCATTCGGGCTAAAAAATTTCAGCCCTAATCCTCATTTTTTATCAGTCTATTCTGGTCGGCCCGTCGATTTCGGCTTTTTTGACATCCCTTAGTCTCCTTCTAGTGTAATTTTCAATTTTCCATTGATATAATAATACAAATGTTACGTGATACGTATATCAATTGGATAAACTCGTTCAATTTCAGTGTGCACTCGCACTCATATCCTAATTCGTATTATGATCCAAATCCATATCCTGATCCAAATTGTGTAAATTACATTATTTAATTATACAAATGACACTGTCTGTAATTGACATTATTATGTTATACAAATTATACTGAGTATAAATGACACTATTATATTGTAAATGACTAGTGTATAATTGACATTTTTCAAATATATAAATGACACTTCATGTAATGATCTCAATCTGCCGTTACATATGAATGATGTGGCATATGTCATTTGTAAATGAGTTCACATCTTCCAAGTCATTTAATGATCTCGGTCTGCCGTTACAATATGCCACATCATTCAAGTCTAGCACCAAAAATTCACCGAAAAATCACGTTATGTGAAATTAAAAAAAATTAAAAAAATAACAATTTATTATGTATTATGATACAAAAACGAAAGATTATGAGACAAAATAAAATATTAGAATTTATTACTATGATTTTAGATCAAATTTACTCTTCCAAAAATTATAAGTATTGAGTAGGCTTGAAGGTAAAATTGAAATTGCAAAATAGTTACTCTTTTTGTCGTACTATAGGTGGCTCAAACCTTTTCAGCACAGAAATTAAGAAGAAAGAGTAAATTGATTAAAAATGGTAGAGCCTACACCTTTTTGAGGATTAAATTTTTCTATTTATGAAAATAGACCATTTATAGTAGAACAACCTAAAATGAAATACAAGCTATTTTTAGTAGAACGAATGAAGTATAAATTTATGATTTACTTTACAATTACCCCAGTATCATTGTAGTTGAGCATCGGACACAAATCCATGTCGTGCCTTACCAGCACAATGTAATTTCTAGATTTGTTGGAAGACGTACAAGTTTTTCAAATATATGCTCATATAGGATCAATAAGAAAATATATACATCGCAAACGTTGAAATTGATTTCATAATTACTTATGTTAACGTATAAAAATACCGATTTTTAAGATATTACTTGTCACAAGTGGGTATTTTTAACTTTCACCCATTAATTATCTTTTTCTACTATTCTTTTTTATTTTCTGAGAGGAATACATTATAAGCCGTTAGTTCTTCTTTGTACATAAAACCTGAATATATCATTTTCAAATATACATTTGTGCACAACCGCAAGGCCAAGGTCATGCATTTACATCTAGCTATCAAAAGATGAAGTAATTGTTACCAAACATATTTCTAGGTGCCCCATCCTACTTTAATCTAGCTGGTGAAGTTCATAGGGAAAAAAGAAAAGAAAAAATCAATGAAATCAATCAAATATAAAGGTGCACCTTTTGAAAGAATTGTTGCTCCTTTTCTGGTCAATTTTCCTCTGAATTGAACCTGTTCCATGCTGCCTGTAGTTGATAGAGCAACAGTATAGTTGATTCATTACCAAATATAAGAAACACAAGATGTTTGTCTAACTAAGATTCACTGAAGGAAGAAGTGAATGATCGTGCAACAAAATCACTTATTATATATAAGCTTCTTAAAACACCAAAAGATTCCATCCATCTTGTGATTTCTCTTTCCAATTGTATATCACAAGTTTCTTATGATGCTAGCAACAATATTACTGTTTATATCTAAAGACGTTTTGTCCACGAGGATAACTGGCAACATACCTTCAGAAGATCAAAAATCTTTTCACATATGTATTTTTGTTGAATGCTAGCTCCTCGTTGCTGTAATTTGTCAGGATGTACACAAAGAGTTGCCTTCCTGTATGCTTTCTTTACAGCAGCGGCAGTTACAATCTCTGTCAGTGAGACGGGCTGCCAGGCGCTTTCCGGTCCAAGTATCTGCATCAATAGAGGTTTCTTCAATTGAATGGCCATAGTTATCTCATTTCACAGATTATATCTTTAAGACAGCTAATATTTAAGCCGGAAAAAGATGTAAAATTTTAAAGAGAGAACAAAAGCAGAAAGCTCCTAATTGTGCCTCAGTATGGCATTTTAGCTATGTCAATTCTGGTACAAGGTTTTACCGAAAGCATTTTAACATAATATGCATGAATAGAGCAACATTAGTCCTCTGTTATTGATTTATACGATGAATTTTAGCATAACAACCAGGGTATCCTGGTTTGGGTTGTTCTGGAAGTTGATGCAAAATAATGGAGCCTAAAGGGATGCAAATCATTGTGATAGTTTACTAATTGCTGGGTATGGAGCACATACATATTGTAGAGTCGAGAGTAGTGCACGCAAATTCCCCTCTTTTCCTGTGGCCCATCTCTTTATATCAGCATCAAGAGATTCAGCTAATCTCTGCAATCAGACAGAAACATTTTACTACGATAAATTTAAAAGTCAGTAAGAAATACACTGAACTACCTCCATTGCAATAAATTTAAATAATGGAGTATAAAACATTACACTTCTCTCAGCCTGCTCTTTCTGGGCAAGAAGATCGCGCGTATTCTTCTCAGCAAGGGCCTTTGCCTGTAAAGACCAAATGAAAGTCACTAACTTTAAATTCATTCTTTTTTTTGTGCTCAAGGTTCAGCTTTTAGTTTCAAGAATAAAGGATGATGTCCTCACCGCTCGCTCCATTATTCTCTGATGTCTCTCTAACCTTGCTTTACGTCTCTGTGCTGATTCACTGGTAGCTCCATCAGATTTCTCCAAATCCTACAGGACAACTGATTTAGTTAGTCCTCCGCATTTTGTCAACGTATATGTCACTAGCAAACCAGACAAGACTGATACTCACAGAGTATGAGAAACTGTGTTTCAATCCATCATTTCTGGAAGAACTAGAAGGCCTTTCTGCAGAATATTTTGCAGCATGTCCTCTTGCCCCCATGGAAGTTTTTTGAGACATTGCTTTCTCTAGAGCACGTTCACGTGCCTCTGCTGTGGCTCTTTCTACGGCAGCACGTTCCACTCTGAGCTTGGCTTCAATGGATGCCTTATCAACTGATGGCTTAGTATCTACTGATGCCTTCACAGTCTTTTCCCGCACCTGCCCCGTAACTCTTTGTTGAGCTTCAGCTGCTGCTTTCTCCACAGCAGCTCGTTCTGCTCTTTCTCGAGCTTCAGCAAAAGCTCTCTCACGTACTTCTCGGATTGCTCTATCAACAGCAATTCTATCTTTTTCCCGTTCTCTCTCAACAGCAATTCTATCTTTTTCCTGTTCTCTGCCCCTCCTAATGGCTTCAATCCTTTGCCAAGAATCTCTCTCATATTTCTGCTCATTTCGTTTGGAATCTTGCTTTTCTGAGGCGGAGGTTCTCCCGAGATTCTGGACATTCTCTTCCATATCTTGACCTGTTTTTATATCTCTTTCAGCTTCCACAGATATGTCCATCTCTTTAGGTTTACAATTTGTTTGAGAGAGGTGACTTTGGTCCTTGGAGTTCACCCATTCACTTACTAATCTAGCAATTCTATCTTTTTCCTGTTCTCCGCCCCTCCTAATGGCTTCAATCCTTTGCCAAGAATCTATCTCACACTTCTGCTCATTTAGTTTGGCATCTGGCTTTTCTGGGGTGGAGGTTCTCCCGAGATTCTGAACATTCTCTTCCATATCTTGACCTGTTTTTATATTTCTTTCAGCTTCCACGGATTTGTCAATCTCTTTAGATTTACAATTTGTTTGAGAGAGGTGACTTTGGTCCTCGGAGTTCACCCATTCACTTATTAATCTAGCAATTCTATCTTTTTCCTGTTCTCTGCCCCTCCTAATGGCTTCAATCCTTTGCCAAGAATCTATCTCACACTTCTGCTCATTTTGTTTGGCATCTGGCTTTTCTGAGATGGAGGTTCTACCGAGATTCTGGACATTCTCTTCCATATCTTGACCTGTTTTTATATTTCTTTCAGCTTCCACAGATTCGTCCATCTCTTTAGGTTTACAATTTGTTTGAGAAAGGTGACTTTGGTCCTTGGAGTTGAGCCATTCACTTCGTAATCCAGCATGTACTCTTTCATCAGACTTCATATCAAGATCACCTGTTATTTCTTCCTTGTTTAAGGAATCCTCTTTTGCATCATTTCTACAAGCTGGAGACTCATGAGCAGATACCTCATCTTCACTTTCAACAGAGTAGGTTGATTGAGATTCTTCTCTGTTCTCTGAATTTTGTCGCAGATCTGGCTTTACATCTGTGTTATCAATTCCTTGAACTTGGTTAGCAGTACAAACATGTCCCTCGAGAAAATTTTGCATATTGATGTTAGCAGCATACTCTTGAGCAGTATTATGAATCTCAGTAGCTGTCTTGAGCATATCCTCATTGTTTGGCAGTGTTTTCTCATGATCTTTATAAGTTAAAACGTCACTGGTAGACTTGCTATCAGAAGAGAACCTTTTATAAGTGTTGTTCAGTTGGCTTTCAGTACACTTCTCTGCAGAGGCACATGCACCGAAGATATCTGTTCCAGGCATGTTATTTGGCTCCAGCTCAAACTGTTTTCCGGCCCCATTTTCCTCAACTTCCCAAAATATTTCAGTTTCTCGAGGCAAGCTATAGTTATCTTCGCAGCCTCTAAGAAGTGCTTGATGTTCTCCGGCTTTGTTGTTGAAGTCAACATTACAAGGTTCTGGAGTCTCACTGAAGAAGGTTGTAGTATGCATACCATGATTATCACTGGAAATTGTACCACGATCATTAGAATGGACAGCAAAGGCTTCACTAGTATCCCTTTCAGAAGCAGAATCATTTAGTTCTTGACCATTGTCCTGAAGATGGTTCCTTCTACCTGCTGCTCCATCAGTATGATTTAATTCCTCAACCTCCAAAGGAATTCTACCATTCTGAACTTCCGAATCAGTATTTGTTCCTATCTGTATGGTCTCAATTGCTTCACTTTCAGCCGCATCCATACGTCTAATTGCAATTCCATAATCCTCGTATTCTCCAGATACAGTTTGAATGTCTTCTTCAAAGTTCGGTCTCTCATCATCAATTTCTGGCTTGAGAACCATGCACATCTCGGTCGCAGCTTCTCCAACTACTGGAAAGATTCCAGGCTCCTCCAGCTGTACTTCACTCTCGAACCATAGAATCTCCTCTTTGGCTACCAATCCAATTTCGCCTCCATCACTACATTTTACATCTTGGCCATCTTCTTGCCACTCAGAGACATTTTCACGCTGCTTACCAATGTCTGCTTCATCCACCATGTTTTTCTCGGTCAAATACAATTCCTCATTCCCCACAAATTTCATTTCACACATTTCCTTATCCGCAATGCCGCCACTACCCTCAGTTAGTTCATTTTCCTGGTTGATCCTTGAATGTCCACCTCCATGCGTAATTTTCCCATGCTCTTGTGTGCTTCCAGAAACAATTAGAACTCGTTCCACAAGATTTGCAGGCCCTTTTACAGGACTAACAGTTGCCTGACACTGTTCTACGGCTTCTTCATTAGGGCCCTGTTCCAGCTCTTGCACACTTGGAGAAGTGTTTGCCTCACCTTCTGCCCTTCTAGAGAAAACTTCATGCCTTTCTGCTTGATGCGTGGTTGACTCTCTCTGTTCCAAAGCTTCATGGCCAGTTTCCATATGATCAAGGCAAGGCACAGCTTTAGTTGTGGAACATACTGAGTTATCATTGCAGTCCAATTTCCCAGATTCCAGAACTACAGTTTCTACTGATCCAGTATAATTAGTTGTCTCTCCATGTGATTCAGATGCCCCAACATTTTGCATGATATTTTCCAATTCATCCTTTATGTCAGTGTTACATGACCCACTCCGACTACAAGATGAAGTAAATTTCTTATCCACATCCATGAATGCATCTCCATGAGCATTGGCTGGTTCAAAATTCTCCCTTACGGTTTCCACATCAGTCTTCCGAGCATTTAGAAGATTGTCACTATGACTCAGGATTGGAGCAGATTTTCCATCAACCCCAATGAACACAGGGAATGTAGGATTTAATCGCTGATTTTTTCCCATCACATTGTTCTCCTTCGGACCACCAGACGCATGTTCAGTCCTAGTTTCCTTCTTATCCTCAACTTTTGACCGACCCTTAGACCTCCTGGCTCTAGAACCATCTTTAATACCTTCTCTTTTCTTTTGCATAATCAGTTTAGCAAGCCTCATACTCTCCTGAGCCTGCTCTATGGCTTTCTTCAAGGCAGCAATAGAAACAGCAGCATCTGAATTTTCATCTAACTCCTCATCAAAGAGTGGTGGTGAGTTTTCACCAGCAGTCTCGTTAGAAGCAAAACTTGGTAAACATGACTTATCTGGTGTATGTGACTTTTCGGAACTTAATCCACCTTTGATAATGGTTGCATCAATGCCAGAATTGAAACTCCAGGTTCGGCTAACTTCACGTTTCACTAAAAGAACAGGCCTTTCCCCTTCTTTCTTCTGAGATTGAGGAGTTCCATCATCAACAAAGTGAGTAAAACCAGGAACAGCTTGGAGCTGTGCTATATGTGTTTTCCCATTCGATTCATTGCTACTTCTTTGGCTGATCTTGTTAAATGACACGTTAAATTGCTGCTTGATTCCATCAACAGGTAGACCATTAGCACCTAATGAGCTTTTGGCCTTTCCTGAAGCATTGAGAGAACCGTGTTCTTGAAATGGAGACTCTGCATCTGCCGGAATCCTACTTTAACAAAATAAAGAATTGAAGAAAGGGTTACTAAGCAACTATTTCCCTAAAAATTTATAAATACAACAAATATAGATGAATCAACTGAACATTCCTCTCCGCACAAGCATGTATAGGCTTCAGATGACGTAGAAGATTTGAGTTTAAAAACCAAAGACGATCAAATCCATAGCACACCCCATTCCCCACTCTCACTCCTACAGTTGCACATACACCCCTTTATATCAAATTAAGTTGAAACACATCGAAAAGCGTCCAAGCATTAGACCTAACACGGTTCCACAAATGGACAATGCACGAGAGAGAAGCCGTGCAATAGAAACACAAGCAAGAATAGCAATAAGGAAACAGTAAGCTCAGATTTTCAAACTTCAAATGTTGAAGCAATAAGGGAAAAATTCCAGTAGTTACTTACTAAACTTGAGGTAAATAGTTGTTTTAACCTTTTACATTAATCAGACAAACGTACAATAATCTTCATAAATCTACACATAAAAAATATCGAATTTGAACTCGATTACTTAACAACCAGGATAGTTCATTAGCGATCAAAACCAAAATCACAACTAAACATCAGCCCTTCTCTTTATTAAGCAATATTGCGTTTCTTGTTTATAGATGAAAAATGCAGTCACATACAGAATCATTTACTGCCAGAATATTAGAAAAGAAAAAACTTCTTCAAATATTAAGGATTATGCATTATGGTCGCCGCCAATACAAAGGCGAGAAACAAAAAACAAAAGAATATTTTGTTATGAAAACGTATAGCTCTGACAGGTAAAAATAACAGACGTTTGTCAAGGAGATTAAATGAACCGACCAGCAAATCATACAAACTCAAAACAAACAATCCAAAAACTAAAAAAATGCATAAACAATAGTTTATAAAAAATAAATCGCTGGATGAAGGGGAAAATTATAAAAAATAAAACGCGCATAAAAACAACACACTCACCGCGTTTTGTTTGTCTTAACAACGCCATTAAACAACTGCTCATGACACACAGCCACGTCACCACCTTTGGCACCACCAAAAATGTTGGAGTAATCGAGCTCGGAGTTCCGGAAACCCGCCGGCTGGGTCAGACCGGAAAGATCGAGAACCGGAATGGAGGTAGAACCGGAGAAAATCTCGGCGTATTCGTGAGGCTGGAACTTGGCTTTTTCGGCGCCTCTGGAGAGCAGAACGTCGCCGTAGGGGTTGTTGAGAGAGAATGAAGAGGTGGAGGCGCTCCTGGCCGCGGAGTGTTTTCTTCTTTGCGGTGGTCGAGACAGCGACTCCATGGAAATGGATAGGTTCGACCTTCTGCGGTAGGGTTTTTGTGCTCAGTTTGTGTCGTTTGGTTTTCTTCTTCTCTTCTTCTTCTTCTTCTCCGTCTTCGTCGTGAAGTTATTTGTCTGTTGAGAAAAAACTCTCCAAGTCAGACAGGGGAGAGGGAAGAGAGAGAGAGAGAGAGAGAGAGAGACTCAGAGATGAAAGAGAAAGTGGAAACTGTTTAAATATTGCTTTATTGCGTGGGAGAAAGCAGCGTGGGGTCAACATGTTGCAATTGGGTGTGCTCGGTCCACCAGAGCCGAAATGTGTAAAACATCAAATGAAGCGAGAAAGAGTACCTACAAACATTTCATTTGATTAAGGATGTTGTTCTAAATACAAAGGAAGGAGAATTTGTTTACTTCTTTTTCTCTATTAGATAAATGGAAATACAAATGAAAATGTTTAGTTAATTAAGAATGTTGTTCTAAATGCAATATATTTCTAAACTATTTAAAAATGATAAATTTGGTCATTAATGCACATGTTTAGATCAATTTATATAAATTACAAAGTGAAGAGGATGAAATCTAGCACTAACCTTATTGATATATTAGAGCTGAATCATTATTTTCTCCTTGACCTGACTATAGATAAAAGAGAACTTATTGATGTATTAGAGCTGAATCATTTTTGTCTCTTTGATCTGACTATATAGATAAAAGAGAACTTATTGATATATTAGAGCTGAATCATTTTTGTCTCTTTGATCTAACTATATAGATCAAAGAGAAAATATTGCGAGTCATAATAAAAGAACAAAAAGATGATTATCAAAGAGAAAATTATTTGGATGCAATTAGAATTGAATGCCATCAGGAAAGCTGAAAACATTTTGAAGTGTACAAGATCATATCTAAGGGATCATCTCTGAGATGACAAACAAGTCATTTACGGTGTCAACACGTGGCAATCATTTATTTGCACTTCGAAGAACATACTAACATAATTTAGTTAGGAGAATATTTTTGAAGATATTATGTCAGGCCGTGTTATTATAATGCACAATACATGTAAAACTCAAAAAAGACAATGTTGCCCCTCAATGTAAAGAATAATAGACCTGAAAGGGCGAAAGCTGAAAAGACTATTGTACCCCTAACTTAGCAACGTCTATAAAAAAACGTTATTCTCCATGTAAAACACACGCATTCTTCAAATTGTGTACCAAAACTCTAGCAAATTTAATACACGAGCGATTTTTAGCGATTTTAAGTGTTCTTTGTTCTCTCTTTCTAGAAATTCTACCTTCATCTCTCGTCTCTTTCTATTACCACTACAAGTCTGATTTGTGTCTTACTATATGATACTCCCTTCGTCTCAGCTATCTTGAGACCTTTTTTTATTGTACGAAAATTAAGAAACTAGTGTTTTGTGTGTAGGTGAAAAGCGAAAAGATGAATAAAAGGAAAAATGGAGTAATATTAAGGGTTATTATTAAAAAGAGTAATAGCGCCAAAATACATGATTTTTTTACACATTTTTGGTTTTGCACGTGACTTAAAATTCTACCTCCAAATACACAAACTTTCATTTTTTTTTTTTTTCTGATTTTGCACATAATGAACATTTTTTACGAATGAATTAAGATCGAAGTCGAAATTGTCTACGTAACTTAAATAGAATTCTTCATAAACGGCGTAGTTGGATATTAGGTAAATTCCACTATAATAATACAAAAATATATTAATGAATCATTCGCTGAAAATGTTCATCATATGCAAAATCAGAAATAATGAAAGTTTGTGTATGGAAGTAGATTTTTAAGTTCATGTGCAAAACCATAAATGTGTGAAAATTCATGTATTTTAGCACTATTACCCCTTATTAAAACATAGCTCGAACTTTAACTCCATGGCAACATTTTAGCTCAAATTTTGGACTATTTTTTAACAATAACCCTAATATTAAGATCTCTCATATTACATCAAAACCATAATATAAACATTGTTGCGCATTTTAGAAATTGTACACATTGTACACGACTTTTTTAATAAAAATATATAATTTTTCAGTTTTTCTTATTTTGTACACGATTTCAAATTCCCTCCAAATCAAAGTTAAGTTGAAAGTCGAGAATTACACCGTAGTCAAATCGACGATGAGAAAAAATCATCATTGGAACACACCAAAATGCCGTCATTTATAACTAAATCTGAGTTTCAAATTCAAGAAGATCGAGGCTTCAGGTGCTATTGAAGAGCTCAATGATGGTCTTCAAAAATGCCCCATCCCTTCCATAAATACGTCGTTACAATATGAATTATTTCTCGGTTATGCTCTTGAAATTTAGACCTCAATATGGCTGTGAATCTTTTTTTTTAACTTGTCGTGAGTTTCCCTCAGTTGAACTATTTGTAGATTTGTAACTCATATTTATAGTTATAGACAACAATGTTTTGGTGTGTGTTAATACAATTTCATTTTTTTTCTCATCGTTATTTGACCAGGTTGAAATTTTCTACTGCAACTCAGCTTTGATTTGGGAGAAATTTAAGATCATGTGTAAAATATAAGAAAGATTGAAAGGTTGTGACGTGTGCAATTTTCAGAAAACCTCCAAATCTTGTGTATTTACATGCAAATATTCTTAAAATTTAATGTATTTTTGAATAATTTGACATATACATACATATATATGAATATAGATCCAAATATAGACTATACAATGTGTGTATGCGTGACACGTGACAGAGATCTTCAAAAGCAAAATACACGTAGGGGTAAAATAGGAATAAAAAATTTTAAATTAAAAAAATTAATGATATTAACTTTTTTTAATTTTTTTATCAATTTTTTTTCGCATAATCGCTGCCATAATTTTGCATATAAGCGAACACAAATATGCATATATGTAAATGCATATATACACGACGTTGCATACAAATATGCACATCACTATGCGACCTATCAGGTGCCTCTCGTTCTGCTCACCCGTCACGAAGAGTTTAAATGATTTGATATATAGGTGTTACTCATACCAACAAAATGCATACTAGAAAATACTTGCGTTGGTCTATGGAGACAGTCATCAAGCGTAGAACCTAAAGTCAATGCCAACTTAACTATCAAATATACCCATGGGAAAATTTCATGCTTCCTTGTAGAAATTATCTTTCCGACAAGATATCCAATCCTTGATAGTTCCGAGAACACTCATCCATACGATCAACAATAAAGTGTTCAAACTTACTTTTAAGTTCATACAAAGAAACTTTTTCAACTATAGTAGTGACAACTGATAAAGTCAATATCAACTTAACTAACAAATACTTCAATGGAAAAACATGTTTTCTTATAAAAACCATATTCTTGGCAAGATCTTCAATCCATTTCGAAAATTTTTCATCCATGCGCACATCAACAATAAAGTTCTCAAGCTTATTTTCAAGTCCAGAAAAGGTAATATAAATCAAACACTACAAGAAAACGCCAGATTAGCTACTGAATTTAACTACGGAATTTATTCCGTAGTTAATTAACTACGGATTACCAACGGAAACATATTAATTTTGAATTTTTTAATTAATTTTAAATATTTAGTTATTAAACCGTAGCTAAATAGTCGTTAAAATATATTGAATTTTTTATTTTATTTATTAAATTAATCATCCGTAGCTAAATAGTCGTTAAAATATACTGAATTTTCATTTTATTAATTAAAATTATTATTCCGTAGCTAAATAGTCGTTAAAATATGTTGAATTTTTTGTTTTATTTTCTAAATTAGCTTTCCGTAGTTAAGGAGTCGTTAATATTTATTGAATTTTTTTTTATTAATTAAAATTAATATTCCGTAGCTAAATAGTCGTTGATATAAATTGAATTTTCATTTTATTTATTAAATTTTTTATTCCGTAGCTAAATTGTCGATAAAATATACTGAATTTTCATTTTATTAATTAAAATTATTATTCCGTAGCTAAATAGTAGTTAAAATATGTTGAATTTTTTGTTTTATTTTCTAAATTAACTTTCCGTAGTTAAGGAGTCGTTAATATTTATTGAATTTTTTCTTTTTATTAATTAAAATTAATATTCCGTAGCTAAATAGTCGTTGATATAAATTGAATTTTCATTTTATTTATTAAAATTTTTATTCCGTAGCTAAATTGTCGTTAAAATATACTGAATTTTTATTTTATTAATTAAAATTATTATTCCGTAGCTAAATAGTAGTTAAAATATGTTGAATTTTTTGTTTTATTTTCTAAATTAGATTTCCGTAGTTAAAGAGTCGTTAATATTTATTGAATTTTCTAAATAGTCGTCTATCACATTAATCTCAATCGGAAGAAGTGCAGCTCCCGCCCCTTTGCCGTCCATTTCTGAAATAAGCTCCTGGCCCCTTTGCCGTCGATCTCCCCGCCGCGCGCTTCGATCTCCGCCGTCTTCCCCGCCACCCTCTCCGATATCCGCCGTCTATCTCTGCATCTTCTCCCCATCGTCGCCTTCAGTTGCTATTGCCATTGCTGGAACAATGGTGAGCCTTTTGTCTCCTATTTCATTTCAGTTAGGGCTGGAACAATGATAATCGTTGTCTGGTTATTGTTTTATAGATCTGAAGACCGATAATCGTGAACTACTACTCTACTTGTTTTTTTGGTAAATTTTACCTCGGTTTTTGGATAAATTACCAAATCTCGTTGAAGCTACCAAAGGCAAGGATACTCTCGTTTTCCACTGCGCTCTCAGCCAGGTGTTTATTTATTCCTCCTTTTTGTGTGTTCGGATTATTTAAAAATGTGAACATATTATGTGTTGTTCTACTGAGATTATGTCCTCTATCAATCGTTGGGAGAAGAATAGAACTTAGAAGCATTACGATCATATTCAGTTCCTAAGTTTAGTTTGGGTGATTGTTGGTGAATTATGATGCTTTTTGTGTGTGTTTGTGTGGGTGTGGGTTGATCACTTAATTCTGAGGTTGCTACTTCTTTCATCTAATTGTATAATCTCCCTCAAGCTAGAATCATGGAGTGACTAGATTACTCATATTGAATTGCTAGCTCAATTGATCTTTGATATTGTCCGAACAACCTCGGTTCAATTGGAATAAGCCTGTGAGTGATTTTTGGGTATGCTGATTCCTAAGGAGTAAAGAGCATATCAGGCGGCATGGCTTTTATTAGTAATATTTGAGCCATCCTCTGTATTATTGATCGATGTAGGATGTTTTGTTTCAAAAACTGCAGTTTTGAAATAGCCTAGCTTCTTTTGGTAGTGTTATCACCCTGCAGTTGAATGTGTTCTTTTAAAAGTAACACTCTGGTTTTGGCTTTTGGTATTGGGATAATGAGACTTTAGAGTATAAATGAGAAGGGAAGCCGCAAAACTCAGATGTACTTTCGAATTTGGAACAGAAATACTTGGGGTCACAAAAATGAAGTTGAGAAGGGAGAAGAACTTAAAGTAGTATTGTACTGCCATGATACATATTCTGCTATTGTGTTCCTTTTTCCCACAATTCTTTAACCTGTTAATACACAAGTTATGTTATAATTATCAACCTCTGCCACCATGATCACCACTTTTCACTTTTTGAAACATTAATACTTGAGACAATCATGTTTGCTTGAGTTGATGCATCTGTTTCTTCCCAACTTCTCTCTCATTTTCCCTTTTCTATTTCGACATAGAGCCTACTTTCTGAGGATTGAATGCCAACTTTTTGCAGGTTCGAGGACCCAAATGTGCTCGAAGGTTTGCTGAGTATGGCTGTCTAGATTCTACCTCAGTTTTGAGCTCAGAAAAATCTATAGAGGAACTTATTCAACAGCCTCCTCTCCAAGGAATCGAAGATAATCTGATTGAGTTCTCTGAGGCTTTGAGAAGTGAGTCTTTAGATTAATCATTTGTTATCTATATGCTACTATTGGAGCAATATGTTGATACTAATTTGATTAAATATGGTTTTAGCCGTTGCCAAGGCACTGAGACGGGTGACAGAAGGTAAGGCTTCTGCTCAAGCCGAAGCTGCTGAATGGATCTGAATTTGCTGCAGGGATCTGAATTTCCTTGAGCATACTAGTGACTTTGGTTGGAAAGAGTGAGCACTGGACTTATGCCCTTAACTTGTCTCCATCGGCCTTACATTTGCTGAAATGGCTTTCCAATTCAACTGTATTTGGTCTTTGTTTGTTATTTGCGGATACCAAAGAACTAGGCCTATAATTATTGATCCTGGACTTTATCACTCAAAGAAATCTGGTGTTTTCTGGGCCAAAGAGAAAAGATCGTTGCCTGCTTCTTTCAAGTTATTCACTGGTACTCCAGAAATCTTTTAGACCTATGTACTGATTTTCTCACTTCATATATATAAAGCCCAAGTCTAATAACTTCCATATATGTCAAAACCATATCTAATTCTGCTGAATGACAATGTGATGTACAGTGTGTGAAGTAACTATAATCAAGTAATGCAATTCAATAATAATACTAAAATAGGCTTGTAGGTTTAGTGTTTTTTAAATTCAAGTAATGAAAAGAATGGTTTGTGTTGTATTTGCTTATTTGGTCGGACTATCTGTGTTTTGATTTAATTTTTTCTGTTTTAGTCTTGTCCTGTGCCCGTTTGCCAATTGCTAGCTGCTGTGCCATCGTCGTTGTGCTCTTACATCATTGTGTCCAGGTTAGTGTTTTATTTATTTGAAATTGCCGGTGGGGGAGAAGCAGAAATACATGTTTATTTATTTGAAATTGCCGGTGGGGGAGAGGCAGAAATACATGTTTATTTATTTGAAATTGCCGGTGGGGGAGAGGCAAATATGCATATCTATTTATTTGAAATTGCCGGTGGGGGAGAGGCAAAGATGCATGTTTTTATATTTGAACACATCAATATATGCTCTCTTTTGAGGAAATATTTTAATTTGACTTATACATTATTTATGTTTCTTTTGAGGCAGAAATACATGTTTTTTTTTTTGGAGGAAATACGCATTCATAGATAACATTAAGTTATATTATCTAGAAAGCTTTTAAGTGTCATAATAAACACCAAATACTATTATCTAAAAGACTTTTGATGACTAGGAAATATGAGGTCCAAATCCAAACTCATTCGAGGTGCTCGTCTCAATTTCCTTCAGCAGCAGTCTCAGCTCAGATTGCACAGCTCCAGACAGAGTTAGAGCAGACACAACAGAGAGAGGCTACTCTACAAGCTACTCTACAGGCTGAGGTGCAGGAGCGACGACGAAAAGAAGCAGAAATGGAGACTAGGCAGTTGGAAATGCAACAACAAATTTCTCAGCTTATGAAATTCTTCCAATCATCCTCAGGGTCGTTCCCCCGTTCCTCGTCTCCACCCTAAATACATGTTTTGTACTTATTATATATTGTTCTAAGATTTTTATTTAGATGTTTATGAATTTATTACACTAACAGGTATCCTTTATGATATTTTATTAGTTTGATTTTGAGATGATTATTAATTTAAATATTGCATTGATTTTGTATTTATTAGAAATAGGTTTTACTGTGAAATATTAAAAAAATAAAAATAAAAAGTATATATATTGCTACGGTTTTACTACGGAATATTAAAAAAATACCTGTATGTCGCTACGGAACAGAAAAAAATAAAAGAAAGTATATGTATATAGCTACGGTTTTGCTACGGATTATTAAAAAAAATAAAAAAATACCGGTATGTAGCTACGGTTTTGTTACGGAATATAAAAAAAATAAACAAAATACCTATATGTAGCTACGGTTTTGCTACGGATTATTAAAAAAAATAAAAAAAATACCGGTATGTAGCTGCGGTTTTGCTACGGAATATAAAAAAAAATAAAAAAATACCGGTATGTAGCTACGGTTTTGCTACGGAATATAAAAAAAAATAAAAAAATACCGGTATGTAGCTACGGTTTTGCTACGGAATATAAAAAAAAATAAACAAAATACCTATATGTAGCTACGGTTTTGCTACGGATTATTAAAAAAAATTAAAAAAATACCGGTATGTAGCTACGGTTTTGCTACGGAATATAAAAAAAAATAAAAAAATACCGGTATGTAGCTACGGTTTTGCTACGGAATATAAAAAAAAAATAAACAAAATACCTATATGTAGCTACGGTTTTGCTACGGATTATTAAAAAAAATAAAAAAATACCTATATGTAGCTACGGTTTTGCTACAGATTATTAAAAAAATATAAAAAAATACCTATATGTAGCTACGGTTTTGCTACGGATTATTAAAAAAATAAACAAAATACCTATATGTAGCTACGGTTTTACTACGGAACGTTAAAAAAATACATGTATATAGCTACGGATTCACTACGGATTATTAAAAAAATGAAATATAATATCTTTATGGCTACGGCTTTACGACGGTTATTTAAAAAAATTACAGAAATGAAAAAGTAAAGTAACGACGGTATATTCCGTCATTAAACCGTTGTTAAATTTAACGACTGAATATCCCGTCATAGATGAACAGTACGACCAAGCATATCGCGACCCTTGTCTTTCCGTCGTGAATTTTGGAATTTCCGTAGTTAATCGTTTTTTGCTACGGTTTAGCTACGGAATTTTCCGTAATTAATTTCGATTTTTTTTGTAGTGAAAAAACAATCTCTATGCATGGTAGAAATGCATAAGAAAATCATGCAATCACAATGTATCATGGAAATAAGCAAAAAATGGACAGAGGAAGTGAGCAGGCGGTGATTCATTGCATTTGCTATCTCCATAAACTCAAATTGAAAAATAAGAAGAAGAAAAAAAAAGTTACCAAAAATCAGCAATGGCGGGAGACGAATCTGCACAAGCGAACAACAAAACAAGTCAGTGGCGTCGCCAATGAGTCGACGACTGAGAAGTGTAGGACACCAGTCTGAAGCCGCCAACAGTGACCGTGACCCCATTGCACCTAGCTCCACCACTGTGAGCGTGCACTTTAGATTCAATCTTTTACATGTATCATTTAGCTAGTATCTATACTATATTAAAAAGGGAGTTCAATTGAATCAAACTATAAATCTTTCATCTTGAAAATATATTGAATATCATAAAATGTGCATATTAAGTGTAAATATGTTTGTAGAAGCAATGTCATCTCTCATTTTTTATGATAACGTATTCTTTTGTAAATTTTCATAATCTAAAAGCTAAAAATATATCTTTGTTTATATTTTAAAATAACTTTTTATTTAAGATCATTGTATATTTATATAAACAATAATTGCTAGAATGAGGCCTCTAATTAGTATTAGGTCTACACGAAAACGACCCTAAAAACACCACACGGAACTGGTGTTTTACTTGTAGACCTGTAAATTTAGGGATGAGCAAAATATTTGAAATCGAATAATTGAATTGACTCAAACCGAAATATATTAAAATAGGATTAGATTTTTTCGATTTTCAGTTTGATTCGGTTTGATTTTTTTTTAAATAATTTTTCGGTTCGATTCGGTTTGAGTTTTTAAAAATCAAACAAAATCGAATGTTGAATTATATATATATATATATATAATTTTGATTTATACATTCACTTATTTTTTATTTATTATTTAGGTTTTTCGATTTTTTCAATTTTTTGGGATTATTTCAATTTTTCGGTTTGATTCGATTTTAATTCTAAAAATTTCGATTTATTCGATTCGGTTTAGTCAGTTAATTCAATTTGATTCGATTTTTTTAATTAAATATAAATTTAATTTGATTTGGTTTAGCAAAAAAATGGAATGGAAAACGGAATGCTCACCCATAAGTAAATTGACGGAGAGATTATTTTATTAAAAATGTTTTTCTTTTATTTATTTAATCGAATATATATGTAGAATTTGTTGACGAGTAGTAGGTGGATATTAATTGCTTTGGAAGGACCGAAACAAAGATGAAACGTGATAAAATGTACAAATTCGACAGCCTTAATTTTGTGGGTCCTAAGTTCCTAGCTGAGAACATCAAAGACAGAAAGAAATTCAAATTTGTTTCACTTGGAAATCCCTTTGAGGTAATGTCACTATTTCTGTTACTTGAAAATCTATAAAATGTTTTATCTTCATATTGAGAATTTGAAAAAGTCTCTTTCAAATTGTTTTTCCATTTATGACTGATTGAACTGGTAGGTAAATATCATTTTCTCATTTTCTCTTTGAGAAAAAATAAATACATATACTTTAATATTTTTTAAAATAAATAATTTTTAAAGTTCAGTAACCATGAACTTGAATCTAAAATCTTTGACTTTAAGCATTAATCACTTTAAAATTAGAGCAACACACATCCATAATCTTTCTTATGTCAAATGGTCACTTGGTGACACCTAATTCAATTATCGATTTATTAAGAATAAATAAGGTATAAATATAATAATTAAACAATCCATGTATGCTTATTTAATATATATTTCCTTCGTCCACGATATTGTTTCCACTTTGTGGACGACACGAATTTTAAAAAAATACCGAATAATAGTTGATAGTAATGATATTTTTTTAGAGAAAGAGCAGACTAACATTAGAACAAACCAGTAGAGTTTACATCAGCAGGAAAAACATTAGAAGAAACACAAGGTAAACGAAATCTAAGAGCATAACTAGCGAGACTATCAGCAGCAAGATTAGAGTCTCTAGAGGTCCAGCTCAAAAGGACGTGATGCAAACCTTCAGTCCTTATCACAATGTCTTTCAAAGTATCGCCGATAAAAGACAAGTCCTCCTCACGGTTGGTAAGACGCCAGTACAGCAGCTGGCAGTCGGTTTCCAGAATAACATCTCTCATTCCTTGTTCTTCGCAGAGACGAAGGCCTTCCAGAACAGCACAGGCTTCACCTTCCTCAACCGAAAAAACTCCCGGCATAAAACCATATCTCACGCCAACAACCTTATCCTCTGCATCCAGCATCACGACCCCCAAACCGATCCCCACCCCCATACCAATAGCAGCATCACATTGCACCTTCACCTGAGCATCGTGACTACACTGGACTTTCAAAGAAAGAGTATCAGCCGGGAAAGAGTTACAAGGCCTAATCCAACCAGCACCTCTAGCAATCGATAAACAATCAGCATGTGAGACATCCTTCCCTTGAAAAATGAGCAGATTTCGAGCAAACCACGAAGCCCAAGCAATAGTGGCGAAGATATTATGAGCTTCTTTATCAGGAATGGATCGGATCATATAAAGCCAGTCGCTGAAAGAAAGGGGATCGTTACAGCCAAGCGGCGAAAGTCGGAGAGGCGAAACTTCCCACAAAAAGGTCCCCCAAGAACAGTCGCGCATATTATGAGTGGAGTTTGGATCCCATTATTATTGTGAGTGGAAGTTTGTGGGTCATATTTTTATAAATGAAAGTGGAAACGACATTGTAGACGGACCAACATGACAAAAGTGAAAATAATATCGTAGACCGAGGGAGTATATAAAAAAGAAATCAAAGTTGGCATACATTTACGGTAAATATCATATATTAATCCATAAAGTATATTCGTTTTATAAAAAATATTCTAAATTTTAAGAAATATTTTTAAAAATATCAAACTATTAGGTTTGTACAAAAAGTATTCCGCATTTATTTTCGAATTCCCAAAATTATGATGCGACTCACCGAATGTCACTGTGTAAATTTATATTTTATTGTTTTAAGGGACATGGGTCGTTTTGTGCCATGTCATTAAAAAAATGATATTGTTTTGTGCATGCTAATTTATTCAAATTGCGTTGAAGGTCAGTTTATCAAATGTAGACTTAATTTTTTTTAAATGATTCGGTAAAAAATAACATCGTTTTATGCCATGTCATTTTTAAAAATAAAATATAAATTGTACGGTGATATCCAGCGAACCATGTCATTATTTGAGGGATCGAAAAATAAATACGGGATATTTTTAATACAAATTGAATAATTTGAAATTATTAAAAATACTTTTTAAAATTCAATATATTTTTTATAAAAATGAATATAATTTGAAATTTAATCTAATATTTACCCCAACATTTAGAGGGTGTTTGGCTAAGCTTATTTCAAAGAGCTTATAAGTTCTTGTAGCTTATAAGATGTCATTTTTAAGAGCTTATAAGTTGTCAAAGTGTTTGGATAATTGAGCTTATAAGCTAGAGAGAGAATTTTTTTGCTAGAGCGAGAAAATATTTTTTTAGAGAGAGAAAATCGAAGAAAAATGAACTTAAATGATATATGATGAAAATAATAAAATATAATTGAAAAATATTTGTAAAAGGATTGTTGCATATGAGATTATAAAAAAATAAGTTGGGGTAGAGGAGCTTATTTTTTGGGGAGCTTATAAGCTCTTGGAGCTTATTTTTTGAGCTTATAAACTATTTAGAAGCTTATTTTATCAAACACTTTAAAAGAGTTTATAAGCTCTTAAACAACTTATAAGCTGTTTTGAGGGGCTTATAAGCTCGGCCCGGCCAAACACCCTCTGGCTATAGTGGAGTTCAAATTAATAACTTTTTTGTAAAAATGCTAATTCAAAACGAAAAGGTTATCAGAGAGCATCTGAAAAGGTTACAAATTTCAAGGTAATACTAATTTGTAAAGTGAAACGGTCAGTTTGGAACATACATCATACATGTATTTTTAACCTATTATCATCTCCTTTTGAATCAACGAAGGAACTCTTATCTATTTAGATTTTGATACATGATGAGAAAGAACCGACTATTACTATTGTATCTACTTAGTAAGAGCAATATTTATTAAGTAGATAATATATTTATTACAAAAAGAATTTTAATAGTGAATTATAATTATAATTAATTAATTAATTGTAGTATAAAATTATTTTACTGTTTTTACTTTATTTTCCCATTTCTTTATTGATTTTTATTAATAGTTGTTGGATTCTTTGTTTCTATAATTAATTCAATATTCTCTGTTTTGCGCGAGCAAGAACTTTCAGTTACTTTATACGTTAAATGCATATACGTACTTTATAGATTATATGTGCTAGATTATGTGCAAGGTTCATTGTTTATACATTAAATGAGATTTTTATTATAACTCAATTATATATATATAGGGGAGGGCTACCATGAAAATACTTCTTAAAATAAAAATAAATACGTTTTTCAATGTACGAATTTTATGTGGAACACGTATGAATTCATCCAACAGGGTTACGAATTGTGAAAAATAAATTTTTGCTACCTTTGTAATTCGAACTCAGGACCACGAATTCATCCAATAGGGTTACGAAACAACCGTATATCTTGATGATCTAAGGACTGAAAATTATTTATATTTTATATTTTAAGAAGTGTTTTTATTTTAGCCCTCCCATATATATATATATATATATATATATATATATATATATATAGGTTCCACTGAGATTGCTATTTTTTGTGAGATCGTGAGACTAATGAATATAGAGGTGAGCATCGATTCGGTTCGGTGAAAAGCCGCACCAAATCTTAAAAATTGAAAATCAAACCACAGGAAAAAATGGGGACCGCACTGCACCGATGGGAGGTGTCCAACCGAACCGATAAAATCGCCAATTTCGGTCGGTTGGACCGAACTGATACTTTTTTTTTCCAAAAAAACCCTATTAAAATCTGGAAAATAATGTTGTAACCCTCAAAATCAAACAATAATATGAAAAAAAACTAACCAAAATCTTCAAATGCAAAATCCCAACAAATAACAATACTTAGTCTTCAAGTTTCAAGGAATTAAAAGAGGGAGGGGGATCGAAGAAGCTGCAGCTGTTCCGCGCCGAAATGGGGGGACCTGGGACGCCGGGATGGGCCACGCTGGAAGGGGGAAAGCTGGGAAGGGGGCTGGCCGGCTGGGCTGTCGCGAACTGAAGGCCGAAATCCGGAAGGGGGGAGTCGCGACTCGTGCCAGAAGGGAGACGCACCTGGGCTGTCGCGGACGGCGGGCGGTCGCCGGCAGCTCACAGATCGGAAATGGAAGAGAGGTCAGAGGTAGGAAGAGAGGGGGGATTGGGGAGCGCGCGCATTCAGATTGTGGGGTGGGTTCTGTTAGTTTTAGGGTTTACAATTATAAAATTATATTTTAAATTAATATATATTATATAATATAAATATTTAATAAAAAATATATATTTATCGGTTCGGTTCGGTGCAAAACCACACCAAATCTTAAAAACCGAAACCGAACCGAAAATTTTTGATTTTCAGATTTTGAAATCGCACCGAAATGGTGCGGTTCGGTTCGGTTCGATTTTGCGTTGCGGCTCAATTTTTGTTCACTCCTAAATGAATAAGACAATATATAGTGTTGAATAAGACAATTATATAGTGTTGAATAACGATATTCAAAAGATTAGTAAAATTTTCGCCCTCTCCAGGATTCAAACCCAGGTAAAAAAAAATTCCTCCATATAAATATCAACCATAGGATACATTAAATCAACGCTTATAAATCAATCTAAGATCTCACCTATAGGGGATCTCATTGGAACACTCCTATATATAGGAAAAGGTTCAATGGAGAAAGGTAAATGTTGAAAGAAGGGAGAAACAATGTCATCCATTGATCATGATCCATCGAACGGTCAATAATTAAGAATAAATTTCGTGTCCAAATTTTAATGAACATATCAATAATTGTGATGAACATGTCAATAACTTTTTATGAACCTACGTATCAATCCCCAAACGTTAATTAATATTATTTGTATATTCATAAAAAATTATTTGCATATCCAACGTTTCTAAATTTCGTAAAAAAATTAATTTTTCCATATAAACTAACCATATATATATATATATATATATATATATATAGGGGAGGGCTAGAATAAAAACACTCTTAAGTGTATAAAATATAAATGATTTTCAGCCCTTAGATCATCAAGATCTACGGTTGATTCGTAACCCTTTTGGATGAATTCGTGGTCCTGGGTTCGAATCTCAAAGGTAGCAAAAATTTATTTTTCACAATTCGTAACCATGTTGGATGAATTCGTACATTAAAAAACGTTTATATTTATATTTTAAGAAGTGTTTTTACTGTAGCCCTCCCATATATATATATATATATATATATATATATATAGGGAGAAGATCCATGGAGAATGCTAAATATTTTGAGAATAGAGAATGCGTTCGAATAAGTCTGTAATTTCGATGAATAAATCAATATATCGTATGAATAAGATTTTTGGCCATGGTTCGAATCCTGATAGGAGCGAAATTTTCATTATTTTTACCATATTTACTGAATACATCTGTTCATTATTTATGTTGATCTATTCGTAAAATTTATAGGCTTATTCGTTATTTTTCATTCTCTCGAAAAATATAATTCTCTATGGATCCCTACCCTATATATATATATATATATATATATATATATATATATATATATATATAGGGCTGCACTACTGTGAGATTGCTATTTTTCGTGAGATCATGAGTACAATGAATAAGACAATACATAGTGTTGAATAAAGCAATATATACTAATGAATAACGATATTAAAAAAACTGATAAAATTTTCGCTCTCTCCAGAATTTGAATCTAGGTAAAAAAAATTCATCCTCTATGTAAGTTGTAATACCCGGGCTTTTGATGACGTGTTTAATTGCTTAAGTTTGAGTAATTAGGGTATAGATCCCTTGTTTGATTACTTTGTAAAGAGATGAGGAGTTATATGAAGTTTTTTTTTTTTAAAGATGTTGAGATGTTCTTTCGATGATGTAAGAATGATGTGAGATTTTATATCCGTATTTGAGTTTGAGTATTTGAATAATTCGAGATAATTATTTGAATGAGAATGATGAACTCGGAAGTGAGATCTGAGTCCGTTAAGACGTTTTTCAAAATTTTGACTTTTTGACGATGAATAGTAAAATACTGCTATTTCGTCTTTTTGTCGACTTTCAAAATCTTATGTGCACGTCGTCGAGAAATATTCTTAGTTTTTTCGATACGAGTCCAATAATGAAAGTTTTTATTTTTTTTTTACGACGAGTGAATAGTGAATCGGGATTTCTCGATAAACGTGTAGATCTCGTTTATCAGAATTTCGAGAACGAGCTTGTATTTTCTATATTTATATAGAATTACGAGTGTAATGAAAGTGAGTAGAGGTTGAGAGGGCGAGTAACGAAGAGTATGGGTAGTTAGTCGTTAAAACGAGACGAGACGAGATATTTAACGACTAAATATCTAACCTACCCTACCCCTAACCAACCCCCAACCGCCCAAACCCACTCACTCACACTATATCACGTTGATATCAGCCACAACACACACACTAACACCTAAAACACACACACACTTCACGCAAACACCATTTTCTTTGGTGTTGGAGCTTTTGACCTCCGATTTGAGCACCGAGACGAGCGTCGATCATCTTTTCGATCACGTATCTAACTAGGTAAGATCTCTACCTACGTTTTGATGGTTTTCTTTTCGATTTTCGTCGACGTCGAAAAACGTCGATTCTCGACTTTATTTTGAAACGACGTCGGATCGTCGTGAAATTTTAGTATGTTGTTCTTGGGTAGATGTTGAGCATGTTTAATGAAGGGAGTAAGAACGGAACGAACCGTAGCTATGAAACCCATGAGGGCAGCCCCGTTTTTCACATATTAGCTTGTCTTTCGATTTTTGTTTGATCGTTTTGACTTGATATTTGTGCTTAGGGGTATGCTAAAATCGATATATATTAAATTCGTATTTTTCCAAGCACGAAAATTGTATAAATTTTTAGAGTATGATTATTTAAATTCGTGAAGTTTGAGACGTTGCATAATGAATATTATTGCGTATATGTGTTCTACGATATCACATGAGCATGCTAATTGATTTACAATTTATGGATGATAATTGTTGAACGAAATTAAAACTGGAATTCTGTCAAAATTTTACAGCAGTTTCAAGCTTATGTTTCGATGAGTTTTCATTGCTTGATGGCTCTGAAATTTTAGTATGTTTATCTATGATATGTGTATTTCGTTGCTGCAAAATTTCATGTCTTTTGGATAATGTTTGCTATTTTAAAGATATTTTGAAAAATCCTTGACAGAATCTGTCAACTATTGGTAGACTTCACAAAAACGTTTATATCTATTAATCCATGAAGGATTTTGCATCACCGTTTTTTTTAAACGAAACTAGACTTCAATACTTTTCTAAAAACATAAGATTTCGATTTTTATGACCTCTGAAACAGAGCAGTTTATTATTTCAAAAATGCCCTGTTCTGCTGTCATATTTGTCCAACAGTAAAAGTGTATGAGTTTCATTGTTTATTTGGCAGATCATATGAACGTTTTCTCTTGTGAAATTTTTAACCAAATCTTCAAGGATACCTTTAGTTTTGGCTGATTAAATTTGATGGAATTTTATTAAGGTTTGCCTTGGTTTCTAATGGCCTAAACAAAATTGGCAGAAACTGTCAATCTTTGACAGCCTGCACTAAAAGAGCAATATCTCCAAAAACCTTTAACCTTTTTGGTTAACTACCATTTTTAGAGTGAACTACACTTCATGAAGTTTTTGAGATCAATTGGTATGAGAGTTTATGATGATTTAGTTGGTTGTTATGAATTTTTAAAGATGACACAAAAACAGCAAAACTTTCTAGAAAACAACTTGATTATATTTGTTTTGATGGATGATACGATATGACTAAATGGTGTGAGTTGTGAGAGTTATGATTAACGCACATAAATGTTGGTATCTGACACTCGAACAATTGGTGTCGAGTATAAATGATAGTTTACTGATAAAGAGTTTTGATGATTTTGAATTGTTTGGTTTGCGTTGAAAAGATGTCAAGATGTTAAGTTTTGAGTCGAGAGACGAGTTCACGTAGTGAGATTCACGCGTTGAAATCTCGTGGCTGACATGATATATGAATAGGTCATGCCGAAATTTTTAGTGAAATTAGAATTTGAGCATAGTCGATTCTTGTTGACCCGTGACTCAAATACATGCCTAATGGAAAGTTTAACTTTCTAATTGGTTAATTAGACGAGATGAGAGCGAATAGATCTGCTAAGAAAGTGGACTTTTCGATGTGTTAAATATTTCTTTTAATTGAAGCGCTGCTAATTATAACATAAGGATGTTATAATTAATGAGTAATGACGAGAGATAATAATTGTTATATTGATTAACAATCAAGAGAGATGAACATTAGAGATACTAATGTTTCATAAAAGAAATTAGATTATTAATCGAGGTTTCTTTTATAACTTCTCACCAATTCTTCATAACGATGAAGGTCCTTTTGGGAAGTAACGACTTGAGGGAGAGAGTGACGTTACTCATTGATACAGAGACACAACGAGGTGGGCATTACTTTTACTATACGTATATAGAGATCCCCTGCGTGTCGTAGGCCTCTTATACGAATGAATGCATGAGATGATTTAACTGTTAATTTCAGTTTTATATATATCTATCAAATGAGTTTAATGTTACATTTGAGCAAGTTATTTCGTTACAAAATATTTGAGTTAAAGTTATTTCAAGTATTGTCTTGCCATAAAATGTTTAAATTTTAGTATGATATCTATCTGCTTTGGCTTTGCCAATGATGCAATCGAATTCGGGTCCTGAGCAGTTGATAGCTATCCTGCCAGGACTAGTGTACACCAGTGACCGTGAGTCATCTAGCGGGTTGGCCGGTCAAGTGTCCGTGAGAGGTGGCCACCTCTCCGGCACACAGTTTCAGATATGATAGATTACAAAAGAACTTAGTCTGATCAGACGAACTTTAAGAATCACAAATGAACTTAGTAAGCTTGGGCCTTTTTAGCGAAAAACTCCCTTGCTGTACTGATTATGATGGCATGACAATTTACAGTTTTGAAGCATGTATTTTTATACCTAGGCATACGTGCCCACTGAGTGCTTATGTACTCAGCCCTGCATATGTTTTCTAAATGTGCAGGTTGAGCTGATGTGATGATGGTGCTGCAATGAGCGGAGTCTCCAGGGTCGTTAATAAATAGTTAACCTGTCTAGAATATGTCTTCATACATATGTCTAGCTACTTTCCGCTGCAAGATGTTGTTGATGTTATAGTATGTTATGTCATACTTTGAGTCTTAAGAGAATGGTTTCATATGATGTATAACTTGATTAATGATATTAATTAAGTTTTATGCTGTCTTTCATAGACTGTTTTCAATTGAGTATTAATGAATAAAAATGACGAGTTTTATTAAGATGAGTAAGTTTTACGGCTATAAATAACGCCCCTTTTCTTCCCCTTCTTCTTTAACCCCATCCCTAGTCGTGGATCACTCGGCCTAACTATCCCTAGTTAGGGCGGGCTGTGACATAAGTATCGGCTATAAGATACATGGAATCAACATCCACAAATCAATCTAAGATCTCACCACATTTAGGAGATCCTATTGGAACGCTCCCACACATATATATATATATATATATATATATATATATATAGAGAGAGAGAGAGAGAGAGAGAGAGAGAAAAGTTAAACAGAGAATGCTAAATATTTAGATAATAGAGAATTCGTGAAATAAAAACGAACAGATCTACAATTTTTACGAACAGATCAATGTACCGCATGAACATCAATTTGCCCCGGGTTCGAATCCTGTTGGTGGCGAGTTTTTCTCTTTTTTTTACTAAATACGTATGTTCGTTAGTTATGTTAATCTGTTCGTAAAATGTACAGACTTGTTCAAAATGAAATATATAATAATTCTCTGTTTAACTTGACCCTATATATATATATATATATATATATATATATATATAGGGGGGGTTATTCAATAAACCACCCTTATTTTAAGAATTACAAACCAGCAAAAATGCATGAATTTTATGTATAACATGCATGAATAAACTGTATAAAGGTATGAATTGCGAAAAATAATTTTTTGCTACCTTTGGGATTCGAACTCAAGACCATGAATTTATCTAACAAGATGATGAATCAACCGTAGATCTTGATGATCTAAGGGCTGAAAATGGTTCCTAATTTATATTTTAAGAAGCGTTCTTATTTTAGCCTTCCTATATATATATATATATATATATATATATATATATATAGGGGTGCGCTATTCAATGAACTGCTCTTAATCTATAAAATAAGACTAATTTATTATCGTAGATCATATGGGACTTAACGGCTGAGATTCATTTTTTTGACTAATCTATAGTTCATTAAATAAATTAAAAAATTCATACAAATTTAAGGTTGAAGGGTGTTATTGACATATGCTGTTGACCTTCCACGTCTACAATCACACGGTTCCGATTATCACTCCAATTAATTATGGAAATTAAGATTTGAAATGATGCCTCGATTTCTGCAGATAGATCTCAACAATATCTCATACTAAGTCTGATTTTTTATTAGTATTCATTTAATTTCTAAAAGTTGTTGTCTGAATTAAGTTCTTTTATGTCTGAATTAAATTTCATTTGCTTATGAACCACTGTATTGTATGTGAATAAGATTAAGAATTGTTGACTTTATTTTAGCTAACACATAATTCTAATGAATTTTCTTTGCGTGATGTATGAATTTAGGTATAATATATATATTTTTGGCAGAGGTGATCTAGTGTTGTGCATGGAGTATAGAAATGAATTATAGAACATTGTAGTATGAACTAAAACCAGTGTAGTATGAATTTTTACTTGTGTGCGAGGACTAAGTCTGAATTTTTCCTAGTATGCATTTTATTTCTAAAAGTTGTTGTATGTACATTTAGTTATTATAATATGAATTTCTGTAATTGATGTATGAATTTTGGAATAATAGCAGTGTGTTATTTATTTATGTTTGCACAGATGATCTGGTGTTGTGTATGGTGTACAGAAATGATTATCCAATTTTATCGTCTAAACTATAAAAATTCATACAATTCTATTTTTTTTCTTCTTAGATTTGCTATTGGACGTGAAAAATATTGAGTATTATAGTTATGGAATGCTATAATGACATAAACGTGATCCCTTGATTTAGGGAGAAGATAGTTATATTAAAAATGGTAATTACTTTCTTATCCTCATCCATAAATCTGTATTAAATACCCATAATATATATCACCAAAATCTGTCCGTCCATTTAATTCAAATCAAGGGTCTATCTTTGGTCTTATTTTATAGATTAAGATTGGTTTTTATTTTAGCGCAACCCTATATATATATATATATATATATATATATATATATATATATATATATGTGTGTGTGTGTGTGTGTGTGTGTGTGTGCGCGCGCGCGCGTGTGCAGGGACGGAGAGAAATGTGTCATCTATTTGAAAATCGTCTGTTATAAATGTGGGTGTCGTCTATTAGGGTGCGCTAATAGACTACGGACGCAAGCATGTCGTCTATTCGTTGAATTTTTCAATTTTTTATTTTAATTTTGCAATTATATTTAAATTTTCTATTTTTTCAAATAAATATTTTATTAAATCTAAAAATTTATAATAAATATAATTTAAAACATATACACGAATAATAAAAAAGTCATTCATTAATTTCAAATATTCTTTATCATCCTACATTGAAATATCACCCATCATACAAATATCCTACATCAAACCCAATAAAATATTGTTCACCATCCTATATGTGAGTCAAAACAATCAAATGAGGTTACTTGAGTGTCAAAGTTACACCATCTGCATGATCAAAATATGAATGTATTAGTTTATGAACTTTAAATCTAAAAAATATTAAAGAATTAACTTTGTATCAAACTTACCATTATCAATCATCAATCAAACTTAGAAACTCTGCCCACTCTATTCTTATTTCATCAATATTTTTTTTGGAATAACATCCTCCTGTGAACTATAAATACAAAATTGTGATCAAACAAGTAATACATCATAAATGAAACATTGAACTAAAATTTTATTAAAATTCCAAATTATAATTACCAACGTAGCTAATAGGAGAGAGTGATCGG